>NC_087330.1:10000-360000 GCF_037043105.1 Vanessa tameamea | reverse complement strand
TTTATACTACTACAATACACTGACATATGACGACGCTACAAATAAAATAATTGATTATCAAGTTGGTTAGTCCGGTCAAGTTATCCTGAAATATAATAATATCGGGGTATACTCTTCTACAACATACGCCCCTACACTTTTTTCCCTTTAAATACTTAAAAGAACATTTAGTACATCGTCTGGTAAATGGTACCGGATTTACACCGGACTCAGAATATATTACCGCTAATGCGTGTAATAAATTTATAATTTATCTTTTATTTTAATTATACATTTTTGTATCCCACTTCTAACACAAGCTTAAAGCTTAATTGACGGGGTGAATAGTAATATTAGTAATTCTTTGTAATAGATACTATATTTCAAAAAAGGAAATTTGGTACTTGATATATAAGAAGGATATTGAAAGCACAACTATTATCCTGAAAACACTCCAATCCTATGAAAGTTACTTTAGCCATGTAGCAATGTGACTTTCAAGTTAGAAAACTGTATCATATGCAAACAGTTACAAAATTAATATTAAAATGCAAATAAATAAATTGTTGTTGATACACGAACCCGGGGCTACTGTATACCCTTATTTAGTTTAGTAAACAGCTATATTTTGCACAAAAGAGTTTTTTTTCAGCTTCTTCGGAATTTATGCAAGGTTGAATTTATGAAGGCATATTCTGACCGAACTAAATTACTGATGCTGATTTATGAGTATTTTCAATGTCTAATCCAATACAATTTAAAAAATTTAGAAGTGTGTGTGTGTGTTATATTTTACCGCAGGGCGGACCCACGTCCCTTTTATTAATTTGATTATATTTCCGTATGTACTTTAAAAAATAAAAGAGGATAATTAATGTTATTGATTTTGCTAGAAATGAATTCTGTTCGTAATGTTTTAAAGATGTACAACGCATTTTATTTATATTTTGAAATACCAGGCTGTCGAGATGAAAAAAGGAATGATACCAATAAGATTAATTGTCGTTTTTGGGTTGAACCGACAAAATTAGACGAATGAACGATCCAATTTATTTTTCCAACTTGAATGAAATTAATTGTTATAATTTAAATCATATAAAAAATAACTTTAAATTCGGTATTTTAAATAAAGCTTCGGCAGTGTTTCAATGAAAAGCGACTTGTCATTGGAACACTGGCGCTGCCGCTGAAAAAAATAGCTGAGCAATAGTGTAAGCACCAACTCAGAGCCATTAAAACATTTAACATATTCTAAGTAATGGTTCGACCATTACTTAGCTGAAGCTAAAATTAAGCAGCTCAGCGGTAACTGCGTTACGTGCAAATTCGATGCAACCCGAGTTTCACGCTGTTCAATTCACCATTCCAGTTTATTCCGCAGATTTGACTACAGATACCTGTCCGAGGCGTATCATATGTAACCTGAGTTACTATATCGCGATTATCACATACCCTCTATAAAGCCTTGTTAACACGTAATGCGATGTTTCATTGATTATATAGAAAACATATATGTACATAGAAAGTAACCTTCTAACAGTGCCCTATACATTTTATAAAAAGTTCTATATCGTATAAGTTATCAGCCCGAAACTTGCAAGCGGAGCTAGGGCGTGACGTCACAGGACGCCGCGCCGTCGTGGCGCCGACTACGGAGCGATACGCGAATAACGTAACAGCTCTGATCTTTCAAACTTTACACTTTAACACTATCATTTTACATGTTAGTCACGACTTCCCGTAGTTTAGGTGTTTATCAATAAACTGGGTAAAATTTGTTTTCGTTCAAGTCAAATTTATCAAACAAATTTTATTGTACAGCAATATGTAGCTCTGTGTGTTGTAAAATCCAAACGATATGCATTTGACAATAGCAGATTCATATTGATCATCTTATTGATAGCAATGTAATCGCTACTGAGCCAAAAGCACAGATAGTATTACCTCTGTTCGTCTCACACCGGAACACGTTGGCTTATAGTGAAACTCGGAAAAGTTACTCGCTTATATATGGATTTAAACCGAGAATACATTTTATTCCGGGAAATGGAAGTATTCCCCGCGGACGGCAAAGAACTGTATCTATCTTTCAAGGCGTCTAATGAAATTGCGGACAAAAATTATTTGAATAATAATAACAGGGCAGCGTTTAATTTAAGTCTGTGTTTGTTGATTTCGTAACAATACATTAAAAAATGCGTTTAAATATAAGTGTCTATTAAAAAGTTAAAAGCATATGTGCCGTTTTTGCGTTAATATTTAGTCTTCGGCAAATTAACGAAGCTCCGTTGCACTGAAGCAAGCTCAGTCCTGACTTCACATCCCGGTAGTAAGGCCGGAGATTACTCGGAACAATTTGGTTTATCGCCGGCTCAACTAGATTACGAGGTACAAAGGTACTCTACACTCGCTACGTGCCTATGCTTATAAATTGCTTTGTATTTAGTTTCACACCTGTTATACCGAGAGCGACATATATATATATAGAGCTATATATATATATATATATATATATATATATATATATGTACGTACGTATTACACCTACACATTCTACTAATTCTTTCTGATAACTGAAAATAGATAGAATAAAATACTCTTAGTTATTACTACTGATTGATGTTCGATTCATAAATATAATTTATCGGTGTAAAAAGTTTTTTCTTTATGGTAACAAATATGTTTCAAAGGTAATCAAACTTTTTTTTAACACATTAGGTAACCCAATGTTATTAGCGTACTACAAAGAGATACAATAATTTTCAGTATATATTTCAAGTAACTATAGAGCAACAAAAATAAAAATATAATTTATATAAGAGTGCATAGAGAACGTCTAGCAAAGATAACCAATACAATAGAGAGTAGAAAGAAATGTAATCAATTAAACTGATAAAAGAATACCTACTTTGTTCGCAGTACGCATACACGTTGTGCTATTTTTTTACTTTATAAAACCTATGGACGTTTTCATTTCATAAAAAAATATTCGTGTGTAATACAGTATAGTAGTCAGCGAAAATAAATCTATCTATCATTTTCTGTCTATTTTGTTTGATGCCGATATTTTGGACACAAATACAGATACAGTTGTTATTATATTACAATGTTGAAAATGTAAACAAAAGGCCACTTAGTTGTGTATAAATTTAACCAAGACGCTGCACGCCGCAGAGCAATTTCACAATTAGTTCTCAGTAAAACTTGCGCCCTCACCGTGACGAGAACATCGAATGACCTTGATAGTTATCGACTAAGACCTGAACTTCGCTGCAACCCTTTTGTCTCGGTTTTCAAACCAAGTGCTTATAGTCTAAAATGAATGTCAAAGAAAACTTAATTCTCTAAGAATTGCATTATAAGACAAAAAATATATACAATATTTTCTCTTTGTTAAAATTTTAAAATGACTGACTGACATAAAACGAACACCCTAAATCGGCGAGAAACACCATATGGAATGTAGATGTAAATAAGTAAGCATTTTTTAAAAACCATCTCCATACAAAGGTTCATCCCCCCTATGTAAACCCCTTAGGTTTCAATAGGGGATGAAACTTTGTATGGATAATTTGTCATTTCTGCAGTTATAGAAATCGGTATTTAGACTTCTGCCAATAAATTAGACAGTTGTTAACGGTTTATCAAAAACTCTCAAGAGGGTAAAATTGGGAATGAAGGCTTGTACGGAAGTTCGTGTCGTTTAGAAATATGGTAATCATTCATTACTTAAGAGAGTACATGAGTTATGGAAATATAAGAGATGAACGTTTTGACGGATAGACATCTACAACATTATAAATGTTCTAGTTGTTACTAACGTCGGTTCGCGAAGTACAGCTAGTGTATATACACATAAAAATAACGACAACATTGACATTGTTGGTCTCGAGCTAACTGTAAAGCCGCTGATTTCGAGGTCCTGAGTTCAAACCCTGGTTCGGGCCTACAAAGTTATTAATCTTTTGAAGTTGGCAATATCGGATTATGACACTGAAGCAATAGAGAGTGCACTAGCATTGCGCACACTCATACCCAGTCTAGTCGGCCAGGGTACCGTATCATATCCGTACAAACTACCATTAATTTTAATGATAAATATTATTTGTCGAAACAAAAGTATTTAGTATCGCATCCGAGACATTCGTTGTAACATTTATCCGTCTCCGTCGAGTGTAAGGTACAATTAGTGGAGTTAAACAAACACAAGCTGAATCAGAACTAATTAGAGTTAACGAAGGATTTAAGAGCTCGTCGATTTCACTGTAAAGCGACCACACACCACTAACAAGATTAAATTAACTCAGTCGTGTTTACACTTCTAAATATTTTAAATGAGATAATATTTATTTAATTATATCATACGAATATTTATAAGTAATGGGTAAATGGCGAGTAACTCAGTGAGCTAAAATAATTGAGAGGAAAGGCATCAAAAATAGATGAAACCGGCGACTCAAAAATACAAATTCGAATAAGAAGTAGCAACATGTCAATTCAGGTGCGAACAATTATGTCCTAACCTAATTGATCATAATTATTCGCATAGTAATTGCCGTCCGTTGAGTCCATTTTAATCATTTTGAGTAAATCAACACTTATCATTTAAAGTTTTGGGTCGTGTTAAAGTATGTTATCATTAATCGCTAAATATATTTTCATTCACCCGATTTATAATTTTCCATAAGTAATTAATTACGATATTTAAATTAGGCTTTAGTTATCGTAATTCAGACGCTGGCAAACATCAATTTTTAGGCCACCGCTGGCAACCACCACTTTTCGTTAACTCAAATATCGCGAGGAAATCTGCATGTATTGGATTAAATTCCAACTCGTATTGGAGCACCGTGGTGGGATAAGTTTCAAACCTTCTCATGGTGAGCAAAGGAGGCATCCGTCCAGCAGTGGCATATTAAGGAAGAAAGTAAACTAAGTATATTTTATTAGGTTGTTAAACTTTGCAAGCGTAAATATGATCTTTTTGATTTGCCCCGTATAAAAACTAAATACGCCAAAAACAATGTCATCCATTATTTGTCTAGTATTAACAATACAAAATATAATATTAGAGATATATTCTCATGTTCTCTTTTAAGTTTACTTATAAGTTTACTTTTAAACTTATTAAACGTCGTTCTTGTGTAATCATTGATTTTTATGTGTTTAATTTTTAATCACTGTCATTAATTGGTTTTTGATTATGTAATTAATTGTTCAATTCAAATATTGATTTGAACTATTCTTGTCTCCCTTATTACTTTCCGGTTCTTATTTGTGTTAGATATCGCTGGAAACTTGATTTTTTTATGTATTATTTTATTGTTTTTTAATATTTCTATTCTATTGTACCGTTTGTTTTCCGAAAATAAAATAATATTACTTTAAATAAAACTCTCAACCTCTCAATTATAAAAAAAAACAAAAATTTTAAAGTGTAAAATTATATGTATAAACATTTAATCTTACAAACTGATACGCGCTAGCAGGTGCTTAGAAATAACCGCACCCAACACTTGCAGTCGTTGTGTGGCTGAAACCTACCGGTAGTATTTTCAAAAAGGTTCGCCGCGCATTATAAAATGGTTTCAATAAAAGACAATGTGTTTAGTACTGTTATAATATAAGCAAGAAATGAAAGATATTGTATAAAGTACGACTTCAACACGGTGCTCGGTGGTAGAGGTTTGGACAAGTTCGCTTGGATAGATGCCACCAACTCGCACACACATATTTTGCCGTCAAACAAGAATGCTTACGAGCTGATTGTGTTCCGGTTTGAAGAGAGTGAGCCAGTGTAACAGCCACAATATAATATCTTAGTTTGTAAGGTTGGCGACGCATTAGGGATGTAAGAAAATGGTTAACATTTCTTTTAGCGGCATTGGCTATGGACGGTGGTTACCACATACCATCAGGTGACCCATTTACCAGTCTGCCTACCAATATACCTAATATATAAAAGCTAATTGCAATTTGTAAAATTTCAAGTGTGTGTGCGCACCAGTTGCTCAGTGGATTAATTATGTAGATCTGCAACGAAGAACGCGGACTCTAATCTGGGTAAGCACCAGGCTTCAAGAGTTTCATTTGCGGTTACAATGATTACGCACTCGGCGGTTTCGTATATCGTCAAGAAACTTAAAGATATCGTATGAAATTCATACTATATTTTTTTTCTTTAAAAAGAGAAGAAAATTTCGAAAAATTCCATGCGATTCCAAAGACGTAAAATAGCAATTTAATAATACGATATCGCAACAGGAATTTTGTTTTGAACACTTAGGATTTACAAAATCCGAAAATAATTTAGTCATATGGCCTTTTGACAAGCGCATTACACGAAAACAAAAGTGGTAAAGAAATCTTGTAATCATATTTGAATACGAGAGGCACAAAGGAGCAATACGTTGTAGTCAATTCCCTCAAATCTATTTAGGAGCTCGGATGACACGTTCCGTCAAATTCGTTCAGGATTACGAAACATATTCAATATTGCGAAAAAAACCCTTTCCTGTATTTTGTGTAATACAAGTACAAGCTGATCCGCTATTCCACGAATAATTTATAGCTTTCTCATTTGATTGATGTCTTTTTTTATTTTCCAAGAATTATATTTATGTACTTACGATTTTATTAAAAAAAAAGAAGAAACAAAACTTTATATCTGAGCAAAATAAGACAGCTCTGAAAGTAAGTAAGCTCAACATGTAGATAGTAATGACTTAATCCCATGATGTTTATTTGTTCAAAAAGCCGCAGGCAGGAGCGGCGCACTCCTGCCTCTTAGTAAGTATTACCCACCGTCCGATGCGATGTTTTGAACACCGTCTTTCGTAACAATAACTAAACTTTCGTTTTATTCAACAAAATACAAATTGACCCGTCTTGTAAATTTACCACGAAGTTATAATTAATTGTTTTTCTTAAAAAATAATTATATCAATATATATCTGTAGTGTAAGTAGCTTAAAAACGATAAAAACAAGGAGATTATGGAAAAGAACAGACAGTGATGTGTTTTGAGAAAAGGTATATTAATTGAAAGTGAAAAGTGTATCATTCCACATTCTCTTTGGAGTAGCGTAAACGGTAATGATGTTTGCCGCGGCGAGTGCGACGCTCTCGTCGGGTTTTGTTCACGAGTGAGACGCGGGCGTCGCGCCTCGAGAGCGCTCCGTCTCGAGGCGCTGTTGATCGTCAACGTCACGGAAACGTTGAGATATAATTGCAAGTACGGTTTTACTTTTCACGCAAAACTTGTAATAAAAAATACACACTGATATGTGTGTACGTATAATCTTCAAACTTGTTTGGGGCACATGGCAAGCGTAACCAAGTGCATCTAATGAGATGTACTAAACAAATCGCCAGATCGGTTAACGTGTATTTTAAATTGCCACTCCGTAAGGTTATAGCTCCAAAGTTGTATGGTATGTAGTTGTTCTGAGTAAATAATTATCTATCTAAAACAAAAACCACCCAATTTGAAATATGAGTAAAGATTTAAAAAATTGCCATTCGTTTCATACCAGATTATTCACTGAATACCTATAGTACCGAAATGTAACTCTAATTTATAACATTATTAAAACGATATTATTGTATAACATACTGTGGCACATATATTCTATGTTAACAGAAAAACTTCAATACAGTATGTTTTGTGGATACACATAAGATGTTTTGTTTGTGTAGTTCGGTTTGCGCGAACGTTTATCTTCGTCCATCAGTTTGCAAATACATTTTCACGTTACGGTCGACTATCGAACAGTTTGTTTTCTTTATACAGGGATGTATCCAGGTTATATATCACAAATGTTAATCTAAAATTATTTTAGACATAGACACTTTTTGTTTTTTAGAGACACTTTTTGAAGAAATATGTTACTAAGCTGTAAGCTCTTACCGGTACAAGTGCCACTTCAGAGCAGAGCAATCCATCATACCAATACAAGTTGGGCATATTCTTCATTTAATTAATCAATCGGTTCTTGTAATAAATAATTATCGTAATTATGATTCGTAATAACAAAAATTTTAAACTCCAAACTCACACAATGCAATCACGAGCCAGAAATGACAGTTCGTTTTTACGTCGCGAGTATCGGGTCACGGGAACAAAAGCGGTAAATAATTTCGGAGCAGAGTGGCGCGTTCATCAGAGCGTTATAGACCCGACCTCTCCAGCCGCTGTAATTAAAAAACTTTCAAGATTATTTTCATTAGGGAGTATCCTCTTCTATTTTCTGCGCGCCTAGTGTTTGTCTCGCACGTAACGAACTTTCCTTGTTCGGACTGTTTCTACCAAGTTGGACCTAGTAGCGGACTTATTATTTCTTAGCAAATTATACCTTGGGTTTGTGTTTTGAAATACCATTCACAATCATAAAACCATAAATTATGATATAACCATATATTAAGACGCGAATTACATTTTAACAAAGCATTTTTTTATCATATATGCTAAATACATATTTGTTAAATAATAATTTATATGTAATTACAAATAAAGTTTTACAAAGATTACAATGTAGAACTAACCCAACATCTAAACGTACAAAAAGTTAATCGCTCATCTAGGTTCGTGCAATAAATTGTCCAAATCGGTGAGCTGCTTCCTTGGTATTGGCAAACGTTAAAAATATACGCATCGAACCGAAGACCTTCTTTTTAAATCGGTTAAGATTAAATGTTAACAATATAACATAATTTTCATAATAAAAAATATATTTTTTTCAACAAAGATAATATATTCTTAACGATGTAACAAAAAGCAACCAAGGCTTTAGCGGTTTAATTGAAACTGAAATCAAACAGAAAGAAGATCTGGAAGTAATTAGTAAGTTGGTGCAAGCGAGCGGTCCGCGCTAATTAAAGGAAACCAGCCGTTTTAGCAAAACAACTTCTTGGCAGTTGTTGGCGTCCGGTCTTAGAAATAATGCAATCGTTTTATACGCCGCCTAAAATCGATAGCATTTATAAAGACGATATAACTATATTAGAAAATTACGAAACTTTTTAAATATAGCTTTAATATAATCTATATCTAACTCTTCGATTGTTGTATATGTCTTAGCTCAATGGGTTGGGGGAAATAGTTTATTTAATAGTATGAGCATTAGAAGAGTTCTAGTTCTAGAAGATTTAACTTTTAAAAACAATTACAAAAAATTATTAGCTACTATAAAACTCAACTCCATGTGCGAAAATAGCAAAAATATTAGTTTTTGATCTGTTGCGAAACGATCTGCCAACTTCCCATGGCAGTCAATTTACTTTTTTAACGTAAAAACGCCAGAACTATTTCTAAAAACTAATAGGAACTGTAGAACTCTGCTGCGTGCTAACAGAACTCACATTTAATTTTGATCTGCTGGATAATGGTCTGCTAATTTCACATACATTGGTCTCGGCGCTTCTAGCATCTCACATTAACTGCGTACAATAAATACGACTAAGAACGACAGTTTCTTTTAAAAACGCATTAAATCATTTTAAATATAAAAAATAACATTTAATTGTTTATAAAAAAAAACTGACTGAATTGAAAATTAATAAAAAAAATATCATTAGTTAAAGGTGACATACATACACTATTACAGTTACATATTTTAATCTCATTTCTGTGTTCTGACCCAAATATACTACTAATGGAATAATAATCGCTATCAGTAAGTCCTCCACAGCCACACCATTTCTCTATTCTCGTTTTACTGAAAACAGTGTTTCGGCCTTAATCCACAAAGCTGTTCCATTGCATTTCAGTACACAGAGGCTTAGCTCTGATAATAATAATGTATTCCTGGGCATGCAGACCGCACGATATTTCCTACGACGAGCGCGGATAAATCACATAGATTAAACCAGACCCTCGTTAATGAATTAATACATGTTTAAAAATTCTCATTAAAATCATTCAAGCTAAGCACTGTAACTAGTAACATCTCAAAATCTCGAATCATTGATTTTTACGATTTTCGTGCAGGTTTTATGAGCGACGATACTTATCAATATCAATAAATCAAAACGAGCATTAAAGTAAGCGGTTGAACGATATTGCAGATATATCTGAGGGATACGACTCGTCGAGGGTCTGAGTTACGGGCCAACGCCAGGTAACGTGTATTGGAAGACGATTGCTAAATATTAAACGCTCGGTTCAATATATCTCTGTTACGAGTTACTTTTCGTTTAATTTGCACTTTTTGATAAATTCTTAAGAGCAGTGAGATCCATTATTGAATCTTTAACGGAGCTGTGGGTAAACTCTTAAAGAACAACGACGTAACAACTTTACAAAGTTTACTTTGCAAATTTGTTACATCGTCGATCGAAGGAGATCAATTACTGGCAGCTTAAGATGCTAGTAAAGAATTGCTCCAGTCAGAATAGATTGCTTGAACTCTTATTCAAATATTTTAACAGTAACAGTATTAAACCAGATAGTTAAAATAGATAATATTAAATAATATATATGTGTATATGATTTATAAGTTAGGACAAAGTTCACAAGTAAACTCTCTCATCATCTCAAATTAGAATGATTCAGGCACAAAACATACCAAATGATTTGCAACTGAAAGCGAGACTAATCACGAATCGTCAAAGTCGCTTTATCGCTTTCAAGAACACTACAAAGTATCCGTAAAATATACCCACCAAATATCCAGGAAATCAAAGATTGATCCAAACAGGCAACTGTAGTTAAGCAATACATTCTGAGCAAACGGATGTGTTTCCAACAAAATATTATTTATATTTTCGCTAAGCGACAGTTATTTAGCATGAAAATAATTATAAAATACTTTTAAGTTAATTTTTAACAGATCGGCATTATTAAATGTCATCTTCTTAAGTAATAGTAAAAAAGGACTATATTACTCGAGTGATATAAAACAAATGTTGTAGCTATAATAACGACTTTAGCGACGAAAATAAACTGCGAAATAAAACTGAAATCACAATAAAACTTCTTAAGCCCGTAAAAGTATAGATAGGCGAGGTATTAAATAAAGAGTGGCGCGCGTTATGACCCGTGAACGGGTTGTAAAAATGGTGATTTTATCTGGACCACGTAAGCGTAGAGAGGCTTCGAGAGCGAGCACTCGACCTGTGAGTCAGGTCAAAACAGGCGGACAAACTGGTAACACAACACTCGATCGTTATCTATTAACACAGATAAACTATATAGTTTCGTCATAATTCAAACTTATTTATTTCTATTATAGCCAGTAAAAAAATTCCTTACCTAGTATTAGAAAGACAGTTTTTAGGCAATATGATTTTAAGAAAAGACCAAGCGTTGACTTAGGAAATATAAGCAAAAACCTAGATCGACTCGCCTATGATGGAGCTCCACTAGTTCGTAAAAACCTTTATTCGCGCACGTCTCATAGAGCAATGATTTACTGAAGCAAATTTGTCGCCGGACCTCGTCTAATAGTTGCTGAATCAAATATTACAGCCGAGATTTCATTCATCCCGTCACGATACCCTTATCCGCGTGATATCGCTAGATTCCAAATTAGAGCGAGACGAGCGAGGAAAAAATAAAAGAGAATTACCCACTGTTCGTCTTGGAAATGAACGGCCCGAGGGGAAATGTGAGTTATCTCCATAAATAGTGTCGGGGGATGATTTATATCGGACGTCAGGGTTTGAGAGGCCGCAACGTGACAAATGAGGTCCGCACTCAACCTAAGCCCTGTGTTAATCACAAATTTAAGATTGTTAGAGTTACCTTGGCAACTTTAACATAACATATTATGATTATACCGATACCAAAGTTCTTATTCAGATCATTAATTCGTAGGGGATCTCGCGGGTCGTCAGTAAGATTGAATTCGTTTTACCGAATATCAGGAGCAGATGTTGCCTTCGTAAGTTACTTATTCCCTATGTAATTTTGTTTCATAAGAACTCATCGAAGCGGACGGATACCTACCAGGGCAACATAAGGCGCACGCAGTGGGCTGTCAAAATAACTCGTACGTAATACGAAAAGTTAATGCAGGTAGGCGCGATGATTTTCACGCCCGAACGGACAATCTGTTCATAATATTATCATAACACCACGTTTTAAATTCTACGCACCCATATATTACTTTCATTAAAATATAAATATATACATATTGGTGTTCTAAATCACATTAAAAGTTACTCATAAAAAATATTCTCAATATGTAGTAATGTAATTATGTTCACTCTGTTAGATATAAGTTCGTCAAAAGTCCGATTTATTCAGCAATTTACCGGAGCAACCCTTCAACCGAGTGACTAACGCGGCTCGGTAGCGGCTAATCGAATTCTTAACAATCCGCCGCCTGTTCGGAGCGAATATCTCTTTTGGTATGTCGCTACACGAGGCAAACGTAACGTTGTTTAGCGTCGCAAAATCAAACAGTACCCTTGATACAACACATACACTAACATGCAACTAACACGATTACACAAAACCGCTCGTATAGTGTTGACTCCGTCTTAGAATCAACAGCTGACACAATCTACACGAGGAACTAGATCATGTTAGGTTCAAGATATTCCTGTTCCATCCAAATTGTTGACATAGATATAATACTCATGGGCAACTATAACATGTAAATATAACGTGCAAAGTAAGCTTTGGCGTTATGTAAAACATAAAATTCCTTTAAAATCTTCATTATAAAACTTAATACATTAATATTAAAACTAGTTACTTTTTTAATTGCGTATCGCTTGGATGACAGTGTTTGATTGAATTTAAATGATTAAGTTCAAATATTTTTAGATTTATATAGTTTTTTTTTTATACAAATGTATACCCAATATGCAAAGTATAAGGTGGACGGAATAAACAAAGTCTTAGAGTAGGTGGCAAGTTACAGTCCTACGAAGGTATAAAGTTATTATAAATTCAAGCACCAGATAAGAGTTTGTACTAATATAAATATATAATTATCAATGACGTTTGGATGATAATAATAATAATAATATCTCGACTATCAGGGTTTTAGAGCGCTAGGATCACGAACTGTCATGTTGTCATAAAATTATTGCTGTTTCATTTATATAAACTGGACCATGGAGTTCATTTCATTTAGATATCATTTAACATATTTACCTATACAGCGAAGGCTAAGGCTAAGACTAAACTCCAGTTTCCGAAACGCTGATCAAAGTTATTTAATCTACGTGGTCATTGGTCAGTGACATTCGATAACGCAATAGACGACCAATGAGCGTCCAGATTAAAGCCACATTAGTTTATCTGCATTTGAACAGCGTTTAAAAACTAAAGTATAATATGCAAAAAGCGAGCTGAGGATAAAACGATGGTTATTATTGTTTAATTTGAGAAATATTGTGATCTTAATTTTAGGGTTTTTAACTATTTCTTGGCAAACAAGTCTAAAAACTCTTTAATACTTCTAATCTTTCATCGAAATGAGAATCTCATCACAGTCATATAATGACACAATACAGTGGCAATAGAAACAAACGCACGTGCTGTTAAAACCAGTCTACCTACACATATACAGGTTCATTTCACGAGCCAGTGCTCCCAATCCTGACTAGATCAAACGAGGACTGGTCCGTTCCGATAACGACAAAACGGTCCAAGGGGCTTACTGATAATACCTACAGCGACTTATATGGGAAATTGTATCACTCGCAGATAAGAAATGTATCGCTGTTAAAACCTCTATTCGAATAGGATTTCTTTACGTATCTGTTTTATTATTTAATGAATTGTATTGTCAAAAGGGCAATGACCGTATTGCTAATACTCCTATTGTCCGTACTGACGTACCATATGAGTAGTTGGTTAATTATTTAACTCATATATAATCCTTGCATTTCAATACGATTTATTTATATATATTTGTTTTAAAAGACTATACATGCGTCGCAAGTACTTGTATATAATATACAATTGATTAAAAGTAAATGTATGGTTACATTTAAATGCATTCCATAATTGGGAAAAAAATATAATCAAACTGATTTTATTTACTGAGGCTCAGTTTTTTTTGTTCAGTCTATCAATTTTTTGTAACTATCGTAACTCATCATTATTAATAGACAAAATCCCAGGAACAGTAAATGAAAAAACTGTTAAGTCAGTAAGTTACGAATTTAATTATTATTCATATTAGGTTTCTGTTTGAAACTAATAATGATGGCAATTTAATTTACGAGTACCTTTCCGTTTAATATTGAATAACAGGGGAGCTTATCGCGAGGCGCATTTCGCAAACTACATGGGAACGTGATAGCGGACGAAGTTCGGTTACAGCTTCGCTCGCATCCGACCCGAATACTGCAGCTTGTTTTATATATATATGGGCAATGGGCATGTTAACAATTTCAAACTCGTTAGTCATTAGTAACGGTATAGTAATTCATAATCGACCTCCGTGGTGGAGTAATGTGTCCACCGGTTTTCATGGGTACGCCACTCCGAGGTCCCGGGTTAGATTCCCGGCCGAGTCGATGTAGAAAAAGTTCATTAGTTTTCTATGTTGTCTTGAGTCTGGGTGTTTGTGGTACCGTCGATATTTCTGATTTTCCATAACACAAGTGCTTTAGCTACTTACATTGGGATCAGAGTAATGTATGTGATGTTTTCCAATATTTAATTTAATAATGCTTTTGAACGGGGAAATGTGTGCTTGGAATGAACAATCAAATATGCAGACGATGCAGAATTAAATAAGTAGTATAAAAGAAGTAGTCTACGTTGTTATGTTTTTGCGTCTTGTTGTCTCACGCGTACTTAAGTCAACTTAACTGCCAGACAAATGTCTCAATATTAAACATACCAAAATCTATTGATTGTCGATCAGGTGAACTCCCGACCGATTTCAGCCACGGTGGCGACTCTCAAGGGAGAAAACCATCTGTACAGGAAATATTATATTGTACAACTGCTTGCCCAAACACAAGAAATTTATATTCACTCACTCTAATAGTTGGAGAGGACGGTAACCGAACGGACCAGGCACAGGATCAATGGTTTTGCGTGCTTTAAGAGATACCATGTCTCTTGCCAAATTCCAGATCCAATCCACTCCCAATTTTTTTTTTTTTTTAAATCCAGGCCCTTCGGTGTCTGCATCCTTATAGCTAGCGACTCGATCAACGAGGCAGTCTATTATCGACAAGTCAAATTACAAAGTGTGTATCTACTGCACACATTCATAGCATATACGATCGATGCGTAAAGTTAAGTTAAATCTAGCGCGCAGCTAATCTCAATATATCAAGGTAACGGGGAGTTTATGACATCAAATAATTCAGCGAACAATGTGTTGAAGCGGCAGCACGGCTAAAGTTGTCGGAGTTAACATATTTGTCGAGTTTAGCGCTTGCACGTTCTCTCCGCATATTTCATCTTTTCTTTAAAGCATGTTTGTCAGATCAAATATCCGGAATCAGGGTTCGGGATAAAACTAATATTAGTTATAGCTAATAAAAACGATGTATTTCAATTTTGAAATTAAATAATATTCATTGAAAGCTCTTAATACTTTCTCAGTTGACTAGAATTTTATTCAAACTTAAAACACTACCCTTTGAAAGCACAAAAAGGAACCCTGGAACATTAGACTCATTGAGAGAACCTGTATTCCTATAGAAAATATCTTTATACGTCGTATCGTAATTTAGAGATTAGTTTCGTATTGATACTTCAATTTGTACGTGTCAATAAGCTATCTGACGTGTCTTACGATCGATCTGAGCAATACAAGCTGTAATCCTACAAAGGTCTTGGATTTAAGATTTAATTTTAACGATATAATTTTGTTACAAAAATAACGCCAATTTATCAAAAAAGCAAATCGTCACAAATAAATTACAAATGAATAAAATACGTCCATTTCAAATATAATGAAATATTTTTATTGCTACTAAGATCACATGATATCAAAGAAAAACTGGAGCGATAGGATTAATAGATTGAATTATGTAGTTTAGTAATCGCATTATAATTTCACTGAAGAAGATTTATTGCATTCTACTAATATTTTTTACATGTTATAGGTAGATGGTAAATACCTGATGAATGAGTGTTATTTACCCACGCAGAGCCCTACCGCCAAGTAAGGATTCATCATCATCATCATCCCATTCTCGTCCATCGCTGGTCGCAGACCTCTCCAATGGCACAGCACTGTACTCGATGATTATCAAAATTACCAGCCACTTTCCAAGGCATGGTCTCCACTCCGGAGTAAGTAAGTTCTGTCTGTTAATTAGACAGTACTTTGGTACTTCGGTAATTTTTATATCAATCAGAATCTACTTTATGTTGTACATGCATGTTTAATAGTTGTAAGCTAATAAAAACTCAAAATAGCACGAAAGTGAATTAATTCTCCTGGAACATTGCTGATAATAAACATAATATTCAATTAAGTTGAGGCATGTTTATCATCTCATCTGTAGTCGGCGGCTGGACTCTCATACTAATCGAATCATTGTTTTTGTTCTGAGCGACTTCGGCTTCATTTGCCAGTCCCATCCTAAGTAAACTACCCTGCACGAAAATATGTTTAGTTTCAGAGCCACTGAAATCAGGATTTTGGGGTAACATTGTTTATGTTCGTGGATAACGCGGATATTTCGAAAGCAAGTAAGCTATGAGGTTCAAAGTGCCCTAGTAACGATAAGGGTGATTTAAAGGGAGCAAATACATGAAAAATATAAATTTAAAACTGACATAAAAACGTTTATACGATATCTGGTTTTCTTCTTTAACTTAAATTTTTTTTTGTTACATTATTTTAGATATAATTATAGGTAAACATTTCGTAATTGAAGATTATTTTGGGAAGAATCTGATTAAATCCGCCAAGAGACTTGCAAATCATGAATCGTGCGTCAGACGCGCGTCGTACGGAGACGGAATAATGATTATTCATTACGCCCTGTTTATTCGCCAGTCGCACACACACGTAACTTCGGAATACGTGAAAGAACATACTTGTCTTAATATTATGGAATATGTAATAAAGGGTTAATGTTGACATAGTTTATTATTAGATAAAAAACATATTTTATAATTATAATAAAATGAAAGAAGTTATTTATAAGGCCGAATGAAGTGTAATGTTACTACTTACAGATAAGAGACATAATTTGTCTATTTTTTATTCATATTTAAGGCCACGAACTATTTAATACTGAAAATATTTACTTCAATTAATAAATGGTTTATATATCTAGTCAATAGAGTTGGTTAAGTATTGATTTTGTGATGGTTTCACAGATTAGTAAAAAAATATTAAATAACATATTTTATAAGTACTATTTCTATTATTTAATTGTATTTTAAAAGTAAAGCAAAAGCAGTATTTAATATATTATCCTTTTTGAATATAACAACAGTTTACATCGAAAGCGTAAAGTATCATAAGGGCCCGAGACCGAACCGCTCACTCGTGCAACCCAATCGTCGATCTGAAGAGAGCAAATTTCGGAAGAATATTTCCCGCCGTATTTGATTGGATTGTCCCGATCATCACACGTCGGTGTGTATACGCGAGGTTTCCGAGAAAGGTCGGATTTGTCGCTTCGGACGGGAATCGAATTGGCGTCTCGTAGCTACCCGTGAAATTGATTTACAAAATCACGGAAGAAGGCGTTTTTTATAAAATTTGCTCCTGATGGTATTCAGACCGACGTAATTGTCACAAACCATTCTTTGATAGTTTCATTTAATTATCTCTCTTAATTTATTTAAGTTTATTGTTTTAAATAACTTAAAAGAAGAGTCAAAATAATGTTGAACTATTTTTATTACGTTGGGTTCACTATTTATTTAGCATGGCAGCATGCTTATATTTTTTAATTCCTAACAATGCACGGAATTAAGTCTGCAGTCAATTGAAACATTGCGAGAATTAGTGAAATTCTATTATTATTATATTATTATTTCTATTAAGTGTTAAATTTAATTCAAAACGAAATAAGCTATTTGTTTGCTTGGGATGTGTTTGTTACTTCAGCAGAACATACTCATCAATGTTATATAAAACCTAACCTTCGTCCTCATGATATCCTTAACATTAAGCTATTTACACTAAGTAATATATTAATAATTTTTGTTCAGGTATGATCATCACCCACATTGATCACACATAAACTCGTGTGATTACGTTCACTCAGACGTTAGTCGAAGTAGAGTCAAATATAACACAAATTAATTCTCGTCAAACTAAACTTCGTGATCGAACATTTCTAATTATAACTATATAGAGTTACTCAGAAGACTAACTACTTACACTTGTAGGACGTAGTTATACAAAGACCAATTATCCTCCTATTATAGTAATATCGGTTGAGCTACTTCGATATTTAAGTTCAGTATAACTTGTATTCATTGATTTCAGATGATCGATCTCGCGACTTACGTATAAAGCGTTCCATTGACACAATTATTATACTTTTAAGGCTCTAAAGTAGCAGTACTTGCTTTACATATGTATGTATATATATCTAGATAGAGAACTTCAATATTTATTTATTTATTTATTTATTTATTTGTAAGTATACTTATTTACTCATTAATTCGTCTACGATGGACAAAACAATTCGATTATTTTATTTGTATATCGTTAAATATATTCAGAGACGTACAATATTTATAATAAAATTAGTGGAAATGCAGATAGTATTCCCAGAGGCTCTGATAATGTTGACGCGTACAAATATTACTTTAATTTCCATACGTTTACTGGTAAATCTATAAACAGTTATCTGATATTATATTATATATTTAGAAATATAATATTCCGTCAAAATGAACGGAAATATTTATTTATATCCTCCTGTCCTGTGTTCGGTTGAAAGTTGGATAATAAACAACACAAGGCACCGTGTTCATAAATCGAGGGCCATGAAGTTATCGACATTATCTTAAGAGGTGTTTGCCTCACCAGACGAAAAGCCAAACCAAGACTTCGAAATGCTTGTCGCTACATTTAAAATTTCATAAAAAAAACTGTATTTCTATTAAAGTCATATAGATTTGTATTTAAATTAAATTCCGAGCAATTAGTTCGTCAAGCTCGAAAACGTTCCGCGCTTAAACTTATATTTTGCATATTTTGCTTCATTTAACGAATCGCTGACAGACTTTGCCGTCTACATCATTTTGATTTAATTGCACACATTAACATAACTCAAACACAGATAAAAAAAGAACATCAAGCTTTTGGAATTTCACATCGAACAAATTTAAGATACTTATATATATACAAAGAAGTGAGCCCTGATTTATCAGATTATTATGTTTATTCACGTTTTAAGCTTGGTCTAACTGAGCAGTGCGATGCTTTGTGTCCTGAAGTAAAAAAAAAAAAAAAAAATTAACGCAACCAACTGCAACATGAATTAAATCCACAGACTGGATCAAATTCTAACATACCGATATAATTTTTGTTCCTCTATAATATTTTACAGATATTAACTAACTCGTACAAAGAATAAATGTTTCATCTTAAATAATAATTCCATTATTTGAGTTTATTACAATATTCCGAAATGTAAAATAACTTTTCGCGGCCCGACGAGATGACGCGCGTCATTTCGTATTATTGTCAACATGGATATATTGACAACTTCTGTCGCCCTTCGCATTCGTCTCGCGCATCTCTTTGATATACGTGACATTAATATATATTTATTAATTTCGAACTATAAACAAAACAAGTATTTCAAAATATAAAAATAATGTATAGATCGAAATAGTTTAAATTATGCTATAAATTATACACACAATTTTAAAGCATACTGTTGACATTACTTTCGAGTGTTAATTACGTGGCCTAAAAGGGTTATAGGTGGACGTAATGAAGCGGTTTATGGAGCTCACGACTGCCCATGGTCTCTGACTGCGACGCTCGGGCTGAGTCTACACGCTCCTTGCTTCCCACCGCCATGGAACAAAGATTAGCAATGTTTCTACTATTACATCACAATCTGAATTAACACGGTCAGTAACGTCGACAGGAATAACAGATTTAAAATAATTCAGAAATATATATTTTTTTTTAATTAAACGAACGTACATTGCAGAGTTAAGAGCGGTATTACTTGGTAGTTTAAACTTTAGTCGTAGATCTTTTAACCCTTAAACACAAAAAAAATATTAGATATTACCTAATTATAATATTATTATTTTTAAAAAAAGATTTGACACGATACATAGCACCATGACCAACTTCCAGGGATATACCAAACTAACTGTAATAGCTTAGTTTTGGGCAAGTGTAAAAGAGGAAAAGATAAGACAAAAAGGATCTATACAATAAATATAAATAAACAAACGTAACTAAGAAACAGAAACGGATATAAATGAAGTATCGACAAATAGGTTTAATAAAAGGCAGGGTACAGACCCCGCAATACAAGTTTCTTTACAGGACTCAACTCGGGGATCGCAATTGAATGAGTAATGAAGTTAATATAGCTCGCAGTCAAGCCTACGATGAACTTAATAAAATCTCGCCTGTAATAACTCCTTTCAGGACTGATGACGCCGACGCAGACATACCCACTGTATACACAGCAATAGCGTTTGTTACCATATATATTCAACTAGGCTCGTACAAGACTTTCATATCATCATTTTAAAAGTTAATATTAAATATATAAACAGATGAATGTTTACCTTTTATACGAAGCACGTACGGTTAAGACAAAAGTAATAGAGCAGAACTAATAATATAAATAACGCCGAAGTCGATGACTGGGTTGTATAAAAATACAGACAGTTCTTACAAGAACGCAAAAATGATTTGATACTTAATTCATTGTTAAGAATTGATTGCACAGTTATTAATTTTAAACAATAATAAAGAATTGGGTGGCTGATTAACTAAGAGTTTAATATACCTATGAGCGATAGCATTCGCAGCTTATTTTCAATTTATTTATTTATGTGGATTTCCAACAGTTGTGTGACATACATCCAACAGATCCTTGCTTATCCACTTATCTGCTAAAGATATACTAGCAATTATTACAGGAGTGCACATCGTCCCTAACTTTAATAAAAATGTCTAAAATTTGCTTAAAAGTAATTCAACAAATTGTAACTGATGGCTTTCTCGGTTATAATATAAAATATCGTGTCGGAATAGTCTCGTATTCCTATTGACATTCATTTTTA
The DNA here is from genome assembly GCF_037043105.1 of Vanessa tameamea. Lineage (NCBI taxonomy): Eukaryota > Metazoa > Arthropoda > Insecta > Lepidoptera > Nymphalidae > Vanessa > Vanessa tameamea. The sequence continues at coordinate 338,858 of NC_087330.1, read as the reverse complement.
ATATCAATCTACATTTCAAATCATAAACTCGATCTTTTCAAAAACGTTTCAGACAAATACAAATTCATCTGCATTATTACGCCATCTTCGTGTCTCGTTGGAATGAATTTTTTCGCAGCAATTCCGTTAAAAGGCAAAAATGAAATGGTTTTATTTAATTGAACTCCTTAATTAAGGTATTGTTAAGAAGGTAATGAATTACGACAAAGGAAATTGTGGTCATTGTGTCCATGGCAACAAAAAGGCTTTTGGATTATGAACTTTGAAGAACCTTTTGATACAATATGTTGACATTTCGCTTGTGTCGTTTCATTTCTGACAAAATGTTTTTAAGTTTGTGTAATCATCATATTATGACTATGAGCAAAAACACAGATACATTTTAATTGAAAAATAGTAATTGTGTTTAAAACAAAACAACGTAACGTTTACCAAAGACGATAACTAGTAGCCATTGCAGTGTTATAATATTATATATAATAGTTAATTAGACACCAAATACTGATATTAAAAAGATTTAGAGATTAAGCTATATTAAGTAAATTGTTGAAAAACCATTATAAGAACACTTGGTGTAGAATAATTTAATTACATACAAACAGATTCGAATGATGTTGTAACAGTAAGATTGCAAGAAATGATAGCGGACAATGAGTTCCTCAAATCAAAAGGCTTTTTATTGTAGGCATAGGCTGTCTTGTGTCTCTCCGGGATTAATATAAAACGAGCATTCCCGCAAACCCACAAGCGAGATGAATTCGAGCAATGTATGTTCAGCGTCAGTAAACCGCAGAGGACGGAAGATTCCCCCTTATTCTTTCAAAGTTAGAATGAAAGGAGGAAATTAAATTCCCGGTGAGCAAAATAAAAATTACGTTCTGTTACGTTGTAAAAACCTCATAAATAGAAACTCAAGTACGACAAAATTGAATATCTGTAAGCACTATACTAATATATAACATATAACAAACTACATTAAGGACGGTATAATTTTTATATAAGGGAATAAGGTATCTTATAAAGTTTAAAATGAAATTTCACGAAACTATAAGCGACGTATTAAATTGTCAGCTGCGGCGAAATCCTTAATACGATACATAATACGTACCGTATGTACGCAAGCGAAAGTGGTGCGCTCTGTAACAGGTAGCTGACACTCTTCTTCTTTTACAATCTACTTTATGACGAGGAAGAATACCAACGCTAATATTAACTATCTATTCCATACCCATAATCCAGATTAACTGTATTTAAGTTTCAATAATTTTGGTATATTTGACATTTTAAATAAATAACTTAGATTTAGTTATAATCTATCGAAATCAGGAGCGGCCCGCTAGGAGGCTACAAACTCGAAAAATTACTGGGATATCCTTGTCAAGTAAATTAACTCAATACCGGGGGCGTTGAAGCGGTGAAGATGCGGCAATTCAATCACGTGGCCATTACGGCACACTTCGACGCACCCTCGTCAGCCCCCTAGCGTCGTTGGCGCGGGGTGAGCGCTCTAGCGAAAATGCAATTGCTTACGCCTATGCATTCCTGGTACTTTTATTGCAGAAATGAGTGTAATGTTTGACTTTTCGCAATCTTTCATTCTCAGGGCTTCAACTAGCAGAACTTACCTGTAAGCAAAAAAATGCCATTATTATTTTATTGTTCCAAATAATTAATATTTTCAATTTCAAAAATTTTGGTATAAAATATTGGATCAACATATGAAGAAAAAATTTTTTTTAGCATCACTACATAGTATAAAACAAAGTCGTTTTGCTCTCTGTCTGTCCCTGGGTACGCTTAGATCTTTAAAATACACAACGGATTTTGATGCGATTTTTTTTTAACAAAAATGAATGATTGGAAAGTTTTATTTACACATGCACAATATAGTAGAGAAACACTGATAATTTTATAGGTTACTAAAGGGATGTCGTAAATAAACACATTTTTTGCGCTTACATTGCAAACGCTGGCTGAACCCTATGAGATACATCAAAATAATGTACTACAGTATTATACACCTTATAAAGATCTTCAAAAAAGTCCGAGATAGTATATGTCTATCTCTGAGGGATAACCCACAATAACAATTTTTTATCCTTTACTTTTTACGACAAATAATGGCTTATTTTCGAAGCGATTTTAAGCAATACAGCATCAATCCTTATCCAATTAAATGAAATACATTTTATTCAAATAAACTTCACAGTGAAGCGTTTTTGAATCGTCAATATTTAAACACTACCACCCTTTCGGAAAGCAGCCTCCAGCGAGAAGAAACGGCAAGCAACTCGCATAGTTGGTCTTTTCAAATAAACAATCTGTTTATTAGATATTACGGATATAATTACGGATATAATTAGATAATACGGATTCTAAATTTTATTTAAGACAATGTTAGTTTATTATGTATAGACTATTTGCAAATAGTTCATTAAGCAAACAGTATTGTTTCTTTTTAGCGAGAATGATTTTAGAATTTAAATGAAGAGTAACAAACAGTATTATTATTGGTGTGGTTTACTATCCAGCGCTATCAGAGCATCAGCATCACGTAACATTGCCGCAGTGCAGACCGCACATGCACTGCGCCGAGCAATGCAACCTACTTTTTCGTTTTGGATTCCGTTTTGCATCCAACACTTCAAATTTTTATGAAATGCACCGAGAGTGTTTGATATACCTATTGTTTCCATTTTTTTTTTGGCACCGCGTCCGAGTTGCTGGATCTCTACAACAAACACATACCAACTTGGTATTGACATAATTCACTTATAAATATTAACAAAATCATGTTTTTGATATTTATATCAATTAAGAAACTCGCATTATATTACACAACACTTCTTATCATTACTTTATGATACAGTGACGACAACCATAGACAAATATCCTCTGTGAAAATAAATTAGTCAACATAAAGACGAAGAGTCGAGAAGGACGTAACACTTTGCCGCTCCAATGGTCGTATATTGGCAGATTTTTAACCACCGAGTTTCCTGATTAGACAGATTAATAAACGGAGCGCCTTTATTTTACGATCTCCAAATTAATAAAGCGCGAGTTTACGGCGTTGAAATTCTTTTTCATTTTCCTCTGGCCTCCGAGGGATTCAGAGCGCCTTTATTAATGTTTGGACATCGCTCCCGCGGGACCGTAAAGAGCTGTTGTACTAAAATTGTAAACGAAATATTCGGCTAAAATTGACGCAAAATTAAATTATGCATTTTATATTTATTTATTGAATTTTTCTTCTCTTTTAAAGCCAAGTATTCGAGCAGCAAACCAAACAACTTCGTAATAAAAACTTCGTACATTTATGTTACTCTTTTTAAAGGGTAATTTATTACCCTTGTTTATACGGAAAATTTAGTCGAGTCATTTTAAAAAACTCAACGATTCTTGAAAAATATCGTATAATCAGGGAAAACGCAATAACGAGGGTTAACGTGCCCGCTCTGAAATCTCGACCTTCTCTATATTACTAATTTCCTGGTACTCGCATGGTAAATTATACGAAGGGTGCGCATCAATTTATAAAAAAACCTTTTTATTTATTTTCTATACTAATATTATCAAGCTGAAGAATTTTTTTATACGCGAGTTAATACTACTCTTATTAAAAAGTATATGGTACCTACCGGAGGTTCGTTATATGTAACGTTTAACACAGGCAAAACCACAGACTGCAACTAATCGTTATTTATAAAAACAGTTGAAGTAATCTGTCCGTTCGCATCCCGTTTGGTAGGGTTACATACGGTTGAGTTTTTTTTCATTTGAGAGAGTTCAATTTGAAAAGTTGTTACCGGCCCGTGTGTGAAAGTTTTTGACGTAGTATTATCAACAAACAACAGGTAGCGCACACGCGAGCCGCATAGAATAATTATCATTCCTCTTCCATGATTCCCGCATTATTGTCAGTCATTTTTGTCAACACACCTAGGGAAAATAATAAAATCGCACACGTTTTACAGTATTGACATATGCAATTCGTTTAAACATTGTCTTTGACCAACCGCCATTTATTAAGAAATCAAATCAAATCAAAATACTCTTTATTGTACACCAACAATTATTATTATTTAAGAACAACAAAAATTGGGCATTAACTTCCCGCCAAATAGATTCATAATTATTATAAATGAATAATAAAATTCATATCCTCATTACATACATACCCACGAATAGTAAGCGAATCTATGACGACTTTTGCTAGTAATATTTGCAAAAAAAACTAGCCAAATATATGTATATATATAATATATATATTTAATAATTTGCATACCGAATGATCACTTAAAAAATATTACATCAATCACTTAGATACTTATGCGCATGCATTCCGCATGCATTACGCACTTAACGCATGTTTAGTATTGCAATATAGTATAGTATTGCGTATAGTATTGTAATACAGCCCACACAGTAGTAGGGCTTCGAGCAAACCCTACTTCTAAGTGATTGATGAATCTGGGTAGGTACCACCCACTCATCATATATTCGGCCGTCAAACAGCAATACTTAGTATTTTCGTGTTCCGGTTTGAACGATGAGTGAGCCCATAAAACTATAGGCACAAAAAATAACATCATAGTTCCCAAGGTAGGTAGCGCATTGGAGATGTATACCTATTTTCAAAGAAAATAAAAAATTCACTCGCAGCTGAGCAAACGGTAGCACAGATACAAACGACGCATTGTACGGCATTGCACAGATCGGATGCGAAATGACAAAAGCTTTAGCGAAACAAGGTGTCCGTGAAACGCACGTGAGCGCTGCGATCGCGCTTGTTTCCAATTATGCGGAGTCGACGCTGCGAAAAACTCATCTAACTTGCTCCTGTCGACGGCGTCGCCCCGCACGAACATGCGGAAAATTTCACAAATTCAATGCGAAACCTCGCCTATATCTGGTTACCGAACGTGACTTTAATTTACATATAAGATACCACGATATTTATCACTCAAATAATAACACCCTAGCCATTAGGTATGAACGTATTATTCTTTCAATACATTAAGGGCATTCATATGAAATTGTATTGTAACGTTTATGGAATAAAAATGAATGAATAAATGATAGTCAGGTACTTCAGCCTGCAAGACGCCGCATTGCAGGTGACACTAGCAATATCGTTACGAGCCTAGTATTCAATTTACTAAATGCACTTCATAAACGGGGAGTTTCCGCAAATCCACGATTTGAGATTATGTAAATAGTACCTCAGACCAAATTATAAACTGTTTGTATTTTTTATTCGTTATATTGCAATAAATGTTCTATGTATGTATACGTGCTGGACAAAAGGTGAGGCGCAGTAACAGCAGACCTAGTCTGAACTCGATTACATTCGCAGAGCAAACATCCTCGTCCCGACTTGTTTCCCAGTTGTTCCCATTACACGAGGACGTCGCCTCCAGCCGTGCACCGAACAAAGTCACAATCGTGTAATGTTTTCTTCGTTTATACGTTTCTAAGAAGATTTAATATTTAAATTAGCTTAGCTACGCTGCGTTTTATACAAACAATATATGAAAACGGAAATTAAATTCGAATTCTCGCCGGGTGTTTTCATTTTTATATTTGACTGATATTAAATATTCAGTCCATACTGTATTCTGACTAGTCTTTGTTTCTCTATTAACTTAATGCACCCACTCAGCCACTGGCGTGGACTACATACCATCAGTTGGCACATTTGCCCGTCCGACTACTTAAATTATAAAATTGTGTTTTTTTTTTACAAATTTAAATTTAACAATTTTTTTACTAGTTTAGAAAAATAAAATGAATTATAAACGTTAATCAAATATATCCTATTGTAAAACAACCGTTTGTCAAAAATCACTTGAAGGAGCACTCTACCTGAATGGATGTTTTTCGTAACTTATCTTAATATAACGCTAACTCCAAAATTATAACTGAACGCGACACAAACGAATATCTTTATAAAAAGTTTAAGCAATATTTCCATCTTGTTAAAAGAAGAAATCTATGAATATTTAATTTATTAATATAAATAAATATTATTTTTTCACTTCTCTTTGATTCTCTGAATGAATATTTGTTAATTATAATTATTTTAATAATCATTGTGAGCGATTTGTCAATGACTCCCCACAAATATACCCACGACCTTTAACTATTTCAAATAGTATCTTCCAAAACCACCGATCATTACGCCTCATGTCAAAGACTTACATTCTCTTATCAAATGTCGTCAGATCGAGATAAGCTCCGCCTCACTTGCCGGTCGATGATAAAACTTTTCCAATTTCCACAAAAAAAACTTGATACTCTAAAAAGAAATTTCCTGAGAGCGCTGAATGGGAAAAAACTGTATAAAAAGTCGATAAGACGAATGCCCCCTTTTGGTAATATGTTGGCAGTGAGAATATGATCCAGAAGTAGAAGAGACAAAGGCGCGAATCCAGCGAAGGGTTCGATTGAAAACTCTTGATTATTTAATAACTAAAGAGTAAAGCCGCTTACACTTAATGTACTACAAGGAAATGTACATCATCAGTAAGTTATTGCAAAATCTCTTACACAAGCGCTCAGTGCTGTGGCTGATAACTAAGAGTAATTAAAGCTAACTTTTCGTAAGATAAATAAAAAATTCAGCGTTAAAAAATATTCTCTATATTCGCGTTAAAGACAAATTATGTATGTACTGGATGACACCCTGCTTGCACAAGATTAATTTGCAAATAAATGAGAAAATTTCGGACAAATTACATTTTGATCAAATCTTTGTGTATTCTACCCCTGAGGTAAACACTACAAAATAAAATGAAAAATACGTGGACTTCAATTTAATCTTTTATAAAATGAACACGCTAACTCATAAGAAGAGGACGTAGGAGAAAATTCCATCACAATAATGGAGCACATGTTCGAAGACTATTACATTTGCATAGTATCGATTGCAGGCCTAGTCGGCCCGGTAAGGCCGTCCGCATGCTCAAATCACGGGAGTCAGCTTAATCTTTTTCCGAAATATAAACTGCCTCACTTATTGACAAAACTTATAAATATAAGTATGCATTGATAACTCAACATAAATAAAGTGAATTCACGAAGGGAGTTTAAATAAGTTGGTGTACTTGTGTTTTTTAATTTATGAAAATAACCATTTACAGGTTTGTAATAAAAAAATAAAATTGTTTAACTGACTGATTTTTATTTACTAAGTTGGAAAACATTTACCATGAGAACATAGCCTTAACTCGTATCAGAAACGAGCGGTGAGACAAAAAGAACGAATATAGTAACGTAGCCTTATCGAAATTGGTCGTCCCGGGACATTCCCATTACTGGATTACCAGGACGGCCGTAAAAATAGACTACTGGCGCATTGTATCGAACATTCTTAGTGCACTGCTGCTAAAGCACCGTATAAAATTGGCTTATTTGAAAAAATATTTGCCAATAAGTAGTTAAGTCTCTCCACATCATTTTAATTTCGTATATGGATCGACCAGATTCAAAAAAACTAAGCTTTATTTTATCCCAAAGAACAAAATAACTTACAGATATAAATAAAAACATGTACAAGTACGAGATATCTCTTCGAGATAACTTTTATACAGCGGGAATTTTTTTACGAGGACGAGGTTAACGGATGTATACCAAATCTTAATACATAAAATTACTAAAATTAAATAAAACCATGTTTGTATAAAATAGTTGTAACAAGAAAAGTAATAAAATGAAGTGTCCGTAAAGCAAGATACTTAAAGAGGTTAATAAATTGATTACGTCTTTTGTTTATTAATTTCAAAGATTCTGTATGAACAAAAGCATAAGCAGTGTTTGGGAGACAATTTTTATTTAGAAACAATAGTACGGTCACATGTACATTTAACAATTCAAGATATAGTTTATTCCATTTAAACATATTTATTTTAAATTTCTAAAAGTATTACAATATCTTATTGGTTGGTAAAATCATACTTTGAACCTTACATTTCCTGTTTTCTGAAATCCTGTTTTACAAACGTAGGTATACATTGCCCCACAAAATATTACAAACCCTGTGTGGACGGGTAACAGAAGTTACATGTTTAAGTTTACATATGTAGGTACATCACATTATCGGGTATATGTATATTAGAAAGCGACAGACAATAGTTTTATTCCTTTAAATTTAGTTCTTTATGAAACTTTAGGATCTAGATTAAGAATTGCGCGAGTAGCCCTCTTCTACAGTTGAAAATCGTATTTATATCAGCTGCATTACCCCAACAATTACATCGACTTTTTTAATGCCATAGTGACGTAACTTCGTGACCAGTGTTTCATGTTTTACTTAATCAAAATCTTTAGACAAGTTACAAATTTATCATCATGGTCATTTAACAGATAACAAATAAAAAATTAAAAAATTTAGTAATCCGTTAATTCATAATTCTATTATGTTTTGTTTTTTTTTTGTACTTATAAATTTAACAAATATGTATGTGTGTAAATAAAAGAGCAATGTCGCTTTGTTGGCGGGCGTTAAAACTGCACCACCGTTTTATACTATCGCAGTTATTATCGTCCACATCTTGTATTTGTTCAATATGAGGCTTAAATAAATAAATTATTATTATTATAAATTATCTCTAAAGCATCTCACGACTTCTGATCGGCTACTAAAGTGTAATAAGCTCAACACCAGCATCGGTGTTCGAGCTACATCTTATACCTGAGGCAATGATTTGTTATACACATCCTCCCAGACGAGATTTGGCCAAGATAGTCAAAAGTGCAATGGTTTACGGGCCGCCTACCGATGTAAACAGTCGCAAGCCCGATCCCGACCCCTTTGGCTATTGTCGTACACACTTCTTACACAAGTGATAAGCTTAAAAGGAGGGGTAAATAGGAATATTAGTAATTCCTTAATTAATTTGGGGCATTACTAGTATTCTTTAAAAAAAATATATGTAGCCATCTTGGAAACAGTCCGATGTGACAGCAACCCAATGGTTTTACGAGGCACGGATGAGTATGCGAAATTACTTCCAAAGTTCAGGCTGCATTCAGGATTTCATTTCTTGACCGAAATAGGCCAATACATTTTATTTTGAAGCAACGTATGATCAACGAGACAACCGATTTTCTTGACAACTTCCTACTGAGAATAACGAAACATAAACACAATTATAAAATGTATACAAATAAATGAGCACCGAGCAGCCTTTCGTATGTAATGCACAATTGAAACAAACTACACACATAAAACTTACCACAAGATACAGCGCGGTTTGGAGAAGGTTTAATGCATAATATTTTTATAAAAGTCGCTGCACGCCGCAGTTTCATCCGCTTTAATTAAGTCTGTATACTTTATACTATAAAGTTGACAAGTGTCGATTTCGTGGTCTTGTAGGAAACTCAAGAGCCCGTTATCAGCGTCGGCAGATAGCACTCTTATCATGAGGTAGTGGTATTTATGCAAGTTATAAAATTGAACCAATCGACCGTACAGCAGAAAATACAATACTCAAGTATATGTATATATTCAATGTTATAATAACAGCCTTTGTACAAAACACAATAACAATGATTCTATTATTTGTACAATAAATTAGGTTTAGTACATAATATATTATTTATTTTCCTGCACATTCCATAATATCCAACAATGGATATAACATATAAATATTTTTTATTACAATAGAACCTATAAAAGAGCGTACTTTTTTTATTGTCATGGTTTTTATTTTGATGTTTTATTTTAATATTATTGAAGGCGTCATTATTAAGTACCTATTCGATATTACCTTGTTATTGTTTATTGAAAATGAAAATGCACAAACACAGGTTTTCTAAGAGAGATGATATTTTTTTCCTTTCCAGAGATGCTATTTTAACAAAAAATAGAAAATTTTATCATTATATAAATACACGCTGGGGTCAAAATTTTCCTTATTCTCTTAATAATATAATTATGATAGATACCGACATAGATTTAATAGACATGTTTATGATAATATCATAACATTTATAAATTAGAACTGGGATTTCAACCCGACTTTTGATTGCCTATTCATATGAAGGCACTCCCGAACAAACGAAGCAAAACTGAAAAAATACACAAACGTCGAAACGAAACAACATTTCCAACAGCTCAATAAACCAAAAGTCAAGTGACCTAACTTCATTTTTCCGCGTAGATTTTTTTAAAACTGAAAATACATCGGTGTTCAGTGCCGAGACGGTTAACGAAGCCGGATTTTCAGTTTTCACTGGTTAGCCCTTCAGACTGAAGCAGATCTGTTAAACCAAATTCTCTACGTTACGTCACAACTCTCCGACGGGAGACTTCAATAAGAGCAAACGGCGAGTTGCGCTCAGTCTATCTAATCCCCGTCATACGACAGACTCTCGTGTTATACTCGTACACATAGATAGATCCGAAAATACTACTTTATTTCATCGTTAGATTAAGTTTATATTTAAATTTATATAAATCATTAAATATACAATATAACAATAAATTAAACAACAAAATGTACATATTATTGAACAAAGTCAATAATCTTTTAATAATTTAAAAGCAAACTCGATACAAGCTCTTATGCTACGAGCTGTTTTACATAAAACGTGGAATCCTTTTGAAGTCCGTCGTTCATAAAACCGCCTCGGATTGCGCCGGTCGCTGAGACGACAGTTTGAAAGCCGCTGGCCCACAGAGCGGACTTAATGAACTACCAACTTTACCTTTTAAAAATGTATAAAGAAAAACTAACTAATCGTCGATGTTTGGAGTAGATTATTAATTAAAAAATCAACCGAATCGCTAGTCACTTTGCTGTTTGAAGTCGACTTGGAGAGAAAATTAATTCTATACTATTACTAAACCGACTACCGACCAACTTCTGTTATAAAAATAATACTTGCAATGCAGGCCGACAAGATTATTTCTACGTTACAGTAAATTTGTAGAGAGCCATTTAAATGTTTATTTGTATATGCAGTTTTATATCTACATCTTTTTTCCTGTTATCCTAGTAATATCTTATAAAAGACAGGGGCTAATAGAACGTAATCGACGGCTTAAGACTCGATCAGTAATCCCTCCTGCGCTAAAGAGATTACCGATAATGGTGAGGAAACAGCGCGCAACGGAAAATATTATTAGCCTTCTTTATGAACGGAGTTAGCGTTCAATATTTATGCTTCCTTTGTTTAATTTGAATATTCATATAAAAATACTAATTCTCTTAACATAATATGATTTAAACTTTAGGTACCGGCCAGTTGTTCGCGTTCAAAACATCCTAAAATCTAAACTATGTTTTGCATAAATAAGAAATTAATACAAATCAAAACATTATTAAGTCAGGTAGGCTCATATAAGCACTTCTGAATCTTCATGATACAGAGTAGATTTAAATGTAAAGCTACCTGTTCGGAGAGCAGGTAGTTTCTACCGAGAAGAACGGACAAGAAACTCGGTAGTTACTCTTTTCCAAAATTTAAATTACGGAGTATAAATAAATATAAAAAAAATAGACATTAATTCGACATATATCATATCTGACAGATATATACAGACGATCATATCATATCATCGTCTGCTCTCGGGGGTGTCTGATGATCATCAATGGTAAAACATCCATAAACTATATACATGTATGTATGTCACAATTCGTCGCCTGTCCTTATCCCTTTTATTTAGAGTATTAAATATTCATTACATACATCACATTAGCAGCCTGTAAATTTCCCACTGCTGGGCTAAGTCCTCCTCTCCCTTTGAGAAGAAGTTTTGCAGCATATTCCACCACGTTGCTTCGATGTGGGTTGGTGGAATACACATGTGGCAGAATTTCGTTGAAATTAGACACATGCGGGTTTCCTCACGATGTTTTCCTTCACCGCCGAGCACGAGATGAATTATAAACACAAATTAAGCACATGATTATTCAGTGGTGCCTGCCTGGACTTGAACCCGAAATCATCGGTTAAGATGCACGCGTTCTAACCACTGAGCCATCTCGGCTCATTAATTCAATTCAGTATTCATAAGTACTTAAATCGGTATGGGTGGAATCGAAGAGATTCGTATGCAAGCTATATTGAATTAATTATAAATCAACATGCGATGATTATTGCAGGTGGAATATAAAAGATCGAAAGTACAACGTTTCATTCCGCTCGACAAGTTTTCTATGAATATTTAAATTCCTTTGATCTTATTCTTTTATACGGATTAAGTAAACAGAGCGTACGATTGCTTCAATTCAAAGTGAATGCTTTAAGCGGTAACTAAGATAATAAACTTTGACTTGAGAACATTTAACGTTAGTGGAATAAGGCGAATACATCTGAATTAAACGCTTTTTTAGAAAAAAATCTTATCGACATCGATAGTTGCTATTTAAAAATATAAACCAAATAAAAACGAAAAAAATATTTAAGCGCGAGCCAGTAGACCGCGTATGTGTTAGAACTGTAAAGTACGCTTATTATATACGTTTTTAATAACTAAATTTTACTTTATTGTAATCGGTTCAGACCTATCATGTAAATCAGGATCTCGGCTCTAAGATCATAAATTATTATTGATAACTAACTGTGGGTTAGTCGAGCCAACTTGAATATAGTGATATAACAGTATATTAATCGTATCCGTAAATACGTAGATTGTCAAGATACATTATAGGAATAATATAAGTGGGCAAAGATAGCGTAATAAATATATCCATTCAAAATATATGCCAGGATTATATTTGGTTCATTTCTCCCAGCTCACTCTCACTAATCGGTCCGAAATTTCAGCAAAACAATGCCCAAATTATGTTGCGGGATTCCTGAAAGCCACCAAACAATAATATTAATGTCGACTGAGGCTTTGATTTACACGAGACGCTGACCGCACTAATGAAGGACATTTGTCTTGACCGGAAAATAACTATGTTTTCAGATTCTTGCAATATGAACCATTAAGGTTAAATGGCCGACGATAAATACCCGATTGTCTTCTAAATTGTGATCGTGAACTATTTATCACTTAAATTTATCGCTCGAAAGTTTAACAATACCAAATTTAACGGGTACACTCTTGACTGGACTGCCTCCTTGGTTTAGTGGCTGTCTGACAAAGCCGCAGATCCTGTAGTCCTAGATTCAAGCTCCAGATTGAGCAAATCGAAAGGTATTGCATTTTCTATGAAAAAGTTTTCAGTAGCAACTCGAAGTTTGGAAGTTGACAGTGTAACACTCCCATGCCCCTGAACCCTCCGGTCGTGGCTGATCGAAAACAGGCAATATATATTGTACTTATGTTAGCGCACACACTGCGTTACACTCTTGAGAATGGCTTCGTGACCTGAATCGCTCAGGTCAGGTCAGGCATCGTGGTCATCATTAATTTATTTATGACATTATTAGATAGAAACTTATAACCTTTATGAACTACGAAGGAACTTTTTAAAACGAGTAATAATTACAAGTTGATATGTGCCCTGTTCATAACATTTTCTATATTTTCAATACTGAGTTTCACGTCTAACTTTATTATGTTGAAAGTTTTCCTATGAAATACGAATATCGCAAAGCTTTATTTATGTCTTATACTTTACGTTCACTTGTTCTTGTTTGATCTCTGTTATAAAAAGATGTAAACTGAAGTCCTCTATTCAACCAGTGTTTAGCTTTAGAAAATAATATGACACGAATTCATTTCAAAGTCTTCGTTTGTATTTTGCTAAATAGGAGATTACATTTAATTCGATGTCATTTGTGATGCTGTACGATGGAAAGTATACATTCGAAACACGGAAACTTTAGAGACGTGGTAAAGTTTCCCCCGGACTCGCATGAACCGACTGTACTTTCGCATAATTTAAGCAAAACAATATTAATTTTCACCGAGACGGCAACCGACAAACAAAACAAATGTGACGTTAGAACCCTTCCTTTTCTGTATATCTACAAATATATATGTAACTGTCGTGTTAAATAGATTTTGTGGTCTTGGTATTAAATCCTGAGTCAGGGTTATTATAATTAGTTCTTGTATTGTATAAGTCGTATCGGATTGTCACCCGATCGGACTCTGAAATACAACTGTGTTTGAGGCACTCGTCTACATAATATAACTCATACGCTGTTGGCCACTTCGGTGCAAAGCGTCAATAGGATAATACCACGTATCGAGTATTTTATCCGCATGTTATAAATTTTATACATACTCAATAAACAGACATGAGCGTCCTTTTCAAATATATTTTATAGCCTTAGAATATTAAAACAATGATGTTAAATGAAACCCGCGATATCACAGCTACTGGTAAGCTTTGTAGCCTTTTCCATTAAAACGGCTCCAGTGAAACGAGAGAATATAATCCCGGTGAAAGGAGATCTGATACATCTTACTTACTTAAATACGTTACCAGAAATCTGCCATTTTCAATGTACACAAATCGATAATTCAATCTAAAGTATTGGAAAAAAGTACGATACGATATAACATGCAGAGTATATGAAGGGAATTACCTAATGAGAAAAATCCAGTATTGAAGAGTGTCGATACTCATACGTACGGCACCTAGCAGATTATACGGAGAAGTGTCTTTAGATTACGGTCACTCCACTTCCCGTAAACGGCGACTCACAAAAAACTTGTGGAATAGAGAGAATTTTCACGGAATATTTTTCTTAGCATTCAACCTATTCCATGGAACGGAAATGTCGCAGTCTTTCGCATTGTAATGAGACAAAAGCTAACGACGTTGAATGACTTAAAAAAGAAATAGATAAAAATATGAAAAAATAAAAAAGGATATCCACTACTCCTCATAGTGCCTGCTCAATAGACTAAGCTGGAAGTTGTTCATTCAACCGTTACTAATAAATAAAAGGGAAAAATAACTAAAAGACAGTCATCCAGATGTTTCTATTCATTAGAAATATGTTGTCATTCATAAGTGAAATAAATAAAAAGCTTTCGAAAATTATGAGTTATGTCATTTACAAAATAACAATAAATATAAATTAAAAATATACGGTACATTCAACCGTTCATTTTCATATAAGGCATATAAACTTAACTGTATATGCTTTATAGACTTAATGTGATTAAAGAAAAAGTAGGTGCTGAGTTTCTTTCGTTCGTTAATAAATAATTATAAACAATTATAATTGTATCGTGTACAATTACGATTCGAAGAAGCTTGTAAACCTGAAGCTTGTAAACCTCGAATAAAGAATATTTTTGTTTATGGTTTTGTAAAAAAAAATACTTCATGTACTAGAACCCGAAAATTTATAATTAAATTAAATTGTATATCTTTATATTTTGATTATTACTGCCCTTGCATACACTTGCATAATATATTATTTTATTTTTATATCGAAGACAATATAAGGATGTTATTTACTTTTGATTACTAAAAATTAATTAATGGTAAATGCCAATTTTTTTGTACAACTGTATCCCAAATTATAGTAAACCTTGCAATTATTTTAACCATGCACAATAAACGCACGCAACGTTTAACGAGACTCTAAGAAAACTACTAACTGACCGTATTTTCTAACTTATGGATGTCGTTTACAAATTCTGCTTATACATAGCGAGTTCGGACCATTTTCATTCGGTTAGCATAACCTTTTTGACCATAAAAAGTTGCGTCTACTTGTATAGAATTACGAATAATACCTCAAATGTGACATTATCATATTTTTAATGAAATGTTACGATAGGCTAAACGACAGCCGAATTTCACCGTGTAAATATATTTACTCGTTCTCAAGTTACTATAAAAAATATATTCTACATTTTCTATTAATAATAATTAAATAATATTAATTCAAAATTAAAATACGAACAAAATATGCAAAGGCTTTTGTTCGTATTAGTTTAATTAGCAAAATAATGAGTACGAACTGAAGTAGCTCCCTTCGCGAGTATAAGCGGATAAACACAGATCCGCTTATACCCATCTCCACAAAACAAGGGCTTCTCGAGGTGCCTTTTAAAATACAATAAACAAAGAAAATGTCTTATATAGCAGTATTATGTTTTAGTTACCCATATTTATGTCGTTTACGAATATCACTATTCTGTTACACTGTGTATTTTATTTAGTCGAAGCCGCGTAGCCGGTTAAGCCTCGTGTCTCAGACTGTAATTGGCCCAATTACCCTAAAAACCCCACCACAATATTAATTATTATTATTGTTTGGCGGTAGCATATGTGACCAGCGGATGCTATCTGTCGAAAAAAAGTACCACCGAGTCGATCGTATCAAAACAAAATAAAACAAATTACATTTAGGTATCCCTTTTAAAAATATATTAATGATGATTTCATTTGGTTCAAGTAAGTTCAGTTCGTTCTATCAAGTTCAGAATATCTTGGTGATGGGACGTTTTGCAAGCCCGTGCGGTAGCTTCATTTACCGCCCACTAAACATCATGTATCATATCCCCAAATAGCAATACTTAGTGTTGTTGTATTGCGGTTTTAAGAGTAAGCGAGCCAGTGTCTGCGGGCACAAGGGGCATAACATGTCAGTTCCCAGGGTTGGTGGCGCATTGGTTATGTAAGAAATTATTAAAATATCATACGTCGCCAACTAGTAGACAAGTGTCCCATCTGCCAGTCCGCCTACCGATGCCATAAAGAAAAGTTTTCGAATTACCGCTGAAATGTCCGAGAAAAAAAGTGTTCCTAAACATATTGACTTAGGATACAAGATACATAAAAAATCTTATACATTAGTAAATATATTATATTGTCTATATCAATTGAAGGGGTTTAAAAGCAAACATAGTTTCTACCCAAATATTACATATAGTTTCCCTATAGCTTTTCTCTATTATAAGCTCAAACGATTATTCTTGAGAAGGTAATATCTTGACTCATCCGTCACCTTTAATTTGAAAAAAACAAAATTCCACCATGATCTGGACCTGGATGGATATTAGTAAAATACATTATTAATTTATGAATTATTTATATAATTTATTAATCAAAAAATCAATTCTGTGCATTTGCAAATAAAATAAAATTTTGAATGGACGGTCGTCGCGTCGTGTTTAATATATTAAATAAAATACCAAATTTAACAATAAATGAATTTATGACGAAGCCCAGTAAATTAACGGCATCAAAATCTTATTTGTAATAGAATGTGTATGAAAGCGTCGTCATATTTAATCCGTCATCAGTACTTTTTCTTAAGAGTTCTTTTAATACTCCTCATATATCTGATATAAATTACGAGTATCACTATATCTAAAATTGAGAGACATGTTATATTACAGGTTCGTTCCACGTAGTAATAAATAGCAATAACTGGACCATAACGTTTGGTACGTTATACAATGGAGACACAAAACCAGAGTCTTCAATTATAAGTGAAGCTAGGTTCGCTGAAGTGTCTACGTAATGTGCGATCCCGTGCAAGCGTCTATAATTGGTCTTTCCAGTCCCTTGAGCAGTTTGAAGCTGTTGACCAAACAGCTCCTCGATGTAAAGCATTGTCTGTCATATGTTACCTTCAAACTCGGGTTCAGTTTCAGTCGACTGTTGTGTAATGTTCAACCACACTTAGTTAATTATTAATATTATATTTATTCAATACTAATAACAGGGTTCCCTACGAGGTTTAATGGTATTCTTCAAGAAACACATACAAGAGTAATGTATTATCGTTTTTTCTTTTCATAAAATGATATACCTCTAATATCTTTATTAGGACCTTAAATTAACTTCGATTTCCAATTAAAATAAACATTCTTGTCTCAGAAATGTGCATGAAGTGAATGTACATCGCTCGCCTCGAGTTCTTCTTAATCACGGTCTGCATGAACCAGTGCACAGGCGTACAAAAGCAAGAACTGTCGGACATGCGATTTGCTGCGGGGGAGGACGCGAGTAACACAAGGCTCAGTCGAACCTGCGATCTTTACATAGCTGAACTGCAAGTAAACCATTGCACCATCGTCACTTAATAATGTATATTACTATTTGTCTAAGACGCTGTTTTAACAACGCCTATATTATGATTTTGCAATCCTTTCCGTTTAATGTTCTTGGGTCTATATATAAAAAGAAAAGTCAATTATAAATCGCATAAAGACTTTTTTCCAAATATTGGTAATTAAAGAGGCATTAACAGCGACAGAAGGGAAAACCAGAGCCGCAGTAGAAGTGAATTAATTGCACGTCGCGCCGTCGAGACGACGTGGGACGTCAGAGTCGCAGCTGCATTCAGTAATGATGGACAGAACACGGACATTGTAATTAATATTATTATGTTGCGGTAAAAGAACTGAAAATTAATTTAGTCTTCTAACCGAATAATGATACAATAACTCGAAACTAGTTCAACCAAATCCTATTATTTCCTAGGTTTTCCAACTTAAATCAAATATTTATGGCAATTTGTATGTTGACAAGTTGGGTAAAACTAAAAGTGGTAAACATTAACCTAGTCGGCTTATAATTCGATCAAGTACTACTTAATTATTCAACCGCTTTTGTGTTTACAAATCGTTTCGAGTTCGATGCTGAGGGAAAACATTTGGTATATACAATCGTACGATACAGCGGACCGGGGGTCGAAGCAGGAAACTTTAACAGGAAGAGTTTATGTTTACGGTAAATAATAAATACATATGTATGTACATAGCTATTACGAGATATCTTGTAAGCTGTAAACTTTAGTCCGAACGGAAACTTTGATATAGGAGTCTTTTATATTTGACTCAGATGACTGTAATATCTGAAATGATACGTCATTGACATTAGCTTTACGTTTTAAGATTTACTATAAATGAACATAACACGTAGTCTGTGTATATTCCCATGCCGATCGCATTTGTATGTTTACACTAATGCGGCATAAAGTAAAGCTTTAGTTATAGATGATTTATATAAATATTTCATCGAAGGATGACACACAATAATGCGATAACATTCTAAGCAGGCGTCTCATATCATAAATACGAGGAGAAATATCTGCAACATCGAAGCAAAAAGCTTTCATTTGTTCATAAATAACGTGCGTCGACAAGCTGACATGAATATGGGCGGGTACACTATGAATACTTCAGTATCCAAAAATATCGATACTGTGAATGTATTTTGTCCACCAATGCGAGTAATAAATTCTAGCTAAATATATTCGACCCGACTTCATTTCGTTCATCACACTCCTGCTAATAGTTCGTGTAGTAACGATACGACAGTTTGATTCACTAATATTCTAAGATGGTTTATAATATCACTCAAGAGTCGATTCCATATCTTCGAGCTACATGATTAGAGTCGTTACTTTGATCAGTGAGTTGTATGATGGAGATTATTATTGTATACACCGAGAAATTTCAGCTATAGTGTAACAATATACGTTTAAATCACATTGCTCACTAGCTGAGACTAAGTTCAAACTACATAGTCTCAATTGCTTTCCAATTCCACAATTATACTCCGTTTAACGTTAAAATCGGTTTCACAACTTTATAAGTCTTAATAGCCAATTAGACTTTGTAAAATAAAAAACGATAACAAAGTACAAACGGCTCCTCAAATTTACTTTTGACTACAATAAATCTTACTTAAACTCGAAATCAGAAGTTTCAGTGGACTCAATTGAATCAAGACCTAGGCTTTTCGAAGTCAAAGTGAAAACGCCCTTAAGGCTAATTCCAACGTTTCATAATTTCGAATATTTGCTTAAAACATTTCATGACTGGCGTAATGAGATTATAAATGTCCCGCTCGGTTGCCAGCCAATAATAACTTGGTGTTTAGCTGACACAGCCAATATTATGCTTCAATAAGTAAATCCCCGTTTAAAACTATATAATGACGACCATAAGCGAATAGACCAATATATGTTCTCGGCTAAAACGTACGATACATACAGACTATTATTGCGAGTCTCATGTATTTTTATGACTCTTTATAATTTTGTCTTCACCGAATAAACCCCTCCGCCTGCGACCAAAGCACAAGAAGCTTATAGGATATTTGAGCCGTAATTTACTTAAAACATTATCATCCCACATATGTACCCTCATCATGTCATAAAGGGATCTAAGTAGGATTTTCATGAGTACAAATATAACATACACTACCTTTATGTTTACCTGGTAACTTGACTTGAAGATAATTTGCACAATGACTTTCGGAGGATCAAAGGAATCTGAAACCAGCTTTGCGTTATGGAATATTAAGCTGTATGCTTTTTTAATCACTTTTCTTTTCAGTTAGTTGTAGTCATTACATTTGTAATACTAGATATTATCATTAGTATACGTTAACGGAATCTTGTTTATGGATAAGCTCATACATTAATTAAGGTGTCTCGGGTTTATAAATTATATGACAAAATAATCAGCTGGGACAACATAATGAACATAACAATAAATTTATAAAACGTTTTCTAAAATCTTCTTTGATGTAATAAAGAATTCAATAGTGGAAAAGATCGGAATCATCTGACGACAAAAGATTAAAACAAAACGATACAGCTATCATGCAAAATATCTCTTAAGGTTTAAAAACTCGTCAAGTTCGTTGAATTTATAGTAAGGAAGCTTTTTATAGTCGAGTGCTTTTAAATATACATGAGAACTGGAGAAGGGCGCGAGTCGCAAAGATGTTCGCAGTGTCGAACCGACGGGGGGCGTTTAAAAATGCTGTCTGAAGTGTCCATTACAAACGTGTACACATTTGGATAGACGAGCTGTCGATAGTATCGATCTATGATATATCCATCGATATACATTTTTGAGAAAAAAAAATATCAAAATAAGATCCTACTTATTTAATAATTGTCGGTCAGACGTACAAATATTATATTTCGAAAGTAATGATTTGTTTTTGCCCTTAACATGTTACGATTATTTAAAAAAATATATATTGTGTATTCAACGCTCAGTTAATAAGTTAGCAGAGTTGCTTAACTCGTTCGCCAATGAGTACCAGGGCATCATAAGACGCGAGGGGCGTCGCTACAAGTTGTGACGTGTGATTGATGTGGTGCTAATGCACGGAGCGGCCGCTTGCCAAACATCTGACATCTGAGCTCTCGGGAATAAGTGCCGTTTCCTATTTATTATTTAGATGAGCACATCCCTTGTATTTGTACATTGATCTACCTCATATATCCATACGCATCCATAAGCTATGTTCGTAAGCAGTAAAAGTATATTCTTACCATATTTCGGGTAACTTATCTATAAATAGCATAAAATAAATTATTTTTAGCCAACTGCCCGTTTGTACTCTAATTTTTAATTCAACGATAGTATTTTTTTCCAGTATTCGTTGTAGTTTAGGGATTTTTTCCATGGAGATGTTAACAAAACATCAACGTTTAATACACACTGTTAAATGTTGATGTTTTTATCAAGTCGTGCTAAAAGTGCATTCGATTGTATAATCAAGTTAGCTTGATCTTTTTGACAGACGGGCTAGTGATGGGAAACAGAAAATATAACATATATAACTGTTGATGGAACGATGGAATGCATAATTCAAATTTGAATTTTAAAAAAAATAACTAATTTTTCTAAAAAGAGTTATACCAGCTAAAGGGACCCCAACCACTAGCCAAAGTGACCCCAACCAAAAGGAGGGTCCTTTTGGTTGGGGTCACTTTGGCACGTTCGTAACAATAACTTAACAATGATCTTTAATAAGGGTTTTTGTACTCGATATTTGTAGCAGTTACTACCTGTTATTCGCGTCTCTACCGTCCGACCGATGTAACATTGTACAAGCGTCTATTATTTTCAGTGTTTTTATTTAAATTTTACTTTGAAACAAAAATATATAATAGAAAAAGTCTTAAAATTTTCGAATAACGCTTGAATCTTTAGGGTCTTTTGTATTAAAATCTTTAAATTAAGAAAATAATATGTTCATCATTGCAAAGTTATGTCGATCAGAAAAATTTTCATCTGTCAAAAAGATCAAGCTATCTTGTACGTGTGTCTACGGAATATAACGATCTATTTTAAGATAGATAACTGTTGCCAGTTAATTTAATGTTTGGAAATGACTCTGAGCAGCAGTTTTTGAACAACCCAAGATATTTAACGCATATATTAGCTCAGTACAAGCAGATAGATCGCTTGTCTCGATCGACGAAGTAGAAATTAAAATATATAACAAAAATAAAAACCTCACGATACTGTAAGTCTTGTTCCACAAAATTAATGGGTACTTGTGTGAAAAAATAAAATGAAGACAAAGTGCGTAAAAGACGCGTCGTCAATCACCCGTCGACGACGATCTCCAAGAAGAATTTGCAACTTTAGCGATTCCAACTCCCTCCAGCTGTCTTCACACGTTTAACGCAAATGAGTTCGAGATACGTTAAAAAGTTTTTTTTATTAGAAATGTGTTAACTCATCGTCGCCACACCACTTTCACACATTCAAAGGTTTATATTTATATAAATAATGGCAAATAAAAACTGACTTTAAAGTTAAATGCACAATTTTATAAAAAAAGCGTTTTCTGAATATAATTCGCCTGAACATCCTATCCAGTACAAAATAAGTTGAAGTGAAACAGTAGTAAGACACCATTTAAATCAGTATTCCCACAAGATCCAATTATCACAGTTTACACGAGGAAATTCTATGACACTCCATGAAGTACCGCAAACTTATCGTTGAGACAAAGCTATGCCGCTCCTGTCGAGAGCATGGGGTAATTAAAATGTGATAACAAGCACCCTGGGGATAACGTCAGCTCTTCAAGCTGCGCATCCGGTCGAGTAACCTGGATCTTCAGGTTATGTTGCCCTAATGATATCATGTCGACCTAGAGAGTACTTCAAACGTACAAACATACATAAGTACTTTCTTGAGGCAATTTCTTAATTACATATAAAGTAAACATAAAAAAATACAATTGCAAATAAGCTATTATATTATTGGAATATTTCAACATTTTGTACACTCTACAAATATTCGCAGATATATTGGTTATAATAGAGATTAATATAAAGATATAGTTGTAAACTTCAAAGAAATACTGCGATATGCATTCTATAAATTGACACCACAGGCAGCCAAACGACTCGACAGAGGAACCTCAATCGGTGAGACGGTCACTCAAAGAAATACTAAACTAATGGTGGCTTTATAATCGACCTATTTATATTACTCATATATCGTAAATATCATCGCTCGAAATTTCTTGTTTAATAATAAGTAATAAAAACAAGGTTTATTTTGTTCGAGTTACCGAACACGAACAAAAGAACATAAGTACAGTTTAGGTCCCACATTGTAACACTCCGCGCGTTCGGCACTTGTGTTAAATCGACATCGGTGCTAATATATATCTCATCGGTGGAGAGCGATGGCTGCCATCCGTCTCTGACGGCAGTGGTCAATTACGCAGGCGGGTGACGGATCGGCCCCCGGGAGGTCCTCGCGACCCAACGGTCTGATATCAATTGGTGTCAGAAAGTAATGTGCAGATTCAATATAACGTATCGAGTCAAAATACATTTATATCGAGATAGATTCAAAGTTTGCAGATACGATGCGAATGTACGAGAAATATTTTCTCAAGGGGCCACAAAATCCCCGCCGGACAGACGTTATGCCGGCGCCGGCAGACCGCCAAAATAACGAATAGCCATCGCCAAGATTCAATTTGCAATGCATTCACAAATCCACTGCGCCGTTACTGTGCAGTATAAACGTCAACGGGACTAAGCTGAAGCTTTGATGCGCCATATACGTAAGAAATTCTTTAAACAATGGATTCCGATAAGACAATTGTTCTACCAGCACTTCTCTTTAAATTTAGCTCTAAAAATTAAGACTACAATTAGAGACGATATTCTTCCAGACCTTTATTAAGTAAAGCTGGAGAGTTTATAAGTCCCAGTTCAATGTCAATAATTATTTTTGCATTAATTGCTCTGTTTATTGATGAAGATTATTGATTATATTACATCATGCTACGACCCTGAGTAGCAGTAAGTAGTAGCAGTTTCTGTGCTACTACTTACAGCATGTAATTTTCCCACAGGTGGGCTAAGGTCTTATTTCCATTTAAGGTTGAGGTTTAGAGCTTATTCCACCAAGGTGCTCCAATGGGGATTGGCGGATATACATGTGGTATGTGTGGAATTTCGATTTTTATTTAAATTAGACACATGCAGGTCTCCTCCACGCCTTTCCGACTTTTTTTTTTTAAATATATATTTGTTTGAACTTCTTGAAATTGAACTGCTTCGTGAACTACAATTATAACTACAATTTTACTGAAATGCAGCTATTTTAAGCAAATTAAAGTGTTTACGATGCTGTTCAATTTTTATTCGGGTTGCTATCTGACCTCGGCAAACTTTGAGAACGAATAGTGATATAGTTATTGTTACTGTTATGATTTTACACAAAAAATTAAAGATTATTGTCTGACGTTGTGAATCGGAATCACCTAAATGTGCTCTTCCAAAACAATATCAGGAAAGCCACATTCCCGTAGAACGACAAGACTTAAGTAGTATATATCTTTGTCAAAGTGCCAATAGGTCGACGCTTGAGGGACATACACATATGTGAGTATAGCTTTACCAAATACAGGCTACATAAATGCTTCTGCTTTGCTCTTTCATTCATAAGTCTGCAGTATTCAGACGTTTTGTCCATTCATCAAATCTTCTCCGATGTAGACACTATTGTAATTAAAATTTTAGACGTCTTATCAAAATCGACGTCGGTAGCTTCACATAAACGAGTACAAGTAATATCCTATTAGTTATTAAATATTTTTTCTCTTTAGTAACAATTAATGATGGCTACAAAACATTTCATGTTAAACCCAATCAACCAAATCCGTCGAACATAAAACGTTACACGATGTCATTAATACGAATAAATATTTAATTAAATGTACGAGCATATGACATAATATATTCATTACAAGTATATAATGTAGACACATTATATACGCATGAAACATCGCGTTGAGCTTCATTTTTAATAATGAATTCGAGTTGAACTTTGACATAATCAGTTTTTACATAAAGTATTTTCACTCTACATCGCTGTAGGCGGATAATGTAAAGGTCATATGAGTACCACAAAACGTATGTATATATATATAAGTAAATGTTTATCAATTCTCATGACTAAATGAACAACAGCAGACGTTTGAGAACAAAACAGTCAACAAATGAAAACCAACTACGGAAACTTTAATAAAGAAACTGCATCATTTCTAATTAGTGATACTAAACCATTCTAAAGCCTTCGTTTAATTAAAAACTTTCCTGATATTAAGACACTCGGGTTTTATATAAATTTAATCATAATGTCGAACGTACATCACCGGAGTGACTTTATTACAATTTCAAAGATCAAAGATTGAACAAAAAATTACAAGCAAATCTTGCTCAGGTGTCTTTACGAGTGTGATATAAATTTGTATATATTTTTATAATTGATTGTGACAACAATCACAATATTTAAACAAAATTATAATTATACAAACATCCACCTCACCGAAAGTACCGCAATTTCTATGCAAATACCTAAACAAGGTGTAAATTCATTTTCATCGCAAAAGCCATTTGTCGTCCTTGGCGTCTTCAATAACATGCGTGAGGGAACTCGGAGCCAGGAATCGAATTAGGATAGTAATGAGGCCGATACGTGTAATAACTCCAAAATATGCGTAACGAGATTCATTCCGACTCGAGTGCTCCATTAGATTATAACTACATTTAAATATTCTTTAAAAGTATGTAGTTTCGTGACTCACGAACCTCATAAAAATATTTTAATATTTATTAAATATACTTACTATGATCTATCATACCGGAAGTAATTGTGCATCCAATTTAAAAAAAGAATTACTTTTGAACGACTTACAGGAATAATATATAATTACAGAACAACGAACCCTCGTAATTGTTACAAGGAATATCGTATTCATGAATCCTTCCCGTATTAGCGAGGGCGCGGCGCGCGGCGCTCGGGTCGGTTAATAAACACTCGTCGAGCAGGACGCGACCCGGCTTTTCAATTCCGACCGCAAATAATGCTGCGTATAATACGAACCCGACTGGCGACTACTCGTGCAGCATGCTCGTGTGTACATACTTTTTTATTTAAACTTAACTTGTTTCCAGCGCGGTTGTTTTGAATTAACTATTTAAACAAGTACAGTATGCGAAAAGCTTGAGCAAGTTAAAAGCGAATGACTTTTAATGATAAACTGACTACTTTGGTTCAGAATAAATTACGACTAAATGAAATCCTTTCGACCCAAAAGCAGACTGCACCAACATCGGTGTATTCTATTACCTCCTCACACCTCACACACACACCATTAGGAAAGCAATTCCACGTCACTGAAGTAGTCAAGTGCAAGCCCAACACCTTTACGTGCATTCGGCACGGGGGTGTAATACTGCAAATTTTTGAATTGCTAGTGCTAATGGACTTTTCTCGATAGAAACAAGATCCTCGCACAATCGTAAAATCCTTTTCTTCATGCCAATCAGGACATTTGAAACCCTGTAACTTCGTTGTGGCAAGCCAGAAGCCTGATTTTTTAGTAAATAAAAGGACTATGATTAGCTCTGTTAACATACAACAAAATGTTTTAACAAATAATTTATGAATTATCGCCAGTCGAAGTTTATCTAATTTTGTCACTTATTTATTCACTAAAAATAAACTTAAAAATTTGAATTCAACCATTGGTTGGCTTATAAAGCTATGTAAAACTGAAAAATTACGGAATTTTTTTTAAAAATAAAAACTGGAATTTCAATTATTTGCGTTTGGTAAAATCCCGTCTTTCCTAAAAAATATGTATTGGCTAATTTAAAAAAAGAATAAGAACAGGTTTAATAAAGACAGGTAAGAAAGTAGTAAAAGCCTATATGCAAGTCGGGCTACCGGGCGGTATATTTCATAAATATACATATATAAGGCCGCTATTGCCAACTCATAATATTATATTAATTATTGCAATGAATTTCTAATATTAATACGGGCCGTATAAATGTGGATAGGTAACTAATTAGGAAGCAATGTATTGTATGTAGTATCTTTATACTAAATACAATTACTCACTTGGTTTTAAATCAAAACTTTTTGGCGGCGGACTGTTTTGCGAGACTTGCATTTTATATTTTTTGATGGAATTAATATATTTTCGGAAATATGTACTAATTATTCTAAAAGTGTTTCCTCATCATACGGAAGTTAATGCCCGACCCTACGCCGCGGCACAAGTTCGACAATATTGCGAAAAGGTTGGAATACGTACCATGAATTGGCCAGCACGCAATCAGGATCTCAATCCCATTGAGCATGTATGGGACCCTGTCCCCACAACAGTGGCAGCATTAAGAACACAGATTTCACAGAAATAGAACAATATATCGCGAGGCCGGATAATAACCCTAATCAGATCTATGCGGAACCGATTAGAATCTGTAACTAGGGCACGAGGAGGCAATACACCTTATTAAAAGTAAAAAAAGTCTGCTTCAACTTTTTTTTTGTTGTAACAACCAATTTTTCAATAAACCAATCAAAATAAATTTTCGTTACATTTATCGTTTTTGTTAAAAAACTTTGAATAGAGCACACTTTGAACAGGAAACTTAAGGAAATGATACTAGACCGTTATAAAGTTGACGTACCAAATTATAGGTTTAAATATATATAAAAGTTTGAATACTTATTAAAATGTTTATTTCAAAGGCGTCTTGAATATTGAAGCAGTTTATGAGTCCGTCAATGTATAGTTGAAAATCTTTGACCACGAAGTTAGAGCTTTTTTCACGGCGGATTATCGTCACCAGAAGTGACCCCCTACATACCGAATCATCTCGTAATATCTTGCGCTGACATGAACTTACCTGTAACAATAAGTTTAATAATTAAAACTTGACACGGATTATTATCGAAACTTATAAAGTATTTAACAAAATATATACAACATAACATATAAATATATACTAGAATAATGTTTATAGAAATAATAGTTGATGGTGTAGGTTTATTTCTTTTGGTTATATTTTAACTTTGTTTTTAGAGAGATTTTTTATATGTTAGTTTTTAGGTTGTAAGAGTAAAAACGTCTACACCGATCAACAGATAAATCTTTCTCTAAAACTTAAATAGAAAACCGTAGATTTTTTTAAAACATGTCACCACGTCCATCGTCGTCCACGATATAATCCACTCCAAAAAATAAATACTTTTAATCTTAAGTAAAAAGAGAATCATTTTATGAGAAAAGACACGCTACTCATTTCTATAATCTAAAGTCGAATTGTGCAGATAACTTTGAATATACGGGTGTAACTCAATGTAAACTTTTATGAAGGAACCTGAAAAATATCGATACCCGTCGAGAGTTCTTAATAAAAAAAAATGATTAATCAACTATTATTGTTTAAATAATTGTTCATTTATTTTAATGTTTGAATTAACATTATATAACAAAACTTATTATTACTAATTATGTAATCGACGAATTAGCTTTCAACATTTTCGCAACGTCTTAATTGAAAGTTTATTCCATAAATTTATCTCACCTCGAAAAGTTGGCAGAATATTATAGAATAGTCCTCCAAGGAATTTGATTAGGCGCTGTTAAACGAAGCAGCTGAATTTGACGTTTATTTACCTAATTGAGAATTAGTACAACCTCCGACTGCCTGTGTAAACTTGCTCAAGTAGCTGTTGAATCGACTCAAATAATCGGTTATTGAAATTTAACTTCGCTAAAATCATATGTTACAATTGTAAATAATGAATATTGTTCATTTGGTTCATTAGAAATATTACACATGTATTCTCGAAAAACTTGGCAACGTTTGCACTTTAGTACTGTTTGGCACTTCTAAGTAAAGTCTAGAGACAGACAGTTTTCACAAAAGCAAATAAATTGTCTAACATTATTAAAAAATATTATACCAACAACTATTTTTACGATGTCATGCAGTGTTAGTTGTTAACATAAACATAAGTCAATGACTAATTTTACACAGGGGAAACGTAAATGCAGTATTTAACTGAAATACTTCATGTTATTATATTTAAGTAGTCTAATTTTCATGTACACATAATTAAACACAAATAAGTTTATTGGTTTACAATACACATATTTGACAAAGATGAGAGGCGAGTCTCGACCAGAGCGAGAGCCGCGGATACGACGAGCGAATCAATACGCAATCAAGCCGTCAGCCGCAGGAGCTGCAAACATTTTCCTTTCACGGCACAACTTGGGGGCATAATTTCATTTCGAGAGGCCTAAATTATTTGCCATTACCGAATTTGACGGTCTCGATCTCAACGAGACCCCGCCCCGCGCTCCCGGCCTCCGCGCACCGCAAATGACGGAATTAAAATCAAGCATGAGTGGACGTCGGGTTTCGCTAGCGTAAATTAACTTTCATCGTTCAAGCCGATGAGAAAATTGTTTAAAACTTACGGACCCAAGGATTTAGAAATTTCAAAAACTTGAACGAATTTAGCTGTAATTAATGGTATTTCAGATCAAATCTCCTTAGCCAACTTCAAAGTTCAACTTGACTGATTGTAATTTTTTTATACATGTGCGATATGATCGCCGGTCGAGAACAGTTTTTGATGTTTTTTATTTATTAAATTGCCCTTTATACGGATGAGATATCACAGAAGTAATTCGCTTAGTCATTCACGAAGTCGAAGGTCTATGAGCCTACTAAAGAATAGTTTAATTTAGATTTGGTATTGTATTGTATTTGGTAAAAGAAAATAATTTATGTAACATAGTATATATTTAAAAACGTAACTATTTGTATGTTTTTAACTTTAACTTCAGAAAAGATACAATTATATTGAATGTTATAAGCAAAGTAGAATACACTATGACAAAATCTAAAACCAAAATACCTTTAGTCATATAGACACTTCTGAGTCCTGTCAGTGTCGGATTCATGTAAAGCTACCGCCTGTTCGGAAAATAGTTTCTACCAAAAAAACCGCTAAGTAACCACAGAGTTATTGTCATTTTAATTACAGAGTATGTCAAAAAGTACAATTAAATTTAAGTGTATTGATCCCATGTTTCTTTCAAAAAGATGTATATGTCGGAATAGGCTCAGACATCAGAAGTAAAACGCAACCAATATAATAATAATCGCTTTATTATAATATTATAATTTCAATAAATTAACAAAGGGCGGTTTTACACAGCCAAAGCAATACCTATACTTAGTATCGACTATACTAGTACGGCAGTGAGGGAGGCGGTGACTACACTGAGACAGTGGTCCGTGCACCGAGACGCAATCGTTAGAAATGCGTGCTGATACCCTTTATCTGGATTTGTGTATTGCGAACGTTGGGGCGAGTGCTAAGACTCTGCCTTAAGATGAACCCTTTTGGGCTCGAGAGTGACGTTCGTCCTGAGGGTGTCTCCTATGAGATCGCACCTCGGCTCAGAACGCAGACGGTGGGGTGCCGATACCCGGCGCGTCTAGTCTTTTATACCATCAGCGCGTAGTGGGAGTCGGTGGGGCGATGGCGTCCGGTGCGCGTGCCACTAGCGCACGATGTCGCTGTCTCTGGATTTGAATTTTAACCGCCTCCGTCATATATTATTGTGAAGTTAAATAATATTGTTATAAAATATGAAGCAACTGTAATTATACACACTTTATTAAAAACATCCCGAAAGGAGTCTCGAGCTCCAAGATTATAAATAGACCGATAATGTTAAACAGTCAAATAATGTTACTAATATTACGCAACGTTTGAGGTATATATAATCCTAAAAGAGGAATAACCGACATCAGTGGTGTCGTAAAGGTGTGATATTTCAATTTCGTTATTGAAGCGCAGACTGAATATGATCGAACTGCAATTCACCGAATGAGTTAATACTCGGATTGCGTATATAACATTAAATTCGGCCGTAATATACGTACATGTCCAACGTACTGGAAAATTTTGGAAACCGATCGTTATTTAATTATAAATGTATTTAAAATTATACGTTAGCTGTTTATTTCCATTTATGTCATTACAATGAGAGGTAAATGTTCTGTATCAATAACTTTGAAAAAACGAACAGCTAAATTTACTCTGTATACAAGATGCCCTTTAAACTTAATCTTTGAGTGATATAATAAAAAACCAAATGGATCTTAATTATTTTGTTGGTTTAAAAATAAAATACAAAGTTCATAGAAAGATTCTACAGCTACTGATTGTTATAAATTGTCGGACGTCGTGAAAAATTATACTAATTGAACGAAATCCTTGTCGATTTTATTTTTTTTACGAGCAATCGCTCTGTAGGCAAATAGGTATTATGTTTCAAATTATATTATTAACGTTGTCGTTTATTTTATTCACTGACTTTTAGTCAAGGTGCAGATTTTATACATAGTTTATGAATGTTCACCGATTTATACCCGGAAATCAAAATATACTTTACTCAAGTAGGCTTTTACAACCACTTCAGAAATGCAGTATCATATAAAGTGTTAAGCTTCAAAGAGTAGATTCTAGAAATTAAATGAGGTTTAGGTTTTAATCATTTAATTACACGGATAATTAATTTCAATGTAAAACAATTTAATAACGTGTTATGTTAAATTAAATACTTATTCGTGTACACGTTTATTTCATTTGTAAAAGTTAACACAAATATCAAACAGTGACGTGACAAGTGTCAAATGTCAACTAAACTCACTAATATCTCGAGTATGCCAATACAAATCGTCCTAATTGTAAATAAAACAGTAATGATACCACCACGAGTACGGTCATCCGCTTGGACATGAATGTAAACTCGATAAAAACAATAAAAGACAAAGAAAGACAAAGTCTCGTTCCATATTGTAATTACGCCGTAACTAATCAAACTTCGACGGACGGAAGAACGCTGCTGAGCTCTAATTATTATTTCTCGGCCCTTGAGCCCGTTGATTGGTTCATTATAAATATATCGCCCAATGAGCTGTTCGATAAGTAAAAACATAAAAGCTTTTAACGTTTATAAAACTTTATATGAAACTACTTATAACTGATAGAGGGCTAAAATGATGTTGCGGATTATTTCGACAAAGGGTTATTCTCATAACTTTGATAAAGGTTCAATTTAAGAGTAGGGTTTGTCCAGTGGATACTTGAACGTGAACGAGAACACCAAGAAAAGTACTTAATTCGTCATTACAGTTGTCCTCGTACTCGACATCAACGGAAACCAGCACATCTAAGGTAAAATTCTGTAGCAGCTAGACGTGAGCCAGCTATGCTCAACATTCAGACATTTATGTGCTGCTATTATTATTTAAAAAAAAAAATATTTTTATGTTTGTCTTCAAAGCTTTACCTTTTAATAACATTAGGATAACAAAGAAATATTTTCTCAATGAAACTAATTATTATATTGATATAACACCAATTCTCACATATTAAAAATAATAAACTTTTTCTCCATCGCTGTATCTAAACTGAGTGGAGCATCGATATTATGGCACGTTACGTGAACCCCGAGGCTCGTCCCACGAACAGCTCCAATACTGAGATACGCGATTGATTCACTTTCAATAAAACACTGTTTCGGTACGTTCAATGAATATTATACGGGTTTCTAATAATATTGATCAAAAATTTAAAGACTTGCGAAGTTTATAGCGTCGTAAAATTTGTTCAAGTAAAAAGGCAACCGCTTTAAGGTACAATATTGATTCCCTTGGATAAAAACGCGTTTCCCTAATCAAAAGATTATAACTTAAACTTGCTATTTAAATAGTACATTACCGATAACGTAACAGAGTTAGTTATGAATATTCTTTGACGTTATATGATACCATTGTAATAAGCCTTCGTTTAGTGCCTTAATCGTGTTTATTGCGAATAAATAAGGTCGTGTTCTTCAACATCAACATCGCCACGCATTTTTAAATTAAATCAGTGTTTTCATTGCTTAAGTAAACATTGTTCTAGGGTCTACTGCTTCGCTTAAATTACAATTTTTTATCATTTCAGCTAGAAAGTAACGATAGAATCTTGAGTGCCGGGTATCTCGAGTACTATACAAATCTATTATGAAATCAATTCCGCTTACTCGAAGAAACTAAAATAGAATGAAGTAAAATACAATTTATTAGATATTACAAAGCGCATAAGTATAAATTAAGCATTTAAATCTTATCACAGTACATTTTAATAAAATCGTATTAAAATGTCATATTTAGTTATTAAGTATATAATATTTTGTAATCACAGCACAATACGTATTGAGTGAATTACTTTTATGTGAAACTACATTTCACTTCTTGCCTTTCAAAGCTTTGGAGAAAATGGAAACTCGTTTAAATCGTCTTTTGTGCAAACCTGATACGAGAAATAATTTAAATAAATAAACAATTCCGTTTTAGCAAAAGAATAAAGGCGAGTATTACTTGCAAATATAGCCTTAATAAAACAATAAACTAAATTAGAATTATTTAATCAAATTATGGAGCACACTGAAAAATGTCATGTTGAATATATTGCTGGAATAAATTACTTTTCTTCACAAAATTAATTTTCATAAGGCATGAAAGTTTTTCTAAAAACCTCAATTAATTCATTTTGACGAGATACAATGATAAGTCACATTGAATTTTCTTTTTGATATTCATTTGATATTCTATGAATTGATAAATATACAAGCTTATCGTACGTTTATAATTTAATTAAGAATGTTAAACGGATTCGTCGGGAAGATGAAATGAAATACATACATTTGTTGGAATAATATTATTTATAAAATGTTTTCTTTATAAATATGTCACTAAGAAGACACCAACAACAACAAGCAGGGACGAATATACACATCCTCCTGCTTATTCGCGGCCCAAAACCACTAACCAGGTGCAATCTTAAAATTACTTTATTTGTTTATCTCAGTCTAAGTCTTAGTACTTAGTCACGAGCCTAATGTGCTTTTACGGTCAACCGGCTACTGGGTAAAATAAAAAAAGCGACGAATTTAATATCATTTCATATAAAAGTATTGAATGGCTTGTTTTCGACGTGTAATAAAACGTACAATGTGTGTACAAATTAAATATAATTCAAGTCAAGTCAATAAGATAATTTATAAAAAACACATTGCTAAAGAAGGCATATTATTCGATACAAGATTATAGAGATGATAAAAAAGCGTGGAGCTTGTACTTGTTGACTTCCAGGCCGGATATATTACATACAATATAATTGTATTCAACTAACGTGACTTTGTTTTTTTAAATGTTGTAAAAGAGTAACTAGTGACGTTCTTGCCGATTCTTCTCGGTAGAATCTGCATTCCGAAACTTAATATAGTTTGTTAAATGACGATTCAAAAGTGCTTGTAAAATCCTACTTGAATAAAGTATATTTTTATTTTTTGATTTTGAGTAACTACCTATAATAATCATAATACCTATATTTCAACAAAAAATAACCTTGAATTGGAAACACATCAGCAATGTAAAGAAGCTGGATCGATGAGTTCCGCATGAATAGAATGAGCGTCAGGAGATAAATTGCCACGAAGCTTGCCTTTCTCTGCTGTCGCGGCATTAAACGCAAACTACTTTTACAATGCATTACGAGTATGAGCGATAAAAATGGATTATTAACAATCCCAACGTTAGTCACAATAGTAAAATAAAGATGAAGTGAAGAAGATTACTAAACAAAAAAATTTATGATATCCGTCTGAAGTATACTATAGTCTCGGACACTAGAAGTTTCTAACCTAACATATCTTAAATTAAAAAAATTAAAAACATATATTTCAAAATGCAATACGAAATAATCAAAAGTTACCAGTCGTAAGTTTTTTTTTATTTACTGAAATAGTTAACTAATGACATAGGTAACATCCAATGTGTACGTCTTTAATAGTGTAAACAAATTATTCAATTATTATCTGAAACATTCACCCCATATTACCGAATGACGTGACACTAAACTTATTCACACTAAAGGAACTTAAAATGTCTGGTTTCGGGAATATTCTAAGGTAGTTTCAAATTTGTCCTCCCTCTCCCCCTGAATGTTTTATTCATAATCTAAGCAGAAGCGTCTAAAACTCCGATTTACTGAAGTTCATTAAAATCCAGCCGCAGTGAATTTCAATAAGGTCACTGTTTCCTCGCACCTCGTCGGAGGCGTCCGTGTTTGTCACGCCGGTCGCCTTCTGTGTACCGATAA
Source organism: Vanessa tameamea (assembly GCF_037043105.1). Taxonomy (NCBI): domain Eukaryota; kingdom Metazoa; phylum Arthropoda; class Insecta; order Lepidoptera; family Nymphalidae; genus Vanessa; species Vanessa tameamea. The sequence continues at coordinate 303,652 of NC_087330.1, read as the reverse complement.
TCCAATCTAAATCTCTTAACATTTATTTATTTAGTGTTTGTTAAGCGAAATATTGTAATCGGAATTCATTTTCATGGATTACAAATAAATTACAAACAAATTTAAAAACTTTAACAGCTTCGATTATATTTTCATTCTTATTCCGTATAAATTGCATGTGTTTTAAATATTTAATAGAAATAAGACGAAATGTATAGATTGAACAGATATTCACCCATACACCTGCTGTCCAGCTTGGCTCTTAGAAAACACCGGGAGCAGTCTTACGATTAATGAATAGTATTATAGTACATTTGTCAGTTGTTTTACTTCTAACGTTTATTAAACTTTTCCTAAGTATAACGAGATTGTACGCGTTGTATTTAGCAACAGGCTTTTCAACGAGGTGACAACAGAAGGACTTAATGTTTCAGAAGCGTTTAATTAATGAACGAGAAATGAAAAATCTTCCAGAGACAGCTTTGTTTTGATGAAATTTTATAATAAAATTTTAACGAACAATTCGTGTAAACTTCCAAATAAGAAATTATTCATAAACAGATCTAAAATAATTGTAGTTATAATGTAAGTTTAATAATGAGCTAAAATTTTACTTAAAAACGTTAGGCAGTAAGCGAAATATATTTCCAAATACAGAAACTTTTCAGCCGCCAGATCCCGCAACGCATAATCTCCATTGTGGTGCACACTCGAGTTTGTTATTGTTAAGAGTACAGCGGGAGAGCGCGGCATTACCCGATTGTGTTATATAAAAGTAACGACTACAATGCTGCTTGGAACATGTTTAATCTTACTTTGTTTGTCGAGCGGGAAACTGTAACGCAGCGTAGAGGTGCATTATATACAAATTAATACAATTGTGTTAACGGGTAAGCTCTGTTTTTCCATATTAAAGATATGTTTAGGCGTGTATATTTTTTGGGAGGCAATTTTTTAAGGAAAATTGAATGTTTGTAAGTTTGTCTATGAGTTACTAATCCGATTTACGGAAAATACTCCGAAAACAATTCACCGCATCACAATTCACCGAATCACAATTTGTGCATGTCAACTCATTAACTGAGCTAATTTTACGGAGTCTTCAATCCGCAAGGATAACTGAACTCTGTTATACGAAAAGCATCGACGATCCTTACTTATAAATGTTTTTCGGATCGGATCGGATCGGATATCAGACGTAATTAGCGACGCCAAAACCTGGCCAGAAATCATACGGCGAATATTTTGATCGTAATTTCAACGATCATAAAATCATAAATAGAAAAAACAAACAAATTTGAAGAACAAAATATACAAAAAAAATATATAAAACAAATTTAAATACTAAAAAATATATAAAAATGGATGGATATATCCGCTACGTCCTCGTTCGTTGTCCCCGGGTACGGCGGAAAGCGGAAATTTATTCATTTGTATTCTTGGTATTAGTATAAAAACATTTATAAGTAAGGATCGTCGATGCTTTTCGTATAACAGAGTTCGGTTATCCTTGCGGATTGAAGACTCCGTAAAATTTGCTCAGTTAATGAGTTGACATGCGCAAATTGTGATTCGGTGAATTGTGTTTTCGGTGAATTGTTTTCGGAGAATTTTCCGCAGACGACTAATATATTCATTCGACTGTGATTAAAATATCAAGTGTTTTTCTGCGTATGGCCATAAAGGTTCCTAGAACAAAATAAATACGTATTTTTTGTAAGTTTGCCCTGCAATATAAACGTTTTACATGAAAAACGTTTTACGTTGAACAAATATCGACGAGTAGCTAGTTAATTATAAATACGAAATACGAAATAAAAAACGAATATAAAACTGAAAAGGATAGTATTAATTTACCGAAGAAGCATGATTAACATTACCGTTGCCCCGGTCCCTCTCTGCACTCTGTGATTAAATATGTACCGGGAGAATCTTTTAGTGGCCGGGTCCATGAAACATTCAGGCAGCGACGGCGAAAAATAAAAGCTGACCCGAAGTGCTCGCCTCGCCTACAATTGTCTCGGTTGTGTAATAAAAGATTCCTCGAGGTCATTGTTATTAAAGCAACAAATACATTTATGTATAATAATATTTTTGTTTTATGTCTTACATATTACCATCATTTATACGTTTCATACGTTGTCAATTGTAAAATCTAAAGTAAAATCTAAAGTAAAATAAGTATCACTGAGCTCATAGGCAGCAATAGGCATTCACACGTACGTAATACGTATTCATTACAACCGTTACACAGCAACCTGTACAACGTATGACAGCTGATCGACATAAGTAATTTGTTTTAAAGTATCAAGATTATACTTTCAAGTTCTCACACTGTTTTAAAAATATATTTAAATCATGTTCATTGTAAATAAGCAATATAATTAAAATTTTGCTGTTTCCAACAGTTTCAACTTTATTTCATTTAATTATTTTATGGTTAAGTTTTATTTGTTAATATATAAGGTAGAAACGATACCACATTAATGGTTACAAAACACTCAGCGAAATAAATAAAGAAGAATTTCATCATTTCAGTTAATAAAGAGAGTTTGATTTTCCCAGAAAGCTGTAAGTGGCTGTTAATTATGTACCAACTTTCAGACGTTCAACGAAATTAATAAAAAAAATCTCAATTATATCGTGTTCTTGTTTATAAGTTCATTCAAAGAATTTCCTCAGCTGAAATATTTTAAAAGGTGGGCTTTTACTTAACACATAATTTAATTATGGTGATTTGCTGAGGGTCGCGTTACACGGTCGCTTGCGTCGGTGCTCTAAAGTTCTAATGTCCGGTACTTTACTGGGGCCACTTTCAAGCCTCGTTTACACTACTAGACTAATTGCTACATTAAACTACTTATAAAAACTTATAACATTTTATGTAATACTAAAATAAAAAAATATAAACAATTATAAAATTAATAAGTGAGATTATTTTTTGTGTTATTGTCTTTTCAAGTGGCTCTCTTAAGAGTCAGTTGAAAAGACAATAATTGATAATATCAATTCAATATAAAAACACGTTAACTATATGACTGACCAGCAGAAGTTCTACGATCAATGAAATAGTCCTCGAGGACATGCCCGATTTATTGAGATCGCACTGGACAGGTTGCAAACGGACTTCAATTTCCAGAAAGCTGTTCATAGCCAAAAATGAATAGATGTATAAATTAAGGTATAGTTTGCTTTCGGTAAGTAGTTCACCAAGTCCTATTAATAAATTAAATAAAAGATATGATATCTACCTATTTGTAATGAAAAAGTTAATTAGCATTGTTGTTTGTTCGTTCAGTGTAAGAAGAACAGTGACATTGCAGTATAAAAGCGCTAGTAAGGTAGAGAGCAATATTGTGTGCGGCGTGCCATCCTCTGTCCACTTTTATTATAAGTAGTCATAACTTCTATTATTCACTGTGTACTCTGTTTTAGTGCTAAGATGATAATTAATATTTCAATTTAAATACTACTTTGTCTACTGAATGCTTAGATCGCAAATTACGAATTAAGATACGAATGAAAACTAAGATCTTAGTTCAAACTTAGTTTCTAGCGATGCTTGTACCAGTGAGGTCGGACGTATGTCGAAGCCACCGACGACGTCACGCGTGCGAGAAGCCTCGTGCCAGCTGATCTGTCAGTTTCAAAACATGATGTTTCTCTTTGGATTACTGTTTTATGAGTTACTATGTTATTGGTATGCAAACATCACCGTTTTGCGTCCTGCAGCGTTGCATGATATAAGTGTAAACGAATAGGTAATTAAATATCAGTTTACACAAGCGTTATGAACTATAATTGACTACAAATTTTACCGATTTTAAAGCCTAGCTTACAAAATAATACTTTTAATAATTACTTATACTAGATTGACAATTAAAATGGACGCGAAGATACTCATCTATCAAGTTGAAAAAAACTAGCAGCGAGTAAATCCTTTAATCGATACAAGCGCGTTCGCGTCGAGCGTAAAGCAAATGAAATGAGATCCGAGACGCGAATGAACACAGCTCCGAGCTCACTGAGTCCCGTTTAAATTGAACTTAATTACTTTCAATTGAATGTTTAGTTCGCGGACCGCTTTTGAATCCTCTCAGCGCGTTGTAACGAATTTGGCCTTAAGCTCGCTTCCTGTAAACATCCACCATTGAACATTTAAGCAGTTAAAATCCCACTTAATATTATCTATCAGAATTTAAGCCAGAGATATATTTTAATTAAAAAAAAATAACGGAATTGTATTGGAGCAGAAATTTTATATTTAAATCGTGACTTTTCAATCATCGTTGCCGCAGCTAATCCTACGTAATATAGGATTACCTTAATACATTCATAGCTTGTACGCCTGATTTTATATGGAATATACATTCGATAGTCAGCCATATGAGTCTTTACAGCTCGCGATGTGGCGCCAAACGCCATCTGTCGGAGGTAATGATCCTACTTCTTGACGATAACAATAACTTACATGTCAAGGTAAAATTCACTACGGGAATTGTTTATGTGTATTTAAAAATATTTATACTGATTGACAGAAGCTGAAATCACAAATCATTCGCCTTATTATCTGAAACGAAATAATATGAATATTGAAATAGTCTTAGTCTCTAGGCCATTTTTACAATATTTTTATCGCAATGGGCGATATCTTGTTATATGTTTCTATAGATGATGTAATCTAGTTTCGATAGTCGCAATATAATTGGAGAAGATCAAAAGAATTTGGATTTTCAACATATATCCGTTCCTCTGGAAATATTACATTTGTTGTAAATCCTTTTGCGGCTAAACGAAAAAGTATCAAACAAATTGTTCGAGCGAACCTCGATACTATAAATAGATATAATTGAAGTAACTTGTATCTTATTTTTAATCAAATTCATTTATTACATTAGAACAATTTATTCAAAATTAAATTTTGAAGTAGTTTAATTAAACAACGGCTTAATTTAAAGTGTTTTTTTTTATCATAATATATGGAAGAGAGCTTTAAAAGAACTGTTCAGTTTCGCTTATTATTGATGTTTACTTCTTCGTAGATTTTGCTTAAAGAATAAATAGAAACCATGATCATTCCAAAATGTATCTTACCGAAAATGCTTTGAGGAACACGAGGCACTGTATAATGCCCTCCATCGTGTCGCCGGTGAGGCAGAATGTGCCTGTTAAATGTCTACCCTTCTTGTCGCCCAAGTGAGGAGCTGCGGCCAGACTGGCGTGCACGAGCGCTCCGCGCGGCCTCGCGTCTCTGGTCGCGCCGAGCACGCCCGGCAACGGCGCGCCCTCCATCAGCCGAGCGAGAGGGTCCATCCCCCGCCGACACTATATCGCACTCATCACGCACTGACACGTAGTTTCACGCAATAACGAGCCTATTAGTGATCACTTTCACGCGGCACTTCAACGACTCAACACATCGTAACGTTTGTATTGCTGTATTGGCAGTATACTCAAGCGTAATTGATTGAATAGAGTGAATTTATTATACCTAACTTATTCAATTCGACACTAGCAAACCTCTTAAGTTGGAAAGTTAATGTTAATATCTAAATAGTTTTTAAAATACAACCTTGCATCTATGACGTATACCTAATGAACAATTCTTAGATTATCTTAGTTTAATTTAGAACCTACACTAAACAAAGCCCTGTAAACACTTCGTACTTAGTATAATCTCGTGTCTATAATCTTTGGCACTGAGTAATACAACTGAGTATTTGTTCACAAGTTAAGGGCGATCACTGATGTCAACGCGGGACGATACAGAGATGACGGAAGGTGTGACCGTGCGTTTACTTTGACACAGGGCCTTGCATTCTTCACATCCGCATTTTGCCTCGTCCTGGTTCCAGCATCCACTGTTCAGAAATAGGGTCACCAGCGTATAAATCAGCACCGCCATGCCGACTATCAAATATATTTCCATAATGCACACCTGATGTTGGTCCTCGATGCTTCATGTGTCATATTAGTTATTTGGCACTCATCATTTTGTTTAATTCACCTGTCAGTAACCTGTATTAGTATTATTAGCAATTATTGTTGTGTTTACACATCATGGATATTTACTACTGCAGAGTTTACCATGGACTGTCAAATTGCGAACTAGAGACAATTGACTATTGAAAGTTATATTGCATAATTTTTTTGAAATACTACATATTTATCGTCTGAAATCTCGGCTTGGCTAAATAACATTGAAGAGTACATGAAATCTAAACTAATTTTCAGAGTCTGTATCCTCTGGGGGTATATGTCGGCATGTGATTATTATTTCCCGAAAGACTCGAAACTAACTTTATTCTACTTATAATATTATAAAGAAATAATATTTTAAAAAGAAATATTACAACATTTATACTTTATAATAACAAAAAAATTAATCAGGTTTAGGTTATTACCGCAAAACTATTTTGGTAAAATGTGTTTTATAAAATATATTAATGTGACTTGGATAGGTTAATAAAGTAAGACGTAGTTTTGTATGCGTAGATTTTGTATCTTGGACCAAATTGCAGCATTCAGTTACCAGATTCTTTGCTGTCAACTTTATAGGGATAATGACTTACTTCAATAAAATCTCAAATGAAAAACATAATGAATAAACTATCCATGAAAACATGTCTTGGTGAAACTTGCTTTAAACAGTGCAAAGACTCCTTTAAAGTAAGCAATGAGAATTTTTTCAATATTCAATTTATGTATACAAGTAAAAGGAATGATACTATGAATAGATATATTACAACCAATTAATGGTTTACGTGCTTATGTGTGTGCATTTGACGTACGTCACTATCAAATTATAAACATTATAAACGAAATTAAAATACGGAACGTCAAACAGGACGCAATAATGCATGCTAATTTACAAAGAGTTACAGACGAGAGTGAACAAGCCCCAATATGGAGGCCAATAAATAAATGAAGTTCAAAAATCTCGCATGCAATACACCCTTTATGTTTTTAATGCAATCATATTTTTAGTCATTGCCATATAATACAAGGACATAAAAGTATAAATCATATAAAATTTATCGTAAGCTTTTCTGAATAAAACTGTCAGTGAAGGACTACTTCCCAACCGCCTAAATTCACGACCTAACATAAATCCCATATATTGACAGAAATTTTGCATACAAAAACCCCCCATGCTGTAAGATTTATGTAACCAAATACATCGAGAGCTCGTCACAGCCCCGCATCCGTATTTAGGGTACAGTAATTGCTGGATTCGTGTGATAATACTTTATGCATCCATTGTTGAATCGTGTCATGGATTTTATAGAAAATTTACCGGGATTTTGTACGGTATGCTAAATAACATTTCGATGCAACCAAAGAATGTAGTTGCTTCGCGTAGTATGATTTACTCATTAATTTGTATGACACCGCGTACTGAAATTATTTTCGAAAATGAATAGGATTACAAGAGCTAATTTAAATACTAATTTGCATTTATTTATCGTTAATTAGCTTTGACAACAATGAGTATACTTCTCCAGCCATGTATATTAAGCCATAGTGCGTGAAAGTGGGATTAACACGGCGAACTTTAATTTCCCTTAAATAATGACAAATGAGACGTTTTCATTCGATTACCTCTTTTGTCCCGGATCGCGAGACGTCTCTATACTTACACAACCATAAGAGGAAAAAAGTCAAATAAACAACATTTGACAGCAAATTGACGCGATATCATTGGTCGAGAGATGATTAATCTATGATATTCACTATGGTTTTTGGGGAAAATGCCGTTTTGAACGTCGACTAAACTGTTGTCGAAATTTTGGAAGTAAAATTAAAGTGGAAATAACTAGTTAAGTGTATTATACCTTAACAAAGATATATTAATCATATACTCTTAGCAGGCCACAATATAGCTGAATTATAAGCAAATAGCATTTTCTACTTTATTGGAACAGGCGATACACGCAGCTTCATATATCCGGATTCGCTACTTCACCCAACCGGCCAAACTAAATTATTCACGTCTGACTCATACCTGGTATACTTTTATAATTAAAAAATCTTTCCCATAATGCTTCGAAGAGTTAATAAGATACATTATATCAAGCAATTGAAACGAAACACCAAATCTAATATATATATATATATATATATACACACATATATAATGGAATAATAGAAGATATAATAATAGAAGTGTAATAATTGGCATGTATTGTTATTTGTGAAATGATTCGAGCACGGAGGCTAGCGAGCTGCCGTAAATCATTTGACATTAAGCCACCATGACCAAGAGCAAGACGCAACGCAAACATTGGCGTCTGATTGCCCTCATTGTCCCGCCGCCTGCGATCCGGCCGCGACCCAATCACTCCGCATTCACTCCCGCACTACTAAACCCGCCATTGTACGACAAATCAAATTATCGACAGCCGCCCCGAATAACTCATTCCAATGCCTTTCATTATGGGCTGAATCGCTGAAACTTCTCTCTCAAATTGTTTCGTAAACAGATAATTACAAATGGAAATTGTTTATCTTACTTAATAATAAATGAAAACATTGTTCTTGCATCGAATTCCTTTTTTGTTTTAAATAATAATAGTGTAAAATATATTATTATATATTATATTAATATACCAAGCGACTAAATAAACGTACTAAATTCGCAATGTGGTAGTAATTGATGACGTTCAGCTAATACTTTGTAAAACCAACAATACATTTTTGTCGTTGGGAGGTTTAAACAATACATCGATAAAAGCATTCTTTATTCACTTTTCGATGACATTAAGTACGAGTATGAGACGAAAACTTTAAAATTCAAGTAGACTGTAGTAGTAGGTAATGCAATACGAACTGAGACGTCAAGTAGCAAGAGACGAATAAAAAACGAAGCAGTAAATAAAGTCCGAGGAGAAATGCGATACCCAGAAGAATCTTAAGGCCGTTAGTATTGTACGTATTTGACCTTTCAGCGGAATTAATCACGGCTACCCTTTTGGCATCGTGTAACTTTATACGCATCCGTACATGTACCTACTCTTATTAAATTATTTGAGTATATGATTGAATTTGTTTACCTTCACTGCGTAATATTAAACGGCTCGAAAACCTATTCCAAAGCTCATCACTGAATTTAGTGAGATTTGCCTCTTCTGTTCTATGTTGGACCTAACTCGTTACAAAAATATTATTCAACAGCCGTGCACCTATCGGAAACATTATTCAGAAACCCATCGAATTTTCTTAAGTATTCGGTTGTCTTCGGTTGGTTACATTGCCCATATCCTCATTTTACGTCGGGTTTCGTATAAACTTCCATAACCTATTTAACCCTCTTATAGGATGGATTTTAAAACCACCGTAACGACCATCATGAAACATAAGCATATACCTGAACATGGAGTTCCATATTTCTAACATCAGAAATGACGAATTTCCATACAAATTTTCATCCCTCATATAAACCCCTTGCTCACCTACATTCCATGAGGTATTCCTGTGCTAAATTTCATCCAGTTATTTCAGCGGTTTCGGCGGTGCGTATGTGTATATTAAAATATTATTACGCCGATATTTGTAGCTTATGAAGCTGTGCATAGTATATCAACTAATGTATGTGAAAAAAAGTTTTACAGTGCTTCAATTCACTCGCAAAAGATTATTATTACAGAACATTGTGACAGTACTGCAGCCGAGGACTGACGCCATAAACTTTTTCAATAGAGATCCAAGAATATTCGAACAAACTAACGAAATCTACTTAACAAATGCTTTACTTAATATTATTATGTAACATACTTTGAAAGATCCTTTGCACATTTTCACATGCAAAGTATTAATTGCTTATTTAAATTAAATTCTACATAAAGGTAAGACTTTTGTATTATTTCATTATAACTGTTTATAAAGAGAGACACAATTTAAAGTGAAATAAAAATATTATTTTTACGAGACAGAAATTTAACTAGATAGTGTTATGTATAAAAAATGTTTGTTATTGTGGCTACCGAACAGTTGTTATAGCAACTAGCGTTAGGGGTTTTAGCTTAGAACTACAAGGCATATATAACTACTTAGTCAAGATTCGTTAGGTCTTATGTAATACTGTAATAATAATAAAACTAATACCAAACTACAGAATTGATTATGCTGGCAACGAGCAAAACAAAACAATCAAATGAACAAATAATTAGCCGTCACCCGAGCCTCCCTCCGATCCGGTGTTGTGTCTCTATCTCGGAATATGAATGTGCCTCGTATCACGAGACAAATGAAGGCTCGTACTCGTGGGCGTCCTTTCTCTCACACAATCAGTCATCGCGTTACGTGATCTAACTATTATACTATACAAACAAACGTCTTCTTGTTCCTCCGGAGAGGTATTCACGAGGGATTAAATGAAGGTATTTTGCCTTTTAATTCCAGTTGTTCACGTTGTTTTTATTTCAAATTATCTCAACATTTACTAAACGAATAAATAATGGTAGTTACTGTTTGTTCAAATTGTCATTATGATTTGCCATATTTATAAACATAAAAATGCTCCCTGTTTTATCTGTGAAAGATATACGCCGTAGTCAACTTTTCCGCAGTTATTTTAATTAACTAAGATTCAATAGTACGGTAATTATTTATTTTAAGTTTTAGTTATCGTAAGCAAATCAAACACCTTAAAAGCAGCTGCAAGCTTAAAAAACCATTAACGACTTGATTGTTCTACAAAATCACTAATGAGAATCTTTAATAAAAATATCCGATAGAATGTAGATTTAAAGAATGACGAAAACCTTAGAAATACTCGTTATATATATTATTATTTATACTCAATCTACTTTGCTCGCACAACTATTACCTACCGAACAGATTAGGATCAGGATAAATGAACAGCGCGCAATTTATGTATGAGCAATTATTATAAAGACAAATTTAAATCAAGCAATTTTCATTTTAAAACAAAATTTTATTAATACAAAGTTCAATTTTTTATCCTTCAAATCTGACCATCAAACAAAAAATCTGTTATTTTAGGCAACGAGATAGAAATAAAAAAAAAAACAAGTTGTTTTCGGCAGTCAGTCTCCAATGACCTAAATTATTAATCACTTAATGGGTTTCAACCCGATGGATTCCTACCGAAATAAATGTCGAATCGGTAGTTTATTTTGGTTGTTCATTGGCGAGCGGTATCGGGTAGCGGGAGTCGGGCGGGGGCAGCGGGTCGCGGGTAACGGGTAAAAACAAACGCAAGGCTCAGCCACGCTGCGGCTCCACGACCCACGGGTATTGATCACGGCTATCCATTCTGAACTTCCGGCCATCCCTCAATTAATCCTCTCCGGCATCATTTTTAATGGTTCCATTTCGATATTACTTTGCGCCTTAGTTACCTGATTCATTTTATGTGCGTTTCTTGTTTTACGTTTATGTATTTGATGTAATGGCTTACTTCATCACTTTCTATATAATTAAAATCAAGATTGTTATTCCTATAGTCAAAAGATTTAATAAGAAGGGTTAATAATGATACTGTATTTATTATCTAATCAAAGATAATCGAGTTCCTAGTGTCATGTGTCGACGATGTCATCGCAGAGTTGACATAAACTTTATTTGATCTTTACACGAGTCTTTATATAGATTTATAAAAAACCTAAATCAAATCTAAACAATGTAACAAAAGCCCCTAATATCTGAATAAAATACCTTATATTCTTATATACTTACATACAAAATAACACAATAACTAAGTGACAACTTGAACAATATCCCTAAACTATCACTTGTAGATCAGAAACATTCGAATCATATAAATTAAAATGAAGTAAATCATGAATAAATATAATCTTTAAATCCTATCTGTTTTCAATTATTTCCCTTTTGTGTCGCGAATCGAACTTGTAAATGTTTATGTATAAACGTATACGAAATAGAAGTTCGTAGCGGTTTCGTCAAGTTTGAGAAATATTTTTAAACATCCTAATTTTTTTATCCTTCAGAGAAATCAAATCCACGTCAAGGAGGAAGCCCATCGTTCTATAATCTCGAAGGGACGAACACCCGAAGGACATCAGTTAGGGCGGTCTTTAAAGAAATTTTCCCGCTTCGCTAAACTTTCTCAATTAGGGCCGAAGGGCCGACGCTGCGCCGTGCCGTCCGCGGCGACTATACCTACTGGAAAAAAGCTTTCGGATATGTCGGACAAGAAAATTGACTATTCTGATTTTCTGTTTTTAATTTTGCGACAATTTAAAAAAGCCTAAAACATGTGAGAACGCGTATATTATAATATCTACATGAAGAATTAAAAAAATTTAAAAGTATTAAAATTTTAAATTTAAGAGGAAACGACGCAATAATAAAAGATAACATGCGCCTCACACCCAGGAAACTCTCAGTGGCGTTGCGCTTACAAGTTAGAAATTCTAATATTCATACATCGCCAAATGAGAAAGGATATTCAATTCGGCACACGTGAAATGGCACAAGATCTCTCGTTCTCCTGAGACGTACTTAGCGGAACAAACAGCGGTTCGTTTGATGTCGTTCGACGACTGTGATGTCTTGATTAGCGCCGGCTCCGGTTCAGACGTGCTCGTGTGAAATTGATTAATCTGTAGGTGCGGCCGGAATTTCCATACACGAAAAGATTTCTAAATATATATGTATTTTAAATACGTAATAATCCTTTGATACCAAGGTGACACATTTTGGTTATTGAATGTTAAAACCTTTGATTAATTTCCACGTATCTACATTTTTGGGGAATTAAAGTGAGTGTTGACAGAAAGAAAAAATACATTTGTATTATATGTATGTGTATATATATAACTGTTATACGTCAACAGTTTAAGCAAGCAGTATGACCAATATATCGTTGAAAGGTCGTAAAATATCAAAAACAATATTTTATTAAAAAATAAAAAAACAAAACTTACTACGCAACTATAATTAGCTTCCAGTACTAATATACCTAACAGGCACACTCGGATTATATAAAGATTTGAATCAGTATATTATTTGCACTGAGAATATCTCGGCGGACTTTCATGGTGAATGCGACACTCATTGGTTAAACTAAACCCAAGTTACAACTAGTTCTACTCGTAGCGTTAGTACCTATTTCGAGAAATCACGTGGGCGTAACTTGCATCTGACTTAACCGTCGCGTGGTTTAAATATCTAAGTGATTTTACATACGAGTATTTCCTTCACATTCTTGTTATTTCTGTCGCGCTGTGAAGATGTGTTGTGATGAGTCTGTTGTATGTTAACTACGTTAAGTCTGAACAAAAATACTTTCAGTTAATAAAGTCTTACCTATCTTAGTTTAGGTTGAAGTTCTAAATTTTTCGTCGGTAATTCAAAGGTCGAGAGGTCCTCACGCTCCCCACGCAAGGAAATATATTCCATTGTATCCACGTCTAATAAAATATAATATGCAAACTTGTATAATATACAAAAAACATAAATGCTTCCAGTTATTCTCCTCCGTCAAACGAGGACAAACTCTGTACAATATTAGATTTGTCAATCACTTTGCCAGGTAGAGTGACTAGAGTGACGCGGCTTTACGTGAAATAAAAGGATCATGGCGTAATTTTAAATTGAAAAGAGGTTCACCTCAATCTATTATAATTTGTAAAACGCATTTAAGCCAATATATTTGATATAGCTTATGGTGGTGCTTGTGATACGACTATCGTTGAAGCAGGTACCACCCACACAGTGCCAATGTAATAATAGACACGAGAGACGGCATCTTCATTTCCATGATTAGCGGCAAATTGAATTGTAGAAGGAAAATATAATATTCTCTAAAAACAAATCTTTTTGTGTCAATATATACAGGCGGTCTGGTGGTTCTTATTCATATAAGATCGAAGTGTTTTGTTTTGTTTAATAATTAAACTGATGCTTCTACTTTGATACCTTCAAATAAAGAAAATATTATCATTCTGGTAAAATAACAAGAGTGCGAGCGAGAATTTTAAAGTTAATTCCAAGTTGATTAAAAATATCGCTAGACTTACTATCGGAGACATCTTTATCGTGGTCTTTTAAAACATATTTTCACGAGTAGGCGGAATAAATAGTCATACTTGAAATTAATGAATTTAACTTATCACTTCGAACTATAATATAATTAATGGAAATTAAAATACGGCGATGTATAAAACATTTTTAGTGCTTGTTGGAAATCATCAAAATATAATTCTTGGAAAATGAAGTGTGCCTTCATATTATACAAAGAATTCTCATTGAAATAGCCACGTATAAACACAATTATTAATTCTAAGAACGCATTAATTATTATTTCGGAACTATTTAATGAGCGCTAGTATCATAATATCACATGACATGTGCACTTCCCATCGTGTACCTGTGTACTCGCACGTGTCGGCTGCTTGCCGCACCCACCACGGATTCAACTCTTTCTATACATTGAGCAAAATTAAAGGTAGAAGAAGATTCACGAATAAAACCAGAGTAACATAATATATTCAATTGAATATATTTAATATATCTTGTTATTGGTTACATACATATTCAGGACATCTACTGTGTGGCATATGAAGATGTGAAACTTAGATCGACAAGAAAATTCTTAGTGAGATAAGAAACAAAATGAAATTAATTCATCTATGAAAGTAATATAATACTCGCAGTGAGTAATTGACTGGCTACGTATTATGTAATAATATCTTTTGTTCTTATTTTAAACTTTGAGCTGCAATTTTTTACAGCTTTTTACAGGCTTGTAGAGAATGCTTTCAGCGTTAAGCCCGCCGGTGATACAAAATAAATATTTTTGTTTTGGAATAAATTTCGTTTTTGTCAAAAATTGAATCATAACTAAAAATAGTCGACCTTTGATTTGGAACTGAATATTTTTAGTATGCAGCCATATCTGATATTATTTGTAATTTTTATTTAATGATGAACAATGGAATCTTGAAAATACAATTAAAAATTATCGTAGTTTCTTATTGAGTAATTTCAGAAGATACTTTTAGCTCAAAACCCAACAACAATATTAACAGCCTGTAAATTTCCCACTGCTGGGCTAAGGCCTCCTCTCCTTTTGAGGAGAAGGTATGAAGCATATTCCACCACGCTGCTCCAATGCGGGTTGGTGGATACAGATGTGGCAGAATTTCGTTGAAATTAGACATATGCAGGTTTCGTCACGATGTTTTACTTCACCGCCGAGTGCGAGATGAATTATAAACACAAATTAAGCACATGAAAATTCAGTGGTGCTTGCCTGGGTTTGAACCCGCAATCATCGGTTAAGATGCACGCGTTCTAACCACTGGGCCATCTCGGCTCTTCTTAAAACCCAAACACTGAATATTATAGATACACCACAGATTGACATTCAGAAATATTTTATATATTAATATCTTTTTTATATTAATTAATTATTATTAAGCTTTTAGCTCTACCGCACAACAACGTTGAATAAAAATCCTGGTACGGATCTCGGTTAAAAGTGTGTATTGAAATGAAGACTACATTGTCTTAATAATTGTGCTATAAGCGGACAAATGTATTCCACTGAAATGTCATTACTCTCCCTTCATCTATTAACATACGGAACATCTATTTAAAGTTAAGTATATAAATCGAACTTTTATTTCTCGAACAACCCGACAATAATTCACAGAATAACTATCAAATGGTCGGTACGTTGTTTCACTTTATTGTTTTTGTAATTATTTTGTCGACGGAGGTGCTATTTCATTTGTTTTTTAATTTTCATCTCACTATTACTTTGCTACTATTGTATCCTCGCGTTCACTAGTTCCAGCAAAGACCATTCTCTTGCGTCAATATATATTTCCCCTGTAATATATTAAAATTAAAATATTTATTGAACAAAGTCTATTTCATAAATATAAAATAACATTTTTATTAAAAAGGCTCTTTCCACTCGTACTTATTAAATATTTCACCGTATTTTCGAATAAAAACATTTTAAACATATATTTTTCCTCTTCTCTCCATTAGCGTGTCCCAGCCGCGTACAGACGTGACATGAGAATGTTGTACTTCATAAACTCAAAACGTCGTTAGCGAGTAATTTCGTATGCGCAGTATTCGCCTAATTCAAATCTACTGCATAATATACATATATATAAATTATAAATTAAAGTCCCATTATATATATATTCGTGTCAGCCTCAAGAATTACATCAGTTAGTCACAGTAAAAAACATATTGCAAGTGCAAATATAATTCATTAATTATTGTAAATCCATCAATTCCCTGTCACAGGCACTTGTCGACGTGAGCACAAAGCAAATACTCATATCAATACGAATGCCTCAAAGCCCTTCGTTGCGGAGCCGTGTGTGATCATAATAGAAATTTAGACAATGGACCAGAATAATATTCTATCAGGATTAGCTGCTCTCCTATATATTAAACTACATACCTCGTCTATACAAATCAATAAAACGAATTCGAGTATTACAAGTTATGAAAATATATAAATATTTATATTAATGTCAGCCTCTTTGCACTTATAAGAGTCCATTCGAATAAAGGATTTTTAATTTTAATAAACTTTTAACGACATCTGCTCAATAGCAACAATTGAGTGGTTTGCGCTGTGACTTCCAATAAAACAGCTCATATTAAAAAAGTTGGCACATCCATCGTACGCGATTCGGGCTGTCAATCACTCGACAGTGTCCGCTCGGATGTAAACAGAAACGACCACTGGTGAAAAATACCATGACCGGCGCGTTTGTACGCGATCGCGTCACGGATTCACGTCATCCCTCTTTGTCACCGTTCCGTGACCGTCATGTGAACGTCATGTGAACGTCATGCGAGCGATTTGCGCGGACATGTCACCGCACCGTAACGATAACCATCCAGCTGATGAATAGCGCGAAACGGCGCCGTCAATTGATTTAGTACCTTCGTTGTTTATAGCACGCCATGGCACTTACTACTTTGTAGCTTTTAGCTAAACAACAATATAGAACAAGTTACAATGTTGATATCGGACTAACGAGCCCAGATTTCAATAAAATAAAACCTAAGCTGTACACATCCGTATCGCTCTATTGATCTTCGCCTTTGGTCTACCGCCTTTCGTACACACCATTATTATTATTATTATTATTTTTATAACAGTATGTTTTCTTAACTCTTTTGAAATAAAATCTCTAAATCATAACAATATTGCCGTCTTCTAATAAGTAATGACACACGAAAAATATATTTTATTTACTAACATGAATACATTCGCGCCAAGTTTTCTCCGGATTTAGCTGGCTAAGTCATTCAAGCGCCAATACACCTTAGCTTGCTTGCCCTTCGAGCTTTCTTTTCATCACGGTCGTCGTGAACAACGAAATTCATGAATCGACGGGTCCCAATCACAAACATTCAACAAATGTGTATTTACTTAAAATAACTCATAATTATTTCTTCATTTGTGTATTTTGGAAACTATTACGAGTAACAAATTAAAGAATTTGAAATGAACGTTTTATTTGTAATTTCCTTTACCGGTTTTCTCTTATGGGTTTGCTCTCATTGACGGGAATTATTTAACTGCACTTATCATCCTTTTGATTCGCAAAAAGAAAATTATCCAAGAATTTAAGAGAACATATACCGCCTGGCCGTACAAACATCAAGTACTCGTACGTCGAAGCTTCCCGGGGCATGTGCCTGAAGTAATAAACTTAAGAATTCCGTACGGATTTCGATTGAGCACATAGTCGAGTTGATATTTATAGCCTCATGAAATATACGAAATATACCGGATTTATAGCTCAAATAGTACGGAGCTATACCCGTATATCAGATGGAGGGTGGGCACTACGAGCTACGGCTGCAACCGGGTCGTACGTCACGAACAATTAAACGGAGCATCGGCTGCGAACGAATTCGCGCAAAAACTCGTTTAAAGTGACACTAACGAGGTAAAACCGATTTTAACACTACTTACAAATGTTAGAAAAAGCACTGTTAGTCTAGTCAATGATACCTTTATTAAAAGATTTATAGTATATCAGTGTGTTTAAATTAAACGTACTGGCTAAAACAGTATCAGCAGACAGATGTTAAAACATAACTTTAGTTATATACGAGTTTTATAACACTTTTAAACACATTAAACTGTTCGTGAGCACAATAATATTTCGTTGGACATAAATACCTACATTGTTTAAAGAATTCAGAAACAGTCAATTACAAGTCTTTACCGAGTATGCAGTGAACTAAAAAAACAACGTGTATTTACCGATACGTAAAATAAAATTGACAAAGTAACTGTAACGAATATTTTAAATAAAAAAGAACAACAATAAATAGGAAACTTCATTAGTATAAGACTACTGGCTGGAACACAAAGCCTGAGCGAACAAAAGGTTTGAAGCTTGATCACAACCATCACCGCCCCCCCCCCTCTCCCTGTTCTACTTCGAGCAAGAAAACACATGTCGTGGAGTTTATTCTAAGACGTGCCGGCTCTTCCGAGCGTTTTGCTTTAGAATACGCGACGAACTACAATTTTAGTTTTACGTTATTTCGAAATTGTGTACCGGTATCTTATGTAAGGCAGGTGTTATTCAACACCATTAGCTTAGCGGCGTACAGGTACAAAGAGGTTTCATACTGGGTGAAAATTTAAAAAATAATGGACGTGAGATGCGACAGTGAAGCATTGTTTAGGAAAATAAAATAAATAGATTCGTCTGAACGTGATTCCAATAATTTAATAGAATGATGAACTTAATATTCCAAATAATCGGTTCATTTAAAATCTCAATCATTTGACTATTCCATACATTACGTTATAGAAAATATAGTGCTCCCGTCACTTTGTTAACACGGCGAAGTAAGGACTTTGCAAACCACAGGAAAACAAGATACATACTGTTTTAACGAAAATGAGCCCAATCACATTCAGAGTCGATACGTGAGACGCCGATGCCGATATTAGACGACAGCCGATCAAAAACTGCAAAACAGAAGACAATCTTGCTCTCGCTTTGTCACGTAGTAGTTATGTTGTTTATGTATTTTTACTTATTAAAACTTTTAGATTAGAACGCATATCGAGCAAATAATCCATATAAATAACTCGACGTCTCTACCACACAATTGCATCAGCTCCGTTACAAATATTAACGATTACAAGTCAATGAGCTGCTTGCCATCGCAGCTAAGGTGGTATTTATCCTTTATCTGTAATTCACTCACCCATTAAACCATGACACAATGATAAGAGGCTTTACTGTTTTGGCGATAGAATAACTGGCGAGTGACTGCGAGGCGTACGTCTCAAGTACACAGGGACTTAATCCTCAAACAATGTGTAATGAGAAGTAACCGGATACTACTGGCAGAAAACATCGTAACAAGAATATTATGTTAAAAGCATTTATTTATTTAAAAACAAAATGTCTGAATGAAGAAAATGAACCATTTAATTAATACTATTAATTTATGATCACATTAAATGAGCTTTGAATTTAAGAAACAAAGATTTTAATAAAACGCTTGCATTAATTTGTGAGTGAGGTAAAATTATTTCACTAGATAGCTCGACTAAGACGCGGTAACTTACACGCGTGTATATGTTTAGACAAACTATCATGTATCGCCCCGTATAATATTTTATTTGAAAAATCTCTATAGCATTTACAGGATCCAACCTGTAACACATAATTAAGAAACCGATCTACTCGTACTATTGAGCTATTGAGTTTCGAATAAATCAACTATTAATTTACTAAAAATATTTTTCATATCCTCTGATTAAGGTGAAATTTCAAAAACAAATATCAATTTCATTAGCCGCATTCGCGCAATGCAAATAAAGCTCACCACAAAGGCGACTGCGGCAATTTATTAAACAAAATCGTATGTTTTCACCGTACGACTTTCACATAGATGCCTGCCTATACGCGTACCGAGCGCGCATAGATCGATTACATGGACGCCTGAACAAAAACCTACCTTGTTTTTTTTTCGAAAACGTATACTTTACGACCCGTACGTGAAGCCAGTAAAAAACACCATACCGCTCAAATGTTTCCTATAATTGCTTTTTTTTGCCTAGTTTCTCTAAACTGTTAAATAGAAGCCTTCTGACTCGTATCTAATTTCAGATTTAAAATTAAAAAATATACACTGAATCTTTGCTCTTCTGAAAGGTTTATACCAAAAGAACTAATATCTACTGCTGTGATCAATAACCGTTTATTGCTGATATTAGATGAGGTATAAAGACAGTATAATATCAGTATTTTTTACAACATTTCAAGCAACGTTTCTATGCTTGCAATATTTAAGAATAAATTGATACTTCACTCATGAGTATTATGGATGAATTCGCACATTCTTATAATATTTGTAAATGACTCGTGTTTCTAATGACATTTTCACGATACAGCTCCAGCTCGCGAGCGGTTTGTAAGTTGACAGAATTATACAGTTTAGCTACGTTATGAGACTGAGGGTTCTGTGTGTTTGAGCGCAGTAATCTCGGAACTACCAGCCCGATTTGAATAATTATTTTTGCGTCAGACAGCTTTTTTTTTGAGGAAGGCTATATAATTTAAACCTACGGTCCTGAGATAATGAGATGCACATAATTATGTACTCATCATGTTAAAAACCAACCGCGTGTTGCGCTTGTTTTTCAATAAAACGTTAATAGATGCCATATTACTGTATGATAATTTCATATAGAAATACTGAAACGGTTACCTATGTTATTTTAATAGAAATAAGTCTATTAAACAATGTATAATTAATGAGTGTTAATTAAAACATATATACAAATTACTAACGGATTAAACACGTGTTAGATGTACATGATAATGAACATATCGCCGATATTTACGAAGATATAAATGAATGAATGAACATCACACTCGAGAGAAACATACTAAGAAATATAAAGAAGCAGTTGATTGCGAAGCGGCTGACAAATACGGGACCATCGCTCCGCCAGCTAATATTCGTGTTGCCTTATATAAAACGTGACTGCGACTCGGCCCCCATAGATAAGCGACCTCGTCAATTACCTAAGGCGTCGAATACAAATACTTTCGCATCGTGTTTGTTTTCAATGTTGTGACTCAAAGAAATTACATGCGAGGAAATTAGTTTCTAAGTTTCCCATTTGATCTCAGGTTCACGTGTATACGAGTTTGACTTATTATATTATTCGGTTTAACGCATAACGTTAGCTACGAAGATCGCTCCGCAGTAGGTAAATATCCATTATGTAATTCGAGACGATTCGAAAACTTAAAAACAAGTTTGGGAACACAAAGGTTATTCGAGGCGGACTCGAGTCTGCTAGACATCTAAGTCTCTTACTGACAGGATGACGGATTGATTTACGTATTAAGCCGCTTAGCGAGGTTTTATAGATGTTATCTGTTAAAGATTAAAAGGTAAAAGCGGTGACACGTATCACGAGGCGTTCATTGGCGATCGGGTGGCATCGAGCACTCGTGTGCTTTCCGAGAGGCACGGACAACATGAGCATACACGTACACACGCCTCACGAGCAGATCACAACGACGTTATGACGTCTCGGTTATCACACACGGCGAGTCGGATAGCGCAGGGCGCGCGGCAGGTCGCGTGCAGGCGCCAGGGCGGGCGGCCGATCACTGAAGGCGTCCCGGGCGCCCCGCGCGTCCCGCGCACCGCGCACAGCCTCATCCCCGCAACAGAATCTCTCAATTATTTTATTGGGAAAGTTAATGAGACGAGAGTCATCGACCGGTTCGTTGTCCCATTCCCATGGTTACATCTAGACGCAGACCCGTCTATTCCCCGTACCGTGCACATACTTAAAAAAAAAACAAGTTTGTGTCAATGTTTTCTCATTCCCATTTGATACTATACACCTCCGCCATGCGCAAAAATAATTAAAATAAAAAAAAACAGTAACGTTTCATATTTCGCAGAAACAAATTCCATCAAATATAGAAACGGTGCAAAACGGTGTTTCATATAAATGTGTCGTGCATAAGACTTCAAAGGCGGGACCCCGTTTGAGGCCTAACAAGCAACGAAATATAAAGTGAGTGTGAATATAATGCGTGACCCACGGCTACTGGAATATAAATTTGGAATCGGATCCGGTATAGCATTAAACATAACAAATCACTACCATCCATCATAACGTAAACGTCTTACAATTGAAAATTAATCGCTCGACTTACATTAGCGGTGATAAATATCTTACCGAAGCTATCTTCGATCAAAGCATTTATCACTCAAATAAAATTCGCTCCCGGGAGTTGGGTTAATAAAACATCACAGCAAAATTTAAATTAAAACTTATAAACATTAGATATATAGGTATAGGTGGGCAATAAAGAATATATAATAATAAATAAATAAATTTATAACGGAGCTGCTCACTCTTTATCGGGTTAATCCTGCATTATAAACGTGTTTCTTCCACTCAGAAATTGCAACAAATATTCGATTTCAATGAAAATTTAGTCACGCAACTCCTTCCGGGATATTCGCTTCGGAGTAACGACTCTCGAATTCAAAGCCGAAATATAAATGGACACGAGAACGCGAGATAAACTCAGATTCCGTATTAAGTAGGCGGAGGATACCGCGGCCGTGACGCGAGTGTTGCGAATACAAACAGCGAAACTTTGATGATACCAGTCGACTAGTTATGCTCCTAAGTATTTAACTTATTATAATTGTAGCTTTAAGATAAATTAAGAAAAAACACACTTCGATATAGGTTCTAGAGTGAACGACATCCTTCAAAAATGCATTTAATGACCATAACCAAAACTTGGTGAGTGCTTGATTGGTGAATAATTGTCTTTCTTATGATTAAAGTCATGTTAATATATTTATGTCGTTTAATCCCGCTTTTTAATCTAGAATCACAAAATTTCACATTAATGTAAGTATACTACATGTTGATGTCTAATGGTCTAAAAAAGTCTGTAGAATTCCAATATTCTTTCTTTAACTTCCAAACTGGAGAATACAGCAATAAAGCGATGAGATATGAAAACTACACGCTCAATCTGAGTTGTGTTGCTTGAAGTTAGGCTCTACGAAACGTTTACACGTAAAAAACTTGTATGTTCGACCGCCCCCCGCGCTCGATTTTATTTTTTATTTTTTTTTTATTTCAATAATAACAAACGTCAAGTATCGTTTAAGTCTCATATAACTTAAACAACAATTTTCATCTAGGCGATTTAGCTGTGTTACTTATCTTATCTTTATTCATGTAGTCATTTATTTAATATTTCAAGACATCAGTCAACACAATTTGTTTTAATTCTTCAGTTAAAACACCTAACAACTCAATCAGATCAAATATTTATATAGCACTGGTAACAAGTACAATGTAAAACACAATGTATATTCTTTCAACATACATTTTCTCAGTTGATATATGCGCCAGTGTACAGTACTCAATTAGTAGTACACATCTTCCCAGAGGTAATATTTAGGTGAACTGCCCTTGTTTACGAAGCTCATTAAAAATTTCGACTTTCGGTTCAGTCGTCGAGCTGAACTCATTACGTGCAACCAACGCATTTGGAACGTTTGGAAACAAATGTATGTTCTCGTTTCAAATTTACAAAATTTCTATTCTGATTATAATTAAATTTGAAATACCTAACTACCTACTCTCATTACATATATTGTTTGATTTATAAACTTCTTATCGAAGTAAAGTTGAAGTTGAAGTTGAAGTTGAAGTGACCGTTATTACTTTTATTTGTCTTATATTGTTTCAACTATAAGTCTATGGGTAGTTTATGTCGAACAATATTAAGCATATTGTATGTAAAGTTCGTCATTTTTGAAAGTCAGATGTATGGAAATAGCTTTTGAAGATTTTGCTCAGTGTTAATTTTTACAATGCGTTATCCTATCGGGAACACGATTACTCTTTATAAATAAAAATATCATTAACCTAACCATATCAGATTTAAGGGTTCTGTCAAAAAAATTAAATTACAATAAGAAAAATGTGCCGAGAATTTAGCTATATATATATATATATATATATTTATTTTTAAAAACGCAAGGCAAAATTAATTTAAATACAAAATAATTAAAAAAACTCATTACTACAATGTATTTAGTAGCTTGGAATAGAGTGCAAAAAAAACGTGACTATTTTCTCCACCTTTCATAGGGCGAGCTATACGAGGCTGCCACGTAGGTATGACGTAGTAACGTTCATTGTTTGCCATTCGTCTCGTCTTCGTGCACGGCACCATGTGACGTCGCCGTCGTATGAAAGTACAATAAAACATTATCAAACTTGCCAAAAATATGAGATGAAATCATTGGTACCCATTCCAAATTATCTCTAAATCCAACTTTGTTTTTGTAAATAAATAAATTGAACACTAAAAAAGTACACACTTCAGCTAAAAAATTCTCTCTTACTAGAAAAAAAATATTTTTTAGAATTACATTATCTATGTTATAATAAGTATGGGGAGGCCTCTTAAAGGGCACTTCAAATGAGACAATCCGATCCGACAGGGACAAGTCACGAATACACTAGTTTTCCATCCGTATTCTTCCCATGGCGGCGAAAATTTTAATCTAATTGATTAAACCGCTTATGATTTCCCGTAACACACACAGAAACAAAAGACAAAATCGCCTTCCTTAAAAGACGAATTAATTTTATTTCATAACAGTTTGCCGGTAACTTGGTTTATTATACATTTCGAGTTAAGTTTCTACAAAAAAACTACTGGGCATAGGAAAACAAGGAACTAATGCGTTAAACGATTCGGAAAACAGCATCGAAAATCCATTACTGAGGTTCCGCAGTTGAACCCTCAATTGTGACGCAACGCACGTTTGTACAGCGATCGCTGCTACCTGCGTGTGCGTGAGATATTTTAAACAGATTACAATCAAACGATCTAACGAAAAAATAAACGTAGACCATGTACAATGTACATTTTAAAAATAGTTCAAATATATTATTACTTAGAAGTTTAGGGCATCAAAAGCTACACAATAATATGTTGCCTAATTTACAACCCCGAAAGACCTCATAAAGAACTTGTGGTGTATTTTATAACATTAGACTTATGTAACATATAATACCTAATAGGATAACTGTCAATGATCAAAATTATAATCACTGCACGTAAACTGTGACTTTGGAGGTAATAGCTGATTGGTTAAGTTTCGAGCCAAACACAAATACGGCAATAAACAAAAAAAACAAGTTAAAAATATATATTTAAGGATTTATATTTGAAATACTTATATAATACAAGCAATTTTGCGTTGTCATTTAACAAACTGTATTAAGTGAGAAGAACCGTAGAATCTCAGTAGTTACTCTTCTTCAACATTGAAAAGTACAAAGTCATGTTAGTTTAATACAATTATACATGTATATAAAACCTCCTGCTACAATTTGTATATCAATAATGAAATTACAAAAAACTTCGTTAAGTAATAGAATAAGAATAATTTGAAAGAGTTAATCATCTAATTCTTCTATTTTACAAACTAAGTCGCAGTGCAATAATAAATACCCTGGGCAATATTGCCGAGTACCTACAGGCGTCAGTTGACTTTATGGATATTTCACGTAACCAATTTTAATAACACAGGAATAACGTCATGCATAACACCAATGTGCTTAAATAAGTAAAAAACGGTACAACTTGCTAGAACAAATTGTTAGCAAAAGCCGAAGAACCAAATAATACAAAATAAATAAGCGAGGCGCACGTCGCCCGAACAAAAATACTTGATGATTTATTTACCGGTTGGGTCATAAACACGGGGATGCTCGACCAATTACAATTTGTTATCTCTCCATACAAAGGTGTCGGTAAAAATTGCTGCCGTAACGATGACTTTCATTGTACTCTCCCGTGTCCCGACTCCCGACCAATCGACATTGTAACGGGAGGCCTTTAAATAAATTGTTAAATCTTTACACACAGCTCGTAACATAGCACTTTGCTTCGAGATTAAAATTACATTCAAAATAACTACGGAAATACCCTGTAAACAAGTTGATTTCACATTATTGTTATTTTATGAAATAACAGATTTCATAAATAAAGTTAACAAAACCTTTTAAAAGCTTTAATTTCGCGACCATGATTTTATTATCCCAGTGATGGGATAATCTACGTTTATTCACCAAATATACGTACAAAATTTCAACCCAGTCAGTTTAGTTGAACTGATTTAAAATTCAATTGGAAGACTTGACCCAAACACGCAAGTTACACATAACATTAGCTCGTATTAATGTGACAAGGTTCGTACTCAGGTGACGCCTTGAAACTTGATACAACTTTGAATTCATTATATAATTAAATACTAAGCAAGTACGCAAGGTTTTCATATAAAGTTTGTTTTATGGTTGTTGTTATTGTCATTTTCGGTTTGCAAGCTACTTTTACCTTTCCTTAATTTCGCAAAGAGAAATAATACGACAGAAACTTATTAAAATAAAAAAAGTGATTGATAATTTTTTTTAAGATCAATGAGTATTCGTAAGTTTAATGTTATTATTTTCCTCAAGTCTAAGCTTCAGAAATAAAACGATCAAACTACGAATGGCACTCGGCTCGAACGCTTCTTAATTCAATTTGTTCGGCCTTACATTGTACTTTTTCTTTTCTATATATGTATAGGTATTGAACGTTGTATGTTCTTAAGATTGATCAATCGTGACGTATTTGATATATTGTAAAAATACAAAAAAACTAAAAAGCATCTGACGTAACAATACATTACCTGAAGGTAGACCCGGCGAGACCCGACCGGATGTGGAACGCTTAGCTTTGGCACAGGCCTGGGAGAAGCATGTTTAGCAATGGATGACGATGAAACCTTGCGCTCAGAGTGTTGGGGCCGAATTACTTCGCCAGACATATTTCAAGCACACGAGCATTAGAAACGTATAACGTAGTGTTCCCTGAGCTACACATAGCAACAACTTATGAGTATATGTGACCAGCTCACTTTACCTTCATCTATTCGACCATAACAATCGTTGCTCGCTAAGAAAAAACATATCAATCGATTTGAACAACTCTTAAATATACAACACAACTGTATAGCAGTCCATAGGGAGCAACTTACTTCCAAATATTATTAAGTGCCGTATACCATATTTAATTATTAGTTTTATAATTAAAGTATTAATTTAACCTTAAGAGAAGAGACGAGAGGAGGAGAGAGAGGCTGTTATGCACAATTAAACAGATTTTAAGTTTAATTTGAATTAATTAGTTTTATTATTATGCATCTAATAAAATACGATCGCATACAAGTATACGTTTATTTATGTTAGTAAAGCATACAACCGCCTGACGGTCACTGGCCACTTACATAAATCAATCACAGAAGAATAAATCAATCCTTACACCACCAATGCGACGCCAAACACGGGAAGATCGTCCTATTGTTCGTGTTCTATTTCAATAAACTCAGCTTTTAAATAATCATGAATCAGAACAAGCAAAGGTTATTGTTTGCCTGTAGAATAATTGACGATGTAGATCAATATTTAATTAAATGTTAAAGTTTTTAAAGTTTTAGGAACATTAATAATATGGCAAATATTTGTACATTCGAGCGCGTAACTCCGAGACTTATACCCTTTTCTCGTATAAATGAAACATTTACGAATATAATGAAAAATTTACATAATGTACGTATCGCTGATCGCAATGCCTTCGAGCCGACTGTAACATCTCATTGCGTCAATAAATGAACACGTATGTTATTTAATTCTCAATCCTTTCAGATACAATTGATGAAAACAACGCGCTTAAAAAACCGTTTCTGATACGGTGGCAATACAATTCCCTTGAAATTTGTTATCCTACGGCGACGTTTAGCGACAAATTAAAAGCTATTTCATTAATCGAGACATTCGAAGTTTTATAATAATACATCATTAAATCAGGTAAGTGTAATATTACATGTCTAGAATTACTTGAACTTGACGATTTAATAAGTAACTTAATATTGTATTTGACAAGAACATTTATACTTTACTTGACGCAATATTAACTCGGGAACTTACAAATAGAATTGTGATATCCAAACTGAAATTAACAACACTACAATTAACAGAAAAGCTAAACTAATTTACTTGATGGTAGGGTTTTGTGCAAGCTCTTCTGGGTAGGTACCACCCACTTATCAGATATTCTACCGCCAAACAGCAGTACTCAGTATTGTTGTGTTCCGGTTTGAAGGGTAAGTGAGTGTAACTACAGGCACAAGGAACGTAACATCTTGGTTCCCAAGGTTGGTGGCGCATTGGTGATGTAAGGAATGGTTTATATTTCTTAAAACGTCATTGTCTATGGGCGGTGGTGACCACTTACCATCAGGTGGCCCATTTGCTCGTCCGCTTACCGATATCATACAAAAAAATACATATACAAAGCTATAAATACAAAATAATCTCACAAAAAGGTCTCGAACATATCACTCGCACAATATTTAAAAAACACTAGCGTTTAAATTCCCAGACAACATCCATCCATTTCGTTCCATCGCCGATTTAATGTTAAGATATAAGCATAAAAGACATTGTCGCAATAAGAGGATACATGTATATAACGTCGCATTAAATTTGCATGTTGTGGAGGTATAGTGCACGCGACGTGTTCCAGGAGCCTCGGGCCACGAGGAACAGAGGTGCATTTTATTCAGATTCACTTAGCTTTTGAATATAGCGCTCTGTCGGCTAACGCGATAGTCTGTTTATGTCTTAGATTTAACAAAGTTATATAGGCGTAAACCTTAGTTTAAAAGTCATAATTCAATATTAAGAAAAAATGACAGTTTCAAATATCTTTATTTTCATTGCTCTATTTTTGTGTCTTTTTCATGTTATGCAACAAAGAGTATTATTTTAAATCACTTTTCTAAAAGATTTATTTCATAAATATTTACTACAAATTTCAAGGGAAATAATACATAATGTAATATTTTTAATCAAATTTTAATGCATTATTAAGAAGAAATACTTATACCTTCGCCTAAGACCACTTTTTCTTTATCGCTTATATGTTATTTCCTTTACGCATACATTGCACAATTTTGAACCATAACCACCAAGGGGGCGTAGCTCAGATGGTAGAGCGCTCGCTTAGCATGCGAGAGGTACCGGGATCGATACCCGGCGCCTCCAAATTTATTTTATTATTATTATTATTATTTATTTATTTATTTTTACTATAAATTTGAAAATTATCTACTATATCCTATCAAAATTAATTATTTTCTAAGTCAATTTAGATCACAAATATATTTATAATAAAGCTAGGAAAGATATTAAGACGATATAGACGATTATGCAAATAATAATTAAAACTCGAGAATTATAATTTTATTCAGTAGGTAGTATAAATAGAACCCATCATTACTATAAGTTCTCTTATTACCTTTGATATTAAAGCACTCGAGCTCAGCGAACAGCTCTCAATAATTTTAAATCGTACTGAGAATTTTCAATTAAAATTATATAATTAAACTCGAAATGTTTTCTTTCCCAAATAATAAAACTTATTTTATAGAAACAGGCGTCGGACGCTGATCAATTAAGCGCGAAGCAGCGAGCGCAGCGATTGATATAGGAGTCCTAATTGAAGGAGTACTGCTTTGTCGGATATTGAAGCTGAGAATGACAATCAGATTGACAAGCTTGAGATGTTAATCGTGTCCGGAGCTAACATTAGAGTGGCAGAGTCTCCTCGTGAAACACTGAACCCAAATCTGATTCAATTGAAGTAAATATATGTAAGGAAATATTATGATTTAATTGCTTCTTATTTTTATTCCTATGTATTTAATTGTCGATGATAAGTTCCTACTGAAATTCTTGGCGGTCCTTTTTGATATAATATACATTCCAAACTTTAAATTAAATTCAAAACTTCTCCTACGTAAGCAAGAGCCTACTTTGAATATTTTGATTCGGCACTATATGGTTATTATATCGATTATAAATAGATATTACCAGATGAGCGAGCACGGCATATAATATATAAATTCGAAGAGCGTATAATTTAATCAGCGGTGTCAACGTAGTTAATTGACAAATGAACTGAACCTACACAGGTTATATCTCCCGCACTGTAGAACGTGTTGGTTTTATAAAACATATTTAATTTAAACTGTATAAACCAGCTAGAACGTCTGTCGCTACACAATTAAACAAACGTACACAACACTAACTTCCCGAGTTTAATTTTCTCCATCTTAACTAAGTCCAGGACTGCCGACCGCTAACTGCAGACCGTTTTCATAGCCGTTGCTTGTTCGGAACTAAGTTGTAACCGCTTATTCACAACTGAGAATTTCAAGCTATATATAAAGGTACTCACGTCTTAGTACAATTATTTAGAGGTTTATTAATAGATAGATAAACTGTAATAAAGGGATTTATTTAAAACTTTTCTGTGGAGTAAATAATTTATAACGCTTACGGCTTTAGCTATACCCTGTTTAAGTTAGTTTGATCTTTTTGACAGGCAGGCTAGTGATGAGAAACAGAAAATATAACATAATATATAATAGTCGATGGAACGATGGAATG
This sequence comes from Vanessa tameamea, assembly GCF_037043105.1. Classification (NCBI taxonomy): domain Eukaryota; kingdom Metazoa; phylum Arthropoda; class Insecta; order Lepidoptera; family Nymphalidae; genus Vanessa; species Vanessa tameamea. The sequence goes on along the minus strand of NC_087330.1, from coordinate 273,093 downwards.
CGTTATTTAAATTAGAATTAATCAGGTACATAATAAAAATTGCCGTGATATTTGTGTTAAGCAATTACATTTTTAATAAATTCCGCAGTCTGTACTTACTCAAGAAGCTCAACAGACAGGTATCGCTTGTCAATGTGTGTGTTTATGGCATTAAAAAAAGTCTCATTATTACTCTACATCGGAATAGTTGTCTTTGAAAAACCATATAATGGACGATTGTTGGATTTGTAATGAACAATAACTAGGTGTAATTTAATTGCCGTCTTCTCGTCATAATCCACATTCTTTACCGATGAAAATGAAAATGTTTGGATTTGTATTTTTTCGTAATGTGTCGATTTTAACTTTCCACAATAAACATCATACGACAATTTTGATTCCATCTAACAGCCATAAAATGGAAACTAAAATAGAATATGTTTACGAATTGGAGAGTCGAGGTTTTTGCATGAGGAAAAAGGTCTCAGGGCAAGTCTCCTGGGAGTTTTCGAAAGCGGAATTGAATTTTGTCGTAGAAACTAATTTTAATAGACGAATCCCACGGTTCGAATTCGGGGTAACAAGTTGGAAGCGAAAAATATTTACGATATCACAATTATCAGTAATAAATAAACTGCGTGTGTATTATTGTGTCTTAAATTTTAATAAGTGAACGTATAGTGAACGCTTTGAAATAGGCAACGAGCTCGACATGACGCTGCATTCTGACGTCGGGACTCGTCATTCCCTCTTTGCAATTCTGCATTGCTTGCTGGTACTCTTTATAATAATAGAGTTCTTTTTTTATATTAAAAAGCATACTAATATTTAGGGACTTGCCCAAGAATTTCATTGTATCTATGCTGATGTTATAAACGCGAAATCAATTCAATCATATAAGATAGAGCTTGGAATCTAGATAAGGACATAATATGTTAAGGGATTTATAGGGAAATAAATTTAACGCAGAGTCGCGGGGAATAGCTATGTTTTATAATAAAAACGCTCACAGCAAATTATTTGATTCTTATCTGTAAAATTATTTAATGACTAGACAGTATAATAATTATTTTATTAATGAATAATAAATCATATATGTAATAATAACAATATAATAATAATATTTTTTATTTCAAGTATCATCGACTCATTTTGTTAGTAATACAAAACTTAAATATCTATGTTAGTACTTATATATAATACATACTTATAGAAAACAATTTAGTAGATATGTTTAGTTATGTATATGTATATATATATATGGACAGTAATAGTTTGTTAATGAACCTATTAAGTATAAAACGCTTTAAATTGACAATAATTGTCTGTTATCCCTTTCTTCTTCTTCAACACTTCTTTATTTATTTGCCCGCAGGTAAAAAATAACAAAGACAAAAAATACGAAAGTAGGCGCACGTACGCGTCGAGTACCAGGGCGACAAAGATGACAAGGAGTAGTGTGTGACACCCTTGAGTCCTTTTACATTCGTCGTGCGACGTCTTGTGATAAGTGTTATTTTTATTTTAACCAAGTACATATTAGAAATATAATATGCATCATATATATTAAAGATATATCGCTGATCACTTTATAGGTATACTTCTCCGTTTAAACAGTTATTGCAAATTTTAGTTTAATAATAATATTAGTTTAATTTAATGCGCGACAACTAGCGAGAAATACGGAAAACGTAAAGCACGTCATGAAATACTCGCAGCGCCATCTTTGCAACGATGAATGTACCATGACGAAGTTCAAAGTCTGTTAGACTTGAGAAAACATTTTGCTTCTCATCGTGCTTCAGCCCATTTACGATAGATGGCGCTAGTAAACGGGCTCCAAAACTCAACCCTCCCATAATATAGGGAATAATTTCGAAATAAAATGTTCTATTAAATCAGATTCGAATAAATAATAATAACAAAAAAAAATACTAAAACATCTAGTTGAATTTGGATTTAACGTAAAGTTTCTTGATCAGGTTATCACATACCTGTAACAGAAGAAAAAAATAATTAGCGATTTATGATAAGTTAATCAATACAAACTGACGTTGACTATAGTTTTGATATCGTTTAGTAACGCCTATTCAAACTTCTACTAAGTTTTTTTAATTTGTTCTATTTCATATTTTTTCAAAAATACCATCTATAGCAATATTTACGCACAAATAATTACGTGTACGAAATAATTATGAATAAACAACAGAGGCTAATGCATATACATGTATGTATAACATGAAATCCCACCAGGGACCTCCTGACTATTGGTAAATACAGAACCGCCAGTACAAATATTAGGGATGAGAAACGATTACATGGTACTACATTTAGGGAAAGAGTCACATCAACAATAAGCTTAAAATAGATATCGATCATATTCAAAAAATAAAAAATATATATATACATATATTACTAAAAGTACAAACATTTTATCTTAATCAAATGGTATTACTAGTTCACCCATAATGTCAAGGCGAGGTCAGATAGCAATCGCTTTACGTAAAAATTAGGAGAAAGCAGAATTTTCCGAATACCGAACTATTTCAGGTTATTAAAAAAATATATTAAATGCCAAAATATCTACTGCTAACCTCCTCGTGATTTTCAGTTAATCATAGCTTTAATTAGCGTCTCAACGGGAACTTTTTAAATCATACTTTTTAGTTTATTATTTGTTCTATTGTTATTTTTTAATTTAAATTTACAAAATATGGTTCTGAAATATTATAGTGGCAAGTAACAATATTTTTTATTATCTAAGCGTTTCCTCAACAACAACAAAATATTCATTTGAGTAGTCTCCCTCTTTATTAAAATTACAAGTATTTATACAAGCGACGCGGTGCGAGTGAGCCAAAATATGTGTAAATAAGTAATAGAGGTCGACGCGGCCCCGCCGGGACAAGTAATAGGAAGCTCATTAGTAAAGTGCACCGTAGGGCGGTTTTTATTTGCTTTATTTGTTTGACCGACAATTTTATGACGGTTACTGTTTTATCAATATAATTCATTTATTTATATGTCGGTTAAGTTTTTTTGATGTATAACGGCATAATACTTGTTGATCACACGTGTCTTACAGTTTTCTTCTGATGGAAATATGTAATCTCAAAGCCTTTTTACTTGTTGGTAGATCTATGTGATTTTTTTACATGTTGCACGTCTTTGTGTGTATTACACAAACATACAAATTAGTTTTGCTCACTATCAAACTATTTCAATATTTCTTTTTGTAAAAAATGTCCGAAATTTATAAAAAAAAGTACCCTTTAAAAAAGCCATGTTCAACACCTCAATTAGATGAAGAAAAAATGTACACAGTCTCGAGAACGCCCGTTAACGACCTCAACCCCACGGATCATTTGTCACTCGGCGTTAAGACATCTAAACGATCAGGTAGCTTCTCGGTGAAGAGTGATAAGGTTTTTATTTAAAATAATAGCGAACTAATGTGAAATAAACAAATATTATCAAATAGTAATTACTTAACTCTGTATCAAATTTTGTTACGAACAGTTTGTAAAACAGTTAGAAATAATAAACAAAAATTAGGATGAGGATATTAAAAAAAATCAAAATGTATAAAAATTTAATTTAGCTAATGCCGCTAGCTTGATTAATAATGATATAATCACATTTTATGTTTGTAAAGCTCAACACAAAATAAAATGAATAACATTAATGTTCAAAGAGTCTTTAAATAAAAAAAAGTAAATGCATTTATATTTACGAAGCCGCGAATGGCAAAATTTACACTTAAATGAACATAAAACAAATGCGATGTAAGATTGTGCAGCGAATAACATATTAAGATTATCCGGCAGATATGATTATTGAGGTTTTGTTTGCACAAATCATATAAACGACATAACAGAGACAGTAATGTTTTGTATGTACGGAAAATATTAATGTTTTTATGAGAAAATGTGATTCTCTTAACATTGGTACAAGGAACAAACACAATCTTGTTTCTCCTGTTACTCGACCTCATAGAGTCAGCAACTCTTTTGTGGGGCAATGTGTACGCTTCTACAACAGGATCCCAGAAAGCGTTCAAAATGCTTCTGTTGCCAAATTTAAAACGATCGCCTCCTGGCTGTTTCTATTCATCTACAATTATGTATCTAATTAATTTAACAAAAAAAGAAAACAAACCCGCTGAGTTTCTTTCGCCGGTTCTTGTCAGGTCAGGGTGTTCCTTTTTCCGAACCGGTGGTAGTGTTTAATTTGACCATCAATAAGTAAGTGTAATGCTTCTATGTTGAATAAAGGAATTTTGAGTTTGAGTTTGAGTTGGATTTAAGATTATTTCCTGCGTCTTAGTAGGCGTTACGCATCTTGGAGAAGTCAATTGTAACTGCGTAGAAAAACTTTACATAATGTGATGTCCACTCAACTGATTTCTAAGACGGCGCATTAACAACGGCGACTCGCCAACTCCATGTGCAGCCTACGAACAAGTAACTAGACCGACGAGACACTTCACTTAGATAATACGTAATGTAAATAAATAAACGTTTGCCTAATAACTTTCGCGATCCTGCGTCATACCCATGTTCGAGTTCACTTCAACACCCACGCGTCTCGTCGTGACATTCATGAAGGATCTGAGCTCACTAGCTTTGGATACGGAGATCTCACTGGGTTGTTAACTGAATATGATACTTAGATTTCTGTCTACAATATTGTGCTTTGATTATATACGAATTATTATAATACAATGATAGCATATTAAAGTAACCGATTTGTACCTACAATTTGAAAAATGAAATAGGCAAAGTCTGAAATCAGAATCACTGTCGACAATACGTACTCCTACAACGATAATTATGGCAGACCGAAAATCGGTCAATTATAATTATCAATGTATAGAGATTACATCATAGTTCACAATGCCGCGACAGGTCTCGCCTCGCAACGCATGCAACACAACCGTAAGTGTTAAATGCTCTGCGACATAAATCTCAATCCTCAATCGTCGTTGCCTTTTATGTATATCCGTCCTCTACCTTTTAGTTTTAATTAGCACCGGCCTTTATTTGCATTACAAAGTTGTAATGTACGATACAATGTGCGGTTAACACAGATTACCTTCTCATACACGAACGCAACGAATACATAACAAGCCAATAAAACAATTAATTATTATTCATTAGTAACTTCATTTTGCTGCAATAAAGTTTGCTCGACATCTATATTTATCTGAGCTGTGCGTTTAACTATACAACTCCAGGCCAACACTGCTCTCCGGAATTGTCAAATATCAATAGATGCCCTTTATTGACTGAAAAGTTATTGGGTATATAAACGCTACAACTCGAAGCAGCGGAGCAGCAACCACGAACGTCTAAGTGCAGACAAATTGCCGTCGTCGTGATTAATTACCATATATAGCCATATATAATCCTGGCTCGATATGTTAGATATTAAAGTGATTAAAGTCACGTAGAATCATCTGATTTAATTTAAATTGTGACCATATGTAATTTTTTTTAATCTTTAATAATAACTAATCGTACTGAGCTCTCATGAAACGTAAAATGAAACAAAAGTTTAAAAAGTTAATAATTGATATAGTGTGATTGTTATAGACGTACATACACGTCTATATTCGTTCATTAAGCAGGGAACACCTACTTATTTGTGTGCTATTGTAATGACTAATTTCCAGTATATTTTATAAGTGTCCTATCAAAAGTAGAATTGAGCTGTACCTTTGAATCGTTTGCTTGATTAGAGCATAAATGCCGACAAAGAAAATCCGAGAGTTCAGGTTAGGAATCGATTAAGAGATTTAACAGATATACAGATATTACTGCTTCATCGGCTGCGCAATATCGGAAGGCACGAAAATGTTTCAATGAAAGATTCGCAACAAATACAAAGTAGGTACGTTCTAAAATGATACGATTCGATAATCGAACGATAATTTTGATTTTACCAACTCCAAAAAAAGGAGGAGGTTATCAATTCGGTTGTTTTTTTTTTTCTATTATATTCATATATTTTACATCAGAACGCCGTCATTTATGAACCGAATTGGAACATTATTTTTGGAACAAAATTCTTTTACCCGGCTTACTTCTATTAAATTGTCATTTAATAATTCTCAAACATTGTTAATTTGTTTTATTGTGTCTGTTATTTAATACATAATATGGCGTATTAATTAAGTAAAGTTATTATTTTTTATGTGATTTTTTTAATATTACATATTTATAACGACGACCTCCGTAGTCGAGTAGTGTGTACATCCATTTTCATGGGTACGTACTCCGAGGTCCCGGGTTCGATTTCCGGCCGAGTCGATGATGAAAAAGCTCATTAGTTTTCTATAAGGTCTTGGGTCTGGGTGTTTGTGGTACCGTCGTTACTTCTGATTTTCCATAACATAACACTTGCATTTGCTTTAGCTACTTGGATTGGGATCAGAGTAATGTATGTGATGTTGTCCAATATTTATTAATTTATAACGACATAGTTAAAAATGTTCACATTCGTTTATTTAACTTAAGCTTAAGCCGAGATTTTTTATCCGAATTTTAAATCAGTGCTACTCAAATGATTCAGCTGAAACTTTGCAGTTTTCGTGACAACCCAATTTAGTATAAGCACCATTTTATTCGTTTCAGCACATTGTTTTAAATTCAAATTATTTTATTCAATGTAGATGCATAACATTAACTTATTGTAAAGATAATTCTTTACAATAAATTAATTACCGGTTTACAATTTACAATTATGATTAAGAAATAGCCAAGAGGCGATTTTTTCATTCCCAAAGTGGAGTAAATTAAACATTTATGTAAATTTATTTTTATTACTTTTAACGTTTTTTGTTTTTTTTTTACCAAACACATTTTTACAAACATTTAATATTTTGGATATTTAAACTAAAGAATTAAAAAAAAAATTATAATAAGCACTAAGTAGATGTCAAATTGTTTGCAGTAGGTAGGTACAGTAAAAATAAGTCTCAGTACCTGATCTGAACCGTAATATAAAATGAAGATTAAAGACTAACACAATGGGCACATTAAGATTCGCTAGAGGGGAGGGTAGTAATGAAAATGGGTTTAAAATGAGCATTGCGATGTCCAGCTCGGGAACCTCTAGAGTAAAACCGGATAACGACGGGATTGTTGCAGTAATGGCTTCTTAGAACAAACACGCTGCAGACATCCGGCCCATTCATGGCTATTATATTAGAATGGTCGCTTTTATTGCGGCACAATAATAATAAAATACTACGTATACTTGTTAGATAACTAGGACAAGGTCCAAAATATGGACCATCAAAGGGCAAGCAATTACCTTAACCCATGAACATGACACAGCTACACGCATGCTCTACATTGCAATGCGACATCAATCCTTACTCATAATTTAGAATATAGAGACATCGTGCCTCTCAGTCACTTGTTCAATGCGCTCTCTATGCGAAAACTCAATTATATAAGTTATTCAAAGTGAAATAGAGCTACAACTGGTAAGACATCCTTTATCTCAACATCTTTGTTTCTTAATGAACAAATTTAATAAACCAGTTATTTGCGAAGGAAACTTAGTCTTAGTCCATAATCTATAAATACAATTCTTGTGAGATAAACAAGAGCAATAATAACAAGATCGCTGTACGGCTACAGCCCGACAGACGTGCACTTTTCATACACCTAAAAACGTTGACAAGTACGTCGACTATCGATTTGACACATACATATTCTATTCATGGGGCATGCGGGTCGCATTGTGCACACATTACGTCGATACTGCTGCTTGCATTTCTGAACTGAGACAAGCTGGAACTATTGAACTACTATTAAATTGTTTACCAACTTGCCCCAAGTTCTCAGCTAAGTTATAGCCCGTATATGTATGTGTATGTTACAAGCTTTGTTTGAAATTACTCATGAATCACGTTAAATGGATGTACATTAAACCAACATTCAAGTCCTTTATGCAAGACTCACATAAAGTTTTTAACTGTTCAGTTACTGTTGCATCTTTTTTGTGCCTTATTGTTACAACGATAACGTAATAAATTTTGTATATAAGCTGTTGATTATTTTTTCCCATAATTTGAGACAATTTATTAAAACAATAATTGAGTTATATTGTAAGAATATCATTATATTTTGTTCCTACTAGATAAAATTCATTATTTTTTGTATGTCGTGATTGTATTTCGGATGTGGTGTACTCACTCACAACTTATTTAAATTATTCTAGACTCCGTTGTGCCATTATTGCACGACCGAAATGAAACCTTTACAATATAATTAAATGAACAGAGAGACAACCCACGAGTCTTGTCGCCGACGCAGTAAAGCCAACAACTGTCGTATAGATGACATTTTAAAATCTTTATCTAAAGTCATAATCGTGTTTCCTGATATAAATAATTGTTATAATATTGATAAGGTATCAGATAAAGTGTTACATTTCGTTGGTCAATTCTAGTAACTGACATTTATTAGTCCTTAGTTTCACATCAATTCTTATCTGTCTGTGTAATGATAAAGTATTCTTAAACATAGGGCTTATAATAACGAGTTATCAAGTTGCTCATACAAACGATATTGTTCCGATGACCTGATCTATAAAGCAAAAACTTCTCACTCACCAGTGTCTTAATCGATAAGGTCTAAAATCGAAAGTGATTTTTAGGAACATTTCTTATTCTTTGCCATCTTTTACAAAGAGAGATACTTCAATGATTAAGTAATTTTTATAACATTAAGTGTATTGATATTAAATAGATATTGTATTGTAAGTCATTATATATAATATAATATTATGTTATCTATCCAATGTAATGAGTATTTTTATTTTATAGAGAATTTTTTTAGTTAACGAGTTGTGGCACCGGAATGTTTTAGAAATAAAATTAAACATACGACTCTAATTAAATGAAATAGTCGATCGAACAATCCATATTATAAAAGCATTAATAAAAGGTAAAGTCAATTAATATACAAATAAGTCGCGGAGGTGTCGGGTCTGAGGTGCGATGTGTATCTGCATAATATATAACTTGCCCTGTAAGGACCCGGAGTCACTAGGAATCATTATATTTATGTCATTTATTTATTTTGCTTTATGATTTGCACAAAACTTTATTATTCTTTATATTACAAATAAAGTTTACGTTTGATGTCGATAGCATTTAATTAATACATCGTAAAACTAGTAATAAAGCTATAAGCTCTTTCTACAGCGTTCACAAACGCTATGTATTTCATTTTTCCGCACTCGCCAAACCAGAATGCATTAAATTAAACTAGCGCTCCGCTTTCAATAAATGTAATAAACCAAAACACAGCGTGTAATAAAAAAAATGGACTTCAATCGGTCGGAGGTATCAAAGGATGATTTAAGCATGCCATAAATTCTGTTCCCGGAATGAAAGGAAGTAAATAGGTTCTTGTAATAAAAGCTCATCTAGTGGAATGGCTCCCACTGAGGACTCGGGCAGATCCGGAGAGCGATCGCCCAGGTCTCAAGACCACTCGTTAAGTAAACACTGTGTCTATACTAAAAACAATCTTACACCAAACGCGTAAGACACATTATACGAAAGAGCAAGCTGAAAAGAAATAATACAAGTTAAACTTTCGGATTAAAGTGCTTGATTCCATTTTAACTTTATATAATTGTCGTGGAAGCAGACTTCATTCTGGCTCATTTAGTTTAACTGCTTTTCTGATAAATTAATATTTCAGGTACATTTTGTACCTTACTTACCGAAATAATAATTATACCCAATTTAATTTTAGCTTGTTTGTTTATTTTATAAATAAATGCGTGGTCTGCACAAGTACAAACCTACATTTTTAGTAGGTGGACGATAAAATGGCCACCCATAGACATTGACGCTTTAAGAAATATTAACCATTCCTTACATCGCCTATGCGCCACCAACCTTGGGGGCTGAGATGTTATGTCCCTTGTGCCCGTAGTTACACTGACTCACTCATCTTTCAAACGTGAAACAACAATACTAAGCATTGTTGTCTGTGGCAGAATATTTTATGAGTGGGTGGTGCCTACCCAGACGGGTTGGCACAGAGCCCTGCCACCACGTAAGTATGAGGTAAATGAAAACAATAATTTAATAACGAACTATGCCATATAATCGGAGTACAAACGAAGTATTTACTTTTTATTTTTAATTAATTAATACGTTTAATCAATCTGTGTTTATAATAATATAATTCCAATATTTGATCACTTAAATTTCCTGATAGAAAACAAGCAACAGGCTTATAATCACGTTCACTCAGGTTAGTAGGTGTCGGTGTTCGTTGAAATATGAATGTAACGAGAGCTCAATGCGAGCAATTGGTGCGACTGGCGATATCAAAGCCTCTCTTTTGACTATTCACATGTTTTCGTCGTACGGAAGCTTGCGCTCCGCCCGGAGCGGCGATAGATTGATCCATTTAAACGAGAGGTAGTCTTTGAAATGTTATGACGGTAATGAATTGCTGCAGCATTCATTTGATTGCTCTGAACCAACCATTTCGTAGAACTAAAGCGAAAACACTTAAAGGAGGTGGTGTAATAAAGTAATTTCTAATATAAATAAAAAAATACATGTTTTTTGTTTCTATACATCGGACACACTATGACGATAGTATCGTAATATTAATGTGATATATTAAAGTATTTAATTATTATATAATTAAATTAAATTTTATTAATAAGTGAAAACATATAAAAGGCACCTAAAGTGTAACAAATAGTTATTACTTTTTTATTCTACTTCCGTATACACGATAATCACCGGGGATCAAATTAATATGAACGCGACTCCACACCAAGTAATGAACAAATTAAAATGTAAAACTTCACAGTCTACCTACTTCAATCTTAGTCACGGATAAGAGGGGAAGGTGGAGGAGAGAAAAACGGGAGCATATTGGAGGAGGTTATTGGATCCCGATGAAATATTGATGAAGTTACAGCCCTCTAATGTAAATATAGAACCTTTAGACCTACTCGAAACGCGAAGTTTATCGCTTAACTTTCACTTAGTATCCATTGCGCTCATAATATCGTTACATCATTAATATGTCCGTCCACATCCCACATCATTAGATCGAAACAACCTCCCTACATATATCGTTGGTATGGCTAGTTAGATACGCATATATGTGAAAGTAAAGAAAACTCATTTTGAGCAGGAGTACCATGATTATTTTCACTATGTCCAACGAACAAGTTCTGCTGTACGTACATCGATTCAAGTTCGTCGCTCTAGAAAATGCAATGCAACGCATTCGGTTGGAGACAAACATATTTTAAGTAAATAGAGCTGCTCTTTCATTGCCCTTTGCAGTCGCACGCTGGACGGAAAAACGGACTTTTCACTTTTTACACATCGCCACAAGGCTCGTTAAAAACTCACACCAGAAATATATTTTACGCGGCTGTGTGGCTTGTTAGTTGGCCGACAAGTTCGCCCAAGCCTTTATTAATGGTTAGTCAACAAAATAACTAAAGTGTACGTTAGAGAAAATAGCGAGTTTTATTTACACTGAACTTATTACGTGTATTCCTTATTTACCTTCTTTCATATTACCTGTCTTTATGACCGCAAGTAATAGCGGAACTAATCCAATTTTCGTCCAATCAAAGATGTTTCTACGCATGTATGTGTATGTACGTTATAAATATATTTTAACAAAATTGATTATGTAAAGTATTAAATAAGGCTTATTCAGTAGTTAAAATTTACTGAAATCTAACATCGACAAAACATGCATCCGACGTTTGCGTGAGTCAAGTTGCAATGCTAGTAGTATAAGAAGATCACGCGGGACCGTTTATTTACCACGATTTGAAATCGTCGGAGCTATAAAACGTTGTATCGCTGTATCTTATAATTGAGACCACAATCGGTTTTCTATTGTGGAGTTAAAAGTTCCAGCGCCCGCGAAGTTGTTGTTGACCGCGCTTCAACAAAAGCCTTCGATAACAAAACGGGTGCTTGTCTACCTTTGACAACACTTGTAAAAACACTTCAACTAAAACTTAAACATTGTTTTACATAAACCGATCTAAATCTCGGTGAATTGATCGATCTTGATCCCAGATATTAATAACATACCCAAACTTGTTAAATAATTCTAAATTTAATAATTCACATTTGATAAAACTCCATAACACACAGCTACAAGCAAAAACTGTCATTAGTAAAGTTAGTTTGTTGAATCGGAAAGTCACATAATCCGCTTTTTATTCCGGAAATTTCACAGAACATAGTACGTCTAAAACTATAATAATAAAATAAACCAAAATAAAACAAGTATTTAACAAGTTAATTTTGGTACCAAACCAGATTACTTTTTAAGCGTAAGATGAGAATTTAAAATGTTATTCGAACAATATTATTGTTGCATATAAATGTTACTGCAACGCAAATCTTCAGACATAGTATTCCGCATAAGCTGAACTGTAGCACGCTACGAGCTTGGCTACGTTCGTAGACTGCAGCGTGTCGACAGATAAGCCCGTCTCGCTTCGTAGAGCATTGACAGAGCTACGCGGCGACTTGTAAGGATTTATATTCGTTACATTCGTATTAATACTAACTTTTGACCGGATTCGCGCTTGATTCTGCAAATATGTCTCTTCGTTTATAAAACAGAACGCTCTTAATTATAAAAAAATCAGCCTAATCTCTTGTTTCAATATTTTATATTTTAAAGCTTTATTGTTCTATAACATTTCAAAATGTAGGATAAAAACTTGTATATATTATCTATAGAATTAAAAGTACATAGGAAACAATATTATTTATGATCACAAAGACGATCTCTGTTAATTTTTTTTTAAATGTACGTAGCTACCGATTTGCTGTTCGACAATCGTTCGAAGCGAACATTTGTTTTGTGACCCTTGGGATACGGGAACCACGCTATCCACTTGTAAAAATCGTCCTCATAACCTTTACAAGTATTGTATTATGTAAAAGTATGAAAATGTAACTTTAATCGAGTTATATTGAAAATATTCATGATATAGAAGATATGTTTGAAACAACAAAGGCTGCTCGCACTTATGTTTCAAGTTCCTTATTCTTTATGTTTGAATTATGTATTAAAGCTATCAATGTTTAGTTATCGTTTACCGAAATACAATGTTGCATGATATAAGTGTGTACGTCGCTTTAAGTGTAAAATGCAATCTGGTAGAAATTAGGGAGGCACACGTTGAGCGACGGGGGGAAGGGGTGGTGGGTTTAAAATTAGCTCGCGCTGTTAATACGGGCTAGAGGGAGATCGAGAGGGCGTGAACTGATGACTTTATCTGGTTGTATTTAATTGGATTTCGAGCGTCCAGAGTGATACACTAATGACGATTTTCATTGTAAATCTATTTTTATATAAACACCACATATTTTCGTATATTGAATAATATTACGGCACCTGCCAGCGTGGTGATACGTTCACATAGTATGTTTCTATATACCGCATAGAGTCAACGCGCTTAAGCGAATATTATTTGACGTCGTCGTTTTTTCTGCATCTACGAAATGTAATATTACTTGATTACATTTTTAATGCTACACGCTGTATATTAAGTTTAGCATGTTTAGAAAGTCGTCGTTGATTTGGAACGTATGCATGTTTATATTGGCTACATAAGTCGAAAATAAGTATTTATAATTAATGAATTGTAAAGATACTGAAAGGGAGGTGAATATAAAACTCAGGCTACTAATTCGCGGGTACAATTATTTCGCTATTTTTTTTCATCACACTGTTTTTAAACTATAATTTATTAGACATACTCACACTGTGAAGAAAATATGAAATCAAGAACATACTTAGCAATAAATAACAACGTAATATTATGACTGTCCGTGTTCCTAACCGATTTCTGCCACAGCGAACATTCTCAAGAGTCTAGCAACTGTGTGTACGCAAATACAAGTGCACTCTCTGTTCCTTCCTTGTCATAATCTGATTAGACACCAAATACTATATGACCGGAAAGAGTTCAGGCATTCTTATCGAGGCAAGGAGTGCACCCAATTCTTACTGCAGGACTTCGGTCTGCTGCTTAAAACCCAATAACCTAAACTCAATGACCTGGGGTATGAACCCAGGGCTCCGGGTTATGCGGCCATATAATTAACCACTTGACTTATTTAATTAGAGTGTATATTTATAAACTCGTAGCCACGATTTCAATGCGAAGAAAAAGTTTTTGTTTTAAGCTTGGGCACCCCTTCACCATAGCAATGTCGAGTGACATTTACATTAACTCAGTAATTAAAATCCATTTAAAATGATGTCGTTCCGCCGGATTTTTCTCTTTATTTAAATAACCCTAAAACGTAAATCATAGTAACAAGTAAACGACCGTTGATACGACTTTTAAACTAAACATAACAAACTCTTTGTGGTTTGTGTTCGACCGAAACCACAATTTGTTACTATAAAAGAATTTCGCCAATTTTACAGGACGGAAACGACATTTCAATTCTACGAGTTTCTTTGTTGAAAATATTGCGAAAACTTTCATAATTATTTATATTGTTCCTTCCTTATGAACGTTTTTTTTATTATTTATGATCTATGTTAAGTTGTTTAGGGATTTTTTTTTCAAATAATTATTAAAAATCCATTAGTAGTAACCTTATTGTTAAAGTGGCCATTAAAACAATTGAATTGGTTTCGAATATGTATAAGAAAATGAGAGAGCCTTAAACCTTTGGTTTTTAAAATTAAACGTTGTAAACTTGTATAATGTTTTGTCTTCTTCTTTCGAGTGTCAAATTACTTATGATACGTAGAAGGAAAAATCCGTGCTTCTCTATTCAACGTTTATTAGTAAGACCGTAAGAAGATAAGCCTAGAGTGATTAATACCGCTCATAATTCTCAAGTGCGCAAAGTTACATTTAAAAGTGTCGGAATAACGATCGCGCCTCGATGTGGCTTGTAGTGAATTAAACATTTTTAATATTTCTAAGATTTTTTTTATGTCTCCCCAAAATTTACAAAATACGGTTTATAGTGTACAACCAAACACTGAAGTGATAAACTAAAGTACAACTCTATTACTGTTAAGAATTTTCTCGTTACCAATATTCATAGCAAAAAATGATTCGTAAGAGATTGAATTTGTCGAGGAATAACATAAAAAGGATAAAACTCGTCGCTGAGTCCTACATTTTCAGCTATTGATACTATAACTGAAGATTGTGACGTATGTGGGTGAACTAACATCTAGCAAATCTTGTAATGGTTTACCTCATCAAGATAATTGCTAGAAGTAGAAAAAGTCACTAAAAGCGGGGCAAATGTAATTTAGGAAACTCTTAACCCGACGATCCTTATTAGTTACTTTTTATTTTATTGTTGTGATCCATGGAATTAGTTTTGGGACAATATTATTATAAAAAGATATGTTCCTTTTTATAATAATATTACACACACACACACATTTGACAAGTGTTTTCATAAAGAATTGTGTAAATATCGCAAAAATAAAATAAAAAAATTGTATTAAGATTATTTTGATTCTATTATTAGTTCTACTCGAAACTGACTGAAAGGAAAGTATTTGTTGTAAAGCGGTGATACTACGTTGAAACTGATGGAAAAAAATAGTCCCAAATCACCGTTATTAGAAAACATAGATCATTTAGATGACATAGCTTCAAATTCGTCACAATCTATTTTATTGTTAAAATATGAAAATATACGTTCACGAGGTCCGCATTACGCGGAGATAGAAATTAACAAAACATTCCCTCGCATATAAAGTACAGAAATAATCAATAAATAATTATATTTGACCCGAATCGAGATTAAACTAAGCACCTCGAAATTAGCAGCCATTTACACTGCTCGCTAGACCAATCAAACAGTTCTCACAAATGCGTCGAAGAAAAGAATATTTTCGAATATTGTCGTATTAAACGAATACAATAAACGGAAGTTTCAAGATTTCCGCGAAATATATTCTGAAGTACAATGACGGAACAAACCGTTTACTTTCTATAACAATTACAATAAATATTTTATCATACAACAAACTAAGGTTAGCCAAATTAGTCAAATACGATTTTTGTAAACTTCAATTAACTTCGTCACAGCGAGCGCAAATTAGTATTCCTTAGGTGGCGATAATTTTGAAATGTAAATCAGAGATCGTTATTTATACGATTTCAATCAATCTTGCCACAACTACAGCTATAATCTGAGCAAGTCGATGTAAGACGGAGTAATCATATATATATTGAAAGCCAGCAGCCCGGTCTCATTCCCAATTCAATCCGATCCTGTCGATACATTATGTATTACGGTACAAGTTAATTCATTCAGTGTTCAAAGCCAACAGCCGACTGAACTGGAGTAGGTATATTTCTATTGATATTAAACTTCAGTCTCTAACTTTGGAATAGAATAGAATAGGTAGGTATATGTTTTTCTGTATTGTTTTCGATATTTACTTACAAATTCAGCTATACTTTTTAATTTATATTATTTAAAATGATTATTTTATGTATATAGAATATTTCTAATAATGTTTATATCATACAAATTCTATTTTTTATAAATCAGACCATAGAAAACGTATAAAGACAAGAAGGTCGACGAATCCAACTATTTCTCAATGTAAATACAAACAAGTTCTGAAATAATATTTTAGTTTATTAAGCAGCAATATAATACCTCTCGTCTGACCCTTCGAGTCAAAAATATATGATCCCATCCAATATTGATCAAGCCTGTTTACACCACTTGAGATACAATTTTTTTCACAGTCAAAATACACAGCTCACGCTCAGCTCTGATCCTCTCAACATAATGGCTTGTACACACCCTCGGGATCAATGGGCAAATATTTGCTTTGTACTTGCAAGCGATAATATTGCGCTTTTCGCTATAAAACCCGCATTTCGGAGGAAACTGTTACCACATTCAATTTTCTATGTTAATAAGTAAGGCGATCAACTGATACTTACTTGATAAAAACACTACCATACATTCATTTACAGTAATACATCATTATTTTAAAATTTGTTTGAGTTATTCTTGATTACATTTTATAAATATACCAAATATAATCATCAGTCAATAATACGCCAAGTAAGGAGACTATGTTGTATGTTTAACCTACCATAGGATATCTAAGGAGGATGATCTTAAAATTTTATATTTAAAATAACAATACCAGTAATAATTATACACATGACGAATTCCATGTTACTGGCTGTTATAACGTAAAGTTTAAGTTTAGCATTTTTTTGCTTACATCACCACCGACCAAGTTTTATATATTTATTATTGACATAATATTAGGAACGTACAAAAAATTGCCAGCTTAGTCTACACAATCACTTAATTAAGACATCACATTACTCCTACTGTTATAGACTGAAACTCGATACTTCTGCGTAATATAATAGTGTACAAGTATATAACGAAATCAATATTTTATATTTGTAAAATATATTGAGTAAAGTAACTATCAATCGTTAAGTTACGTCGGGGAAAGGGAACCGATAAATCAAAGTAATTTGTTAATGAAATCTTCTAACTGCAATACAGACTTTGTGATCATCATGTATATATTGTTGCAAGTATCAGTAACGATCAAAGTTTTTATGATCTTTTGAAAATACCATCATCATGATATGATTTTGACAAGGCTGAAGTCTCGAGTCTCGGCTTGAATGTCCCGGGTCACGAGACTATTAAAACTGGCAAAAGTCCAAGGGACCCATGCCCTAAAGATGACCTTGCCTCGCCTGTCCCAGTGTGTAACGAAAGTTTCACGTGATAGGTTAAAGTTACAAATTAGACCACAGACGTGGTATGTTTCAACTTTGTATATTGTGTAAAAAATATTAAGAGATGAATCGTTTCGATTTAACATTTTCTTATGTTGATTATACATATGAAGCATTAAATATTTATTTTGTAGATTAGAAATTAAAACTGTTTTTAAATTATAAAACAATATTTTTGTGATATGATTTTTTTAAAGACAAATAAATGGCATAGCAGTGGTACATTTTCTTTTGAAATTAATTGCCATGTCAACTTGGATCATCGTTCCAGAAATATTATAAGACGTCAAAAAGATATGACAAGCGATATGCTGTGCTTGCCATGGATATGCTAACTTAGCTTATTCATATACTGTATATAACATACCCACGTACAGGTATCAGTAACTGTAACTTAATGAGGTTCGACCGAATTATTTTTAATATTTAATTTAATGCAATACAGTACAATATAATCGATACTTTTTATCGCACGTCAATAAAACTTTTACAAAAAATATAGAGTGGAAAAACAAGATGCAAACTTATCACCTCATAGCACTGAAATCGCGACCTCTTACAACCTTTCTTAAACTCTTAGTAGAGTAAAGATCAACCTTTATCTTATACTCTAGTATACATATAATATATACTGATAAAGTATAGCCGACACACACGAGTAATGTATACGTGACGTTTTTTCACTCGAGTGTGCTGAAAAAGTTTTCACGTAGAGGATTATCACGGCTTTTATTTCTTATATAAAATTCTTCATCAATAAAATCAAATTATACAATGGAAATGATTCACGTACTTACTTTATCATTAGGTGAGCTTTAGATGCACATGTGAATAAATGATCGCTGAACTTACCTGAAACAAATGATTAAATATAAACAACTAATTCAATACTGTAGTTTATTAAACATAACAATATCAAACACAAGACTAACGACTTATATGAAATCATCATCTTTTGTAATTTTACAAAAATAGAATAAAATATATTAAGGCTCTCGGCGACGATTTTGATGACAACAAACTGTTATATTTTTAAATTATGTTATATTATTAAACTAAAAACGTTATATATTTTTAAATTTGATTACATAAAAGGGACTTACATTCTGACACAATAAAAAATTGCCATTTCTAGACTGTAAATATAAATAATATCACAACAAACAAGTCTGGAAGACATAAAATTGTGTGATGCGTGTAAAAATGCATACAATTTATTTCATAACATTCATCGTTCCCTAGACATAATACAAAAATATTCGTCATCGCTTCAGCGCTAAATCCATAAAGTAAAAGTCAAGAATCAGAGCAGCTTAACGCAGCGCTACACGATAAAATGGCTTAATTTATTAAAAGTGACAGTGTCAAATTGCGAATCAAAGACCAATATTATAGCTTGTTTCAAGGCCAAGTTTTCTTTATTAATAGCGTAACCCGATTCTTATCCCAGTAATTATGGGGCGATAGCTGCACGTAGAAGATCGGTTATGGTCTTATTTTGAAGAGCTCCAGCCGTAGATGTGCAGAAAATTAGAGAAGATTCTTGATTGCAATTTACTAAATTGTTACGAGTTAACAAATAATTAATTTTAGAGAGCGGAAAATGTTATAAAATGTAAAACGTGCGTAAAAAAATCAGTTTACAATGAAATTAAATCAAAATAAAACAAAAGCACTTTTGAATCGTCATGTTAATGTTGAATTAATTTTAAAGCTACCACCGGTTCCAAAAGCAGATTCTACCGAGAAGAATTGGCAAAAAACTCAGTAATATATTTTATCTTTAATATAATCTTGTATTGAGTAATATACCTTATTTATCATTGTTAATTTGATGTTATTTTATAGGCCAAGTGGAGTTTTATAATGTAAACAAATACCATGCTAGGATGCAATTTTTTATTACATTTGCGAAACTAGGTGTTATTAGTTTACGTTTCCTCCTCATGTCTCTACAGCGATTGTCATTGTATCTTTCGAAAAGATGTGTATATCATAGTTAAGGCGAAAATAAAATTTACGAATACTGACTATCAATAAAATCACATTTATCATATCGGCTTGCTTCGTGAAAACATTGTCGTAATATTTGATATCTATTAAAATTATTGTTAGAGAAAATTGTCATCGCAGTATGCAATAACAGAATTTGCAATAAAAACAAAAATATATACAAACCCAACCAATTATATACTGTGCTGCTCTATTTAGGGACGTTTTTACAATTCAGATTAATGAAAAATAAATCCAAAGAGTCCGCAGCCCGCGAGCTTTATTCAAAATAATTTTGCTAAATTAAAAATTCAATTAGCCGTGTCTGCTTAATGAACGTAAAACGAACGACTCGGCGATGGCTGTCGTTTCAAATTACTTCCTTTTATTGAAATGATTTAGGATTTTTAAAAATAATAACTCCAAGTCGAGTCGACTCGGTTCGAGTGAACCGACTATTTCCTTTAACTGGTATCACTTATATTAGTACATAATCAGTTTCCGAATAAAATACTTAATATGTATTAGTTAAAAAAAAATTGAATACATACCAGTAATTGATTTTATATACCACAGGTAATATGTTACGGAAGAGTGGGTGCCTCTACGAGTATACGTATATGGTATGGTATGGTACGAGTATAGTGTTATGCTCTCTAGAGGTTCCCAAGCTTAAATAGGCTATGTACACTATGGTAAAAAAAATACTTTTTTTTTATTTCAAAATAATAATAAAGTTTGACTGTAAAAAACACCAAATTAGGAGATATAAAATCGAAGTGCATTTACAATAAATTTATTTATAGTAAATCTTAATTGCATATATGTATATTGAACGTTTTTTTTTTAGATTCAAACAGTTACTATGTTTTATCTATACTACTATAGTATATTATAAATATTGCTCTTTCACGGCAAAGTACTGAACCCACTTTCATAAAATTTTGTATGAAGCAAGCTTGAACTCCAAGAAAGGAAATAGGCTACTTTTTATACCTAACACCTGACAACTATTTAAATATGAAAATCAAAACGCACGTTAACAATGCATACCGAACGTTTATATAAAGTGAAACCAACTAAACTGCTATATAGCAGAATCAGAGTATCACTTTTCTTTAGCAAAGTTTTTGAGACGTGAATAAAATAAACTTACCAAACCGAACTCGAGTTACGGAAAATCACGAAGTACTAACGAAGTCAAGAAACTTGACCGAAGAAAACTATAAAAAAACCTCGATTCGTCCATCTGATTAAGAAAACCCTAATGGCCGCGGTGAATATGTTAGAATTTCTCCTTTTTCAATTCACGCACAAAGCAACGTACCTGTGGTTTAATTTAATTTCGGTCACGCGCCGCATCACGCAAGTCAACGTAAACATCATTGTTACGTAAGTGATATTCATTTCGTGTTCGTTACTATACATATTTATTTTTGCTATTCTTGTTTTTATTTTTAATGAAGATGTTACAAAAACGTCTAGTATTTACGAAGCTAAGAGCAAGATAGAACTTAAATGAATATTTAACCTTCTTCCACGTATCATTTAGGATATAAACCATATCAAGATCAAACAGGTTATTGGTTCAGGTGCTACAACTAGCTAACACCTCCCCATGACTTCATTAGCGATAAATTTATTCTCCCGTAGGTCCCGAAATCAAAATCAAAATAATTTTAAAGTAAGTTCATTTGAGCAAACACAAGCATTTCTGAATAATCATTTTAAAATTGGTTACCGAGAAGCATTTATATAATTACTAGCTGCCCGTCCAGACTTAGTCCGGGACATACGACAATTTTATTTTCTTAAAAATCCCAACACAACCCGCTGGGTCCAATCTATACTATCCAGGGATAGTCCAATCGATCTAACCGTTTAGGAGGATTTCGGTTACATACACACGTACAGAAGTTTTATATATAGTATAAACATGTCCTTATTTAGGTCGAATAAACTCAATGGCAATATTCAAATTTCAATGTTTTTGGTGATTTCATCTTGATGAAAAACCAGACAGCACGTAATATTCGCCTAAAGTCTGACATTAATCGGAATCAAGTTGTGAAAACAAAATTTGTACTTTGTGAAAGATTATCGTTTCGATCAGCCCACTCTCCGGACGGGCGGCGACGGCTCGCTGGGGAAATTAACACCCAGTAATATTCGGACACGGCAGGCTAAAATGTAATACTCTATATTTGAAAGGATCGTACGTGTCGATTTTATATAAACTTTATTTTCAATGAAAAGAAACAGTTTCAGATACGATAGCTATTACATCAAACAAATTATCCTTTCATACTTACACGTTTCTTATTGTCAATAAATCTAATATAAATAGTAGCTAATCATATAGTGTATTATAAATTAAGCAAAATTGTATAATCCTTGTACTCCTACTTGTCTTGAGAGAAAAGTAAAATATTTTTCTAAGAAACGATGAAGCGACGACCGGCCCGCGGGGGAAATTACTGTCGTTTAATGTTCAGAGGTCTAACCAGTGGGGTAAACTCGATTAACTCGTCTGCGAGAAAAGTCCGCTTAATAGAAATGTTGTACAGTTTAAGGGAATCAGTGGTATCATTTAGAAATAAGTATAATATAGTGAGCCGAGATGGCCCAGTAGTTAGTACGCGTGCATCTTAACCGATGATTTCGGGTTCAAACCCAGGCAGGCACCACTGAGTTTTCATGTGCTTAATTTGTGTTTATAATTCATCTCGTGCTCGGCGGTGAAGGAAAACATCGTAAGGAAACCTGCATGTGTCTAATTTCAACGAAATTCTGCCACATGTGTATTCCACCAACCCGCATTGGAGCAGCGTGGTGGAATATGCTCCATACCTTCTCCTCAACGGGAGAGGAGGCCTTAGCCCAGCAGTGGGAAATTTATAGGCTGATTATGTTATATTATGTATGTAAATAATTTACTCTCCATATACTTTAGTGTCGGTTTATGAAGAGTTATATTATAGAGTTACATTATATAAATTGTTATCTTTATGTCATATCATTTTCTTTATTAATATTGCACCCGAGCAAAGCCGGGGCGAGTCACTATAGGATATTAATAATTACTCGTTTATAACATCTTATCATAAGAGATGTTAAGATTAAATATGTTGTCACCTTTGAAGCCGACTGGTGTCTGAGAAAATTCAAAATGAGATGTTATGATATTATCCAATCAATGTTTACACACAACCGCTTTTCTTGATCTAAAACTTAAAATCATTTTGTAGTAGAGTTTTCTTCATTTAAATGGCTTATCGGTTTGCACAAATTAACAAGCACGAGTTATAGTGTGCAACCCAAAGTTGGTCCGGTTGCTTTATCAAGTCGGTAACAATGTTTCGAACCGTTGCAGTCGATCTTACTCGATAACTTGGTTACGCTTCGATCAGAACACAAACCGTCTACAATCGACCAAGAGTTTATTGAAGTTGAATCGCTACGTTAAGAATCGATACATATTCGATATATCGATACGATTTCTAATTATCTTAAAAACTATCTTACATTTCCATCTTTCTCAACAAAGACACGAAAATCACAAATTCGATAAAGGTGGATGAGTTCTAAATAAATCATTTATTATTTTATTTACACTCACTATTTTAGAAACAATAACTTTTTTGAATAATTGGCTTCGTCATATTTAAAAAAAAGTTATACTCAAACATCATGTCTAGGAACGTTACTCAGAAATTCGAGCTTTCGATGTTCCTGCACTCACGTCCAAAGCTGTTTCACTTGAAACTCGTTTCTATTAAAAGTTCTTTTTCGATTAAATTAAAGTAAATAGTAGAAAATGTCTATATTTCGTGTGCTAACTCTATATGTAACGCTAAACAATCCTCTCCAAATTGATGTGATTCTTGTGCAACATATGTGATAGTAAATACTCGGAGGTTTATTTGTATGAAATTACCTAAAGTGGAAGCGGTATCCACGTAATTGGATGGACGGAATGACACGCGCTTCATGCTCAAGCTCAATTATTTATATACATATTAAATGCAGCTTGCAGAAATATATTGTAAAAACCAGTATTTAGTAGTCGTGCGTAATTGTAACGTTAAAATAATAGATACAAATTTTCTTCTATATTTAGTTACTACTTATTAACATAGAACTGTATTAAATCAACAAAAAGTTTAATTACAAAAAAAGTAAAATAAATGTCAATTTCGATTTTGTAACGTACATATTAACTTAATGAAAAAAAAAATCGGGAGATTTATTTACTCAAAACGAAAGCTTCATTTTGAAACGCAATATTAAAGAAAAAAAATATCTCAAAATTGTCGAAATATCTACCATTTTGTTCGCGACACGAGACAGCGCAAGTGACGCCAGTAGCGAGGCTAATAGCTGCATGCGATTTCCGAGCGAGATTACCTGGAGTGGCACGGGTTATCCGGTAATTGACTGCGCTAAAACGTTGGCATGGGCTTATGCTTGTAGTAAATGGGCAAACTGCAAACATACCGTAAATGTATTTTAATTCAGCTACCACGTTTAATTGTCCCTATTTATTTATTACACACGAGTACATTATTATGTTCAAAGAATAAAGTGTTTGTACTTAATTGTATTGATATTTGTTAGGCAGACTGGCAAATTCTACACCTTATGGAAAGTCATTGCCACCGCTCGTAGATTGGATACTGTAAGAAATCAAAAGAATTCTTACATCGCCGATGCGCACCAGCCTTGGGAACAACGCTATCATGCCTGAAATTACATTGACTCGCTTACCCTTCAAGGTGGAACACAACAATTCTCAGTACATACATTTGTTACTGTTTGGTGCTAGAATATAATATAATATAATGGTCTTTATGTTATACATATACACATCGTATTAACCTCGCACATGAATACTTGTAATCAGCAATGCGAGTTGTGTATTATAATAAAACAATATATTTTCGCTATTCCTTTATTAATTAGGAAACACCATAATATCAAAGGGTCGTACGTCTCACGATTGTTCAACTTATCCAGATCATGATAGCGACTCGTGGTCGCAGCAAACAATGGAGATGGAAGATAGCCTGCCTCTAATAATGAGAATGCTCGCTCTGATGAAAAAGCAGATAAGCTATGTTTTGCCCTGGCCGTGATAGGATATATTGGGTTAGTTGTACAATTACATCAAAAGACTTCGTAACGAATGTGTAGACGGATAACGCATTACTCTATTACATAGGTACTGAAAACATAAGGTATCATTTTAGTTCCTATGTTTTAATTCAGGAGTACTGCAAAAATTTTAGTTTTAAATGTTTGCGTAATATAATAAACACCGCTATTAATCATTATCACATGCCATCAAATAAATATATTCGTAAATGGAGGCGTTATACATTCAAAGCGTTAAAGAATGACTGGGCGTTTGGTGAGATGACTGTACCAGCTATGGGAGAATATATTTTTAAGTATTACGTATTAGAATTAATGAACGGAATAATTTATTAATTCTCCATAGAGTAGATAGGCCTGTAAGACTTAAGCTATTTACGTTATTATATATTTACGGAGACTGACGCCTGAGTGTTCATATGGGATGCGAGTGTAAATGTGTGTGTGTTTGAGCGTATTTCGATAGGGTTTGATCTAGTGTTTCGCCTTTCTCCGTTGTATCCGATTATAAATATGAATCTGAATTTGCGTTTGCCTGGTATATTGGATGAAAATATGTTTCTACGAATATTGATATTCGTACAAACGGTGCGGATGCGAGGCGGACGACCTGCAACCTCATAAACTTTTATAGCAAACACGATAAATAAATTTACGACGGATCAATCGTTACTGCTGTTATATGGCGACCTTTTTAATACTACAAGATTTCTCATAAATGTCACAAACAATATTGAATAAACTACATTTGTAATTAAAATAGTTTACAATTAGTATAACGTTTTTACAGAATTATATGATACAGGCACACATCAACTGATAATAATACATTTAGAAATAATAAGTTGCGCGTCATCATCATTCGCAAGTGTCGCCTTATGTATGTACATAGCTAATAAATTAATAACATGTCACCGAAACTGCTTTTATTTTGTTGCATGTAAATATATCACAAAGATTGAGTCATTGTTTTTCTCCTACAAACAGTTAATCCTACGCTCTTATAGCCCGTTTTACCTTTATTGCGCCCGGCGCCGCACAATATATACGTAGGCTTTATTCTCTTTTTTATGTTACGGTAACACTGAAAAATGTCACCTACGTCAATGAAACAGAACTGATATGAATTTGTAGAGAGCGCATATTGCGTGAGTAATAAAAGCCTCTGATGATTAATATAAAAAATTGCGTTTAATCTTTCCATGTGAATGAATATTGAATGCTGACTCTTTTTTTGTTTTGTGATTAAAACAAAATATTACGTCTGATTAAAACGACGTATCACTAAAGTATTTTCAGTTTTTCTAATCAGATCAGGCTTTCTCATACGTAACGAAGTCGAGTACAAAGTAGTTTATATATATTTTTAATAATACGTCTTTATATAATTAAAAAAAGATAGGTATAAAAATTCTGTAATACGCGTTAAAAAGGAATCAAACAAATCACTGTAACGACCAATGAGTACCGGAACGACAGTCAGCGCAGGAGGGCAGACGATTCGACGTGATGGATGGAATGAGCGGTCACCGTGTAATAGAACTGTCAGATAGGCGCTCGATTAAGGCGACTGGCGTACCAGGCGCTCATAAATATTAAACGATTACACATTATAGACAGCTTGAGTCATCTTGTACTTTCTTTTTCGCGTGTTTCTTCTTTCTTTCTTTCTTTATGTTAGTAATGAATACTGAAACAAAAAAAGCCTTGTCCAGACTATGTCACAGTATATTAATTCATGAGCCACAAAAAAATATGTTCTAATCAACGAAAATAACTTTCCTGCAGTTAAATAATGTTTACATAATAATTTCAATAAAGCACATACACCCTAATAGCGGCATAAAGTATAATAACATGCAGCATTCAAAGTTTCCAAAATGTGAGCTGTGTGAGCGGCGGCGGCGGCGGTGCGACACTGCGTGAAATGTTAATACGGCCGCGACACGGCCCGAATCAAAAATGGGACAAGGCAATCGTTTTAAAAGGCCAGATGAACGTTTCCCGCCAACAGGGTAAAGTAAGACAATAAATCTAGTCTCGCAGTCGGATTCAGTTGTCAAAATCACTCATTATACAATATTAGTGATGTTATAATAGAGAAGTGTTTGTAAGTTTTATAATTATAATATTAGTTAAGTACATTGTACACAACAATCCGAAACTAACTAAACCTTGGTGGTTAAATTAGGTTCGCCATGACCTTACTTAATTTTAATTACATTTAATCTCATTTTAATGTATATAATGGGTAATAAATTATATTTATTCTTTAAGAAACGCTTGTAAATATGTAATTGCAGTATCGCATATAGGTAGGCGGGCTGACAATAGGGCTACCCATCGACGTTGGTAGGCAGGTACTATAATAAATATTAATCATTTTAAAAAAATATATAAGGAGCCGTCGTTAATTCAATTTCGTTTCATAATATTGTCCATCTAAAACCGACTTAAATTAATATGTTTTAAGTATTTTCCGTAAAATATAAACTAATTTCTAAAAATGAATAAATTGTTTTTATAGTTATTGCCGAGTAGATCTGTACTGATGCTGACACTGAACACATTGACACAGAGAACACAGATGCACTAAACGATCGCAAATCGAAGCAAACAAAATTTCATGAACGCCAGACTGCGACATCAATCAACGCTGTAACAATTTCATCGACAAACTTCATTAGGCAAACCGCTGCCTGTGCTTAATTGTCCGGAACCACGCTGTTAACTCACGGCGGGCGTACTACGAACTACAAAGAGTTTTACTGACGTGAGACTTTAAAGAGAAAAATATATAATGTGTCGACGCCTTCGGGAGCAAATAAAATATCTGTAAAACGTTTTTATTCTTTACGAATCTTATTACAACTTATTCATTATTAATTAAATGAGACAAAAAAACTCACAAAGACATATTTTAATATCTTAAACTATGATCGTGATGAAGTGTGAAAATAAAAACATTACTAAACTCAATACAAATAATAAAAAAGATACACCAAATACACGGACAACACGTCTGGGGATCTGTTAGTTCAGAGAAAATAAATCATACAATGCATTTGAGATCGTCACCAAAAGTTAAATCTGCTCGATCCAAGCTGCAAAATGTAATTAAATTATACCATAACATATAACAATACAGTCAAGTAAGTATAAAGAAAATATATAAGTTTTCCCACCCTGTCTGAGTTATGACAAAAGGTCGCTCGTACAAAATTGTGGCAAGATTCTTATTAAAGCTGTCTCATTAGCATCATGGCCCCGTATAACGCGTCGCGGCGAACAAACAAGTCCATTGACGTTAAATGTTTGTGGCCGCAGCTGGAGTAATTTATTAATTTATCTTGTAAATTATTTATATCCATATCAGCATACAAAAACCACAAGCTTTTGTTTAACTTCACTAATAGTTTTCCATCCAACCGACCGAGCTGATATTTTGTAAACAATTTTGGTGCTGGTCGCAGTATATACTAAAATACTGAATATATAAAATTTTATTTTTTAGTACATCGATTTAAAATAAAACTTGTTAACTAGCTTTATTTTAAAATTGGTAGCTTATGTGTAATAGTAATATGCCTTGACACAAGGCCCCTACTCTTTTACGGGTAAGGTTTGTAACGTGCAATCAAAACAATATTATTTATTTTATTTCAACACATATTAGACATAAAACTGACACAATATTAGCTTATTCTTTAAAGAGATTTCATCCAGTCTAGCCGAGGTGGAAATAGGAGATATGCAAGTACAATATTGCAATATATTTTCTGTATAATAATAATTACAGGACGGGTCATCCGCATATTGAATAAGGGTATGATAAAGTGAATTAGAAAGAAAATTGGATCAATCCATTTATCCACAACAGAAACTCCCAATTCTATTTGTAGTCACAAAACCACGTCGCAGCCAATTGCCTACGGTCTACGTCTCGTGCCTGAATCCCTTCCTGAAGCCGCAGTCCCTTTGCGATAATAATAATAATAATAATCTTTATTTGAAAAATAAAAGCATTACAGTAATTACACCAAGTCGCTTTTATCTACACTAATTACTTAACAAAAGAGATTAAATTTAGTAAAACTAAAATTTATAAAAAAACGTAAACAAAAATAAGCTTAAATCTATTTAGGAACTACAAAACATCTTTAAATTTAAACATCTTTAAAATATCCACATCCATATGAAAATATCATATATATTCCGTATTTGAATACAATTTCATTTAAATATTTTTCCGTAGAAACAAGACCAGCTATACAATTTACATTTTTATGACTTTTTGTCTCTTGTCATTTATTTGTTGAGCCCTATGTTTATAATGTTTTCATTTAGAAGCTTAAGCATTGATATAAGGCAAGACTACTGTGTGTGCTTATTCATGAAAAGCATTTGAGATTTCACAATTCGAGTGACCGTAATCGTTACAAGAGTAGTCTAAAAAAGAGAGAGTTGTAAAAATTTGCTTCATGAATATACATATGTATAATATAAGCTGATGATATACCTTTAGTATATTAGTATACTTAGTATCTGTAGATTTATGATGACCTTTCTTCTTTCATTTGGTTTGTAACGAATATCCGAATAACCATAAATTCATCACGCTGATAGCGGGGCGGTCAACCCGCCACGCCGTGGTTAATCCACATAGTTACAGCGGTCAGTCACGCGACAAACACATAGCTATATACACAGGACACCATATGGACTTAATATACGTTAGTAAAATAATACTTCATATTTTTTTTATTTCAATATCTGTACTTTTTTAGTGTCCCAAAGTCAAGTAAAGTAAAACTTTATTTTAAAACTGCACAACTTACATTGTTTAGAGTTTAACATTTAAAATAAAAGTTAAATAAACAAACCTTTCAAATTAATTATATTTAAATAACTTTTAAATTGTAATATTACAAGATTATGTTAAACATTAAGCTAACATCGTATCGGAATGTCCAGTCCAACGAGAAGACGAAGACCAGCTACAGACCCGGTAATCGATCTGTATTATCGATATTTATGCTTTGTGATCGTGTATTTTATATTGTATCTAATTTTCTAAATGGCTGTTTATCACTATATTGTTACAACATTTATCTGTATTATTATTGTTAATATTTCAGTCAACAAGTCTATGCAATAATAAAATCGAAAACGTTACCGTTACCGACGCGGCGCTACTTTAAAATATCAATCTAAGTTACTTGATATATTTCGCATTCTAATGAAAGTTAATGTTTTCGAATCTAAAGTATCGTTAGCAAAGTAGTATAAAAACCATAAAGGAAACTTAGTGTAACGGCAAATAACCGGTTCAAAATTTTTTTTTCCAAGCTATACTTATTTTCTACTACTAATATATTTTGACCACAACATGTTGTATCTATCGCTTGTTTAGAAGTAGCTTTACTTCTATGCCCTCGAGGTAACATTGAGACTCGGCGGGGTCGTTAAAAATGGCGGACAAACAACCGGAGCGCCACTTGAGCGAATACATCAGGACAAAAGCGCAGCTACGGACGTAGCGCGTCTACAACATTGCACCGTAGCTTACAAACAAATAAGTAGACAAGACATTTAAATTGAAACCGTAAATTGAAATAGTTTGGTACATTAACTTCATAACAGCAGTATCATATTATGCTAAAGTGTATGTTTGTATACTGGATAGCATTCTATTTTTTGAACAAAACTACAAATGTAGCAAATATTGGTTTTTACAATAAAAAATAAGTTTAGGTTAAGGTGAACGTTCCACACCAATGCCACAATTTGAGCGGCTTTTACCGCAAATGAAAATAAAACAAAAATAATGAATATCAAACTTTACTGTAATAACATACATTACATTTGAGACTATGCATAAATTTTATTTTCCCGGCTATAGTTTTACCTTTTACTGCAGTTCTATTTTTTATTTTGTTTTTTTTTTAATGATTAATAATGTAAATGTTAATGAATAACGTAGATGTTAAGACTGACCGTCTTTTTTTTATTTACATTCAGTTTAATTTAAAAATTTGGCATACTTATCTAAAATATAAATTCTAAAGTAATCCTGAGCTTTGATGCAGTTCATAAGTCTGTTAGTGTATGTACCTACATGTTTTATGTTTTACTGCACCGCGTTTCAGAGAAGTAGATGCGTTTTGCATTATCACTCGCTTCAAATTTAGATTGATAGCGCGACGAGCGTCAATTTCATGTTCTTTTAAAGTTATTTACTCACATTACGCGCTTTTTATCGTTCACATATTTGGTGCTAGGTCAAATTGACCTTTATAATTCTTGGAAATTTTCACCATTAATATAATTATTTCAGTGCCCCGATTGAAGCATAGATATCAATTGACGTAGTTCATAAAATATTTTATTAACTTATTATGAAATGATTGCGACATAATAAAGGTAAATTATAAATTTCTTTCACATCCGATTCATATTCATGCTATGTTTCGATTAAATTCAAGTTACAATTCTCAGAAAAGCAAACAAATAAATATTTCATAAAATGTAAGTATCCATCCTTTTAATGTCCTCTTAAATTCAAGTAACTTTAACTAAGATCAAAGCTTTGTGTGTAATGTTTACGTAGCAAGCACATAATATGTATATAATACCTACGTATAAAACAGTGTACCATATGTCGAGTACAATTTATTAAAACTACCATTTTACTAATATCATATATGCGCAAGTTTGTGTGGTTGGATGTTTGTTACTTAATCACACCAGAACGGCTGAACGGATCTGAATGACATTTAGCACAGACACTGATTATAGTTTTGTATAGAATATAGGCTACTTTTTATCCCTACTAGTTAGTAATATATTAATTTTATACACCAATAATTGAAGTTTGCCAGCTCAGCCCTATAAACACATATATAAGCTGAGCTTAACCTATGTCGGGATGTGGATGTGGAGTGAAGAGTTCTTTCAAATAGAGGAGGAAAGCTGCCTGGATGGACCCGCGGTGCTGCAACAACGCAGGTTTTTACTGAAAAAGATTCGCACATAACTACGGTGTCCAGATACCTAGCTGGAGCTGAATACGTGATGATACGTACTAAAACATTGTGTCTGCCTTAATTTTGAACTAACTGATTTTAAATAAAAATAAAAATATAACCAACGACTGGTTTATGACTCGCAAAAGATCTAATTAACAAGATAACTTTCTTGCTACAATAATCATTTACTATTGAGCGTTGGTAATTAATTACTTGAAGCGGTGCGGAGACCCCATTAAATTTAAAAATTGAACGTCATACGAGCACTCGTGCAGTTAACGCTGCACGTCGGACTAAGTGTGATGTAGCACCAACTTCACCGAGGCATAACGCCGGCCGTCGGCATCTGCTTCGTGTTAAAACTTTCACTTTCTTAAAAACAAAAATACTCCGTCGTAAAATTATTTCTTGTTTAAAAACAATTTATATTGTACTTTAGCCACAAAATTAATCTTAAAGTATTACTTATCGACTAAAACTCATTTTTCTTATTATTAGATTATTATTTATTTAACCTTACAAAATGTGTCTCTACGAAATCGAAAACATTTAATTTCCATTAAGTATATACCGAAAAATTCGGTCCATATTATATGAGCACCCTACTAAATATGCCATTACAGCGTCGCAGGCTAGTCGCCGGAAAATGTCAAATTGTGAACTTTACTAAAAGGGGACCCGGTAAGAGTCCCGAATTATAACTGTTTCTCAAAACATGCTGAGTACCAAAAAATACATAAATTTTACATTTAAGCTTGGAAAGTAGTTACTAATTATAATGAAATAAATCGAGCATGTAATATTAATAGGATACATTTATATTTTTTTCAGATAACTCCGAATAAGGGTTTCACTCGATTCCCCTAGACCACTAGAGTACACTGTTCGTAGCAGTCACGTAGACGTGTAGTGGCTGCACCCACCGACATCTCGGTAATTAAAGCAAAAATTGAAAATCTAACTATTTCTCACATTTATCTGTTATTCTTTATATAGAATTTAAAAAAATCACGTAACAGTCAGTAAATGTTCCATTCGAAATATCAGGTTTACTTATGATGTTTTTCTGCACCGCGACTGTACTAACCACGATTTTAATAAGACATCGTATCGTCTGGTATCGATGCGAATCTCAGTAAATATTGGGAAACGAGGCGCACTGTCGCAGACGTAAAGTGGAAGCAACTGATCGACGTGCAGTTAATTGAAGCACCGATTCTGTTCTGAACTGCTAATCATTTCCATGGCTTTCAACTTCATTTTTAATGAACTATGATTGGAGTACATAGAAACAAAAGCAACTATTTATTACTATTTGTAATATACTAGCAACGAAAAAATTAATGTGCAACAGAATCTCAAGCGATGAATAGAATGTTAAATTAATATAAAATTGTACGGAAAAATATCGTTACAACAAAATTTGCTACTACAACATCTAAATCGTGTTATCTCACAGCTGTTGGTAGCATAATACAAAAAGTAGTTAATGCTTACTTTTCCAAACAATATTTACAGAGCACACGCAACTACACGTTGAACCCACTGCGGAGAATAAATTGAAGCGAAATAATGATTTATATTTTTTAATATTTTATCGAAATATATTTGACGACGACTGCGATAGATCAGCGGCCGGCCCGTCATCGGTAGGAGCTTCTGGTACATGGTTCATGGCGTAGGTCTCAAGCAATTAACCACAAAGATACAGTATGCCAATTATTGTATTTTATGTACATAGGTAATAAGCAATCACAAATTATAAAGTAGGTATATTATAACCACCAGACTTGCGTGAACCAACGGCCCCGTTTGGAAGGTCCGAACTGTATAGCTCTCACTGTAATGAAATTCTCTTACTAAATTAAATTCAATGTGACAGTTGTCCCTTCGAACGATTCCAATCACGAGACTCATTACGTCACGGCGTTCATACCCCACAGATACAACAAAATCAAATGAGTTACTAATTATTCGTAATCGACGACCTATTTATATCTGTTGAATTCTGACGCAATTATAGGATAACTTATATTACCGCTCCCACGGTGTATAGCTGTTACCTCTCATAACACAATAAATAAGACTATGAATAATAACTGGCATATGGTATTAATATAACGTGCTTCATGACATTAATGAGACCCCGATGAGAATTTACGTAAATGATGGCACGCTTTGTTGTCTCTCCGCCGGAACATGCATCGCGGTTAAGTAATATCTCCTATAGTTTAGTCTCAACAACCACCGCTATTATCGCGACCGTGTGTGAAAGAGCCGTTTTTATTTCATTCAGATGCATTTTATGATATACCCCACACACGCCATTTAATAAACTCGCCTCGCCGTTGCAGATGAAATGTCTATATTTTAATTAAAGGCTATTTTAAAATAAAACTTTAGTACATTTAATTAAACAAAATAAAAAAATAAAGGAAAATATGACTAGACTAGAGGTAAAAATGACTATGAAAATAGGAGAATGTGAGGAGAAAAATGGTTTGTTGCTGTGTTGCAGCGATTATGGAAATAAATGCCGGAATTTAATAACTTCTATTATATAACACATGTACCACTCTCTTGGGGGAGAGAATATCGTAGTGATAAATCGGGTGCATAAATCTAGACACTATATTGTGAAAGAAACTAAAATAATATGTATATACGTATATATTTTGTTACCGCGACTGCTGCAGAGCTAAGTCTACTTGACAATCTATTTATATATGGGGGAGCATTGTAACTTAGCATATATGTGCACAGGCATATAGACCATAGGGTGATGCCAAGGTGTTCTGTTGTTTTTGAACGTCTTGTTCACAAAACGTAAATGCTTCCTCATTTAAGAGTACATCCACTTTCACACATTGTATTCGATAAGGTTTTTTTAAAATAGAAGAGAGATCATCAAGCATTCCTTATAGTTTTTCTTACCTGAAAGTTAAGGAAGTTATTTAAACAACGAGGAAAAGAAATTGGCTAAGAATAGATCACAATGAGCGCCTCGCAATTTTACTGGATTTCTCGGGGTTTGCTTTTATTTGATGTCAGCATTCGATTCCTCAGGTATAAATCAGTGTTATAGCAGCTTCTCTCTAATGCCAGAGTAAATTACCGTCTTGGTCAGTTTTTAAAATTACACGTAGCAATAGATAGTTGCAAAATGTTCCCAAAGCGCCATATGGCTCTTGTAAGGCTTCAAAAAACTTATAAAGAGCTCAATACCAGCATGGGTTGTGGAGTGATGCCTTGTTAATGGAAATGGTATATTAAGCAGCAACTTTCTTGTAGGAAATGTAATTAATTGCATTTGGTTTACTATAAATTATTCAAAAATATTTATTAGAGTTGATAGTTTGAAATGCTTATTGGAGGTAGTATTATCGTACTTTAATCATTTTTATCATAAGTATGTATGATTTAAATTGGATTATAAAAAAAAAACTTTGTATTGACTTAATTTGTCTATAAAATACACTACTTATAGTAGTCAATTCAAAGAAATGTCACATTCTCCAACATTATTTTTAAACAAATTATTTATTTTTTAAAATTGTAGAGTCAGCAAAACATTTTTCAAAAACAGCAGCAATTTTCCAATGTAATGTAATTGTTTTGTTATTAAAAGTTAAATTAAGCTCGGAGAAGCGATCTTTGTCTCGTATAATTGAAATTATTTTCATTCCATGTCATTTTTATTTCATCCATTTGTTCTTGTGTACAACGGCTTAGCTGTGGAAGACGCTCGTTTTCGGTTTGTTTTCGTTTTGGAATATACACACTAACATCAACTATGTTTAGAGAAAATATGTTAGAAGGAATAGTCGGGTATATATGGTAGTATTATCTTTATTTTCAATATAATGCTTATAAAATCTGCCTACCCTTATAATTGTTAGATATACACAGCACAAAGCAGCCAGAGGTTTTGATAATCATTAAGGTTGAGCGTCCGCTGATATTATAGCTGATTAAACCTCGTTACGTCAGCCTTCTGTATGAAAATTTGAACAAATTACTCAAAGACGTTCTAGAGACCTTGTTATAAATATAATTAAATAACATCGAACAAAAGAATGAATAAAACTGTTTAAATAACTCTAACGAAAACCATTATTTAATTATTTTTTTCAAGAAATACAAACAGAGCACTATTCCTTAAACATAAAATATTAACTGCAATTTAAATCAGGATCACAATGGTCTCATGTGCCTATTATTGCAATTATAATTATTTAACTCGTACTCGACAGTAAATTCAAAATATCGTCACTGAGCATGGATTCGTCAGGTGAAATTCATCTATGACAGCACCTACCTTTTTTATAATGTATAATATATATGATGGTAAGCGGTCACCATCCGTAGATGTTAGCACTGTAAGAAATATTAACCATTCCTTATATGCGCCACCAACTTCGGGAGCTAATATGTTATGGAACACAACAATACTAAGAATTGCTATTTGACTATTTATACGAGACTTTTTTTTTAAAAATAACACAATACTATATATCCGATTATTCCTTGTTAAATATTTCCTAGTTCATAAGTCGTTGTATACAAGAACCCAAAAAAAACACTGGATTAAATAAAAATGACATGGAATGAAATAATTGCAAATTATAAGAGACAAATATATATGGTGACCCAATCTAAGAGTGCCTATGTTTGCTCGCATCAAACTCGATGCGGAGACTTAGCCAGCATACTAGCCTGTACTCCATAAGCAGACTGCATCGTACCGTATCTGGCTTGTTCAATGTTCATACATTGGAATTAAATAAAAAAACGATTTAATTGCGACTTTGTTTTTTTATTGACACATCAGGAATTATTACCCAAACTCAATAAGGATATAAAATTTTCGTATTACTATGTTATAAAAAATTTAATAATAATAATATGTTTCTATATAATATATCGCCAACCTAAATAATTCCTAAGCACATTGAACGCACCTGTTATTAATGTTCTTCAATCATCACGAACAATAATCAACAAAGGGAGATAATTTATCTCAACAGCATTCAATATTGTGAGAATTACTCAATAAGATTTATCGTTTAATAAACATTAATGGTATTCGTCCCTTCCGATCCAGTCGCGTTTAATAACCCAATTTGCGAACATATGTACGTATTTATGTATGTGTTTCGATTTATTAGAAGGAAGAATAAATCATATTTTTTCTTAGATATTTATTACATAATAATACATTTCAAGTCAACAATACAAACACAAATGCAAATCAATAAAGAAGAATAGCATTAATATTTTTTTTTAAAGAAAAATGAGTCTACCATTTAAGTCCGAGTAAACTGAGCCACGAGTAGAAGATAAATTGCTAGCAAAGACCAAAAATAAATTAAGGACCGATCACAATATAACTTTTATATCTAGTTCAGCCTTCCTTTCACCCATAATGTAGCACAAAGAACATAGCGGCGAGATGAATTAAAACAATATTCAGTAGGTATACGAGATTAGCGTAGCGTTTGTTAATTTTATT
Source organism: Vanessa tameamea (assembly GCF_037043105.1). NCBI lineage: Eukaryota > Metazoa > Arthropoda > Insecta > Lepidoptera > Nymphalidae > Vanessa > Vanessa tameamea. Next base: position 235,611 of record NC_087330.1, on the reverse strand, counting down.
CATTCATTCGTTTACATAATATATTCATGCCACCAGTTTGACGTAGGGAATTACACGCCGCTCTGTGCTACAGCTTAGCGGACGCTGCGGTTCTGAATTCATTATATACGACCAAAGTTTATACAAACAACTAAATATATAAAATTATCTAAAACTGGATAAAAGAAAGGCTCGACATAATGTTTTTTTTTATGCTCTAATGGCAAACCTGATGGAGAGTGACTACTACCACCGCCCATGCCCTGCAGCACCGGGGGGCTTGCAGGTGCGTTGCCCGCCTTTAAGAAATATGTACGCTCTTTTCTCGAAGGTTCTCAAGTCGTATCGGTTCAAGCAAAACCGCCGGTAAAAGCTGGTTCCCAAAAGTGGCAGACGTGTGCGGTGTGTGATTATGCAAGGCAGAAAATGCCTTAGATATCGCGCTGTTGTGGATTTTCAGACATCTAGGTGGTGCGGGTAAAATTTGGAATTTTTACGCGATATCCGTAGGCGACATTCAGCAGCCGGGATTGATCCAAGCAATTCCTTTTCAATTCCCATGAAATGCGGTAGAAGATGCAGAGTGATCCAACTTCTCTGCGCAAAGCCAAAGGATCAAGTAGGTCGGCAAGGACTTGTTCGCCGATAATTCGATCGATCTGTGGTATGTTTTATTTAAATGTATGTTGCAACAAATACATTTTATACACAAGTCTTATGTATAATAAAAGTAATTTTCGAAGAATTGTGCCTCTTCAGATTTAAGCGACTTTGTCTCAAATCCGATATTGGCATACCTGCCAGTGTTTCTATTGTTTTTGACTATTCCGAGATCAATAATTTACTACATTAATTTCGGCTCGAAATACAGACTAATATAACAATCGATGACAATGTAACCTGTAAAACATGATCACAAAACGAACACGTAAAGTTCGAAAAACAGAAGTGAATAACACGTGTAACAAGTTTGCCAACGAAGAACCGATGAAATACACATAAACATTATATTAATGTACTACCGTATTTATCGGTAACATTGCGATGTTTCCATACAGCGTCCCTTAGGAGCGACCCGTTCTTACTAAAAGTTAGTTTTTGGAGAACCAGCACGTTGTATATTTTTGTCTCGGCGATAAGTTTCGCGTAATTTAGTATTTATTCTAAAAAGACCAATAAACTTCCTCCTCTAACTACAAAATATACGAACTTTCATGCCAACTTTCATCCCTTATTTAACTTAATCAAAAACTCGGGATAAATTTCCAAACACAACTTACTTTTATTTCAATCCGTTTAGTAAAACTTATAAAACCCTTTAATAAAGACTATCAGTCAGTCAGTAAATCGGTAAAATGTTTTTGAGAAGATTTGGGAAATGTATTTGTATTTTTTTGTCTTTATGTTCTACAATCCCTGATAACTTAGTCGAGTGTGTAAACAGAAACAGATGTTCAAACCAAGATGTTATTTCAAATAAAAATATTTTGCAACGAAAGTTATCCGTACTGGCACGGAGGCGATGACGGTCACAAATCGCCCTCAGCTATCGGAACGTACGTCTGCGAGAGATATGAAACTTTCTGCCGTCTCTAGGATTTATATTATTGTGGAAACTCCTGCCTTTGCGACGCCCCGGGCATTACTCTTACCAATTTTATTAACACGGTATGAGAGCACTCGCTCTAGGTGCACTGAGTAAGATCACTATTTAATTTTTTAAACATTTTATAAATAAAATGTTTGGTATCAAGTTTGCAACGTATTTATCTTCTAAAGACATTTAAGCAAAATATTTAAATAAAGCACCATTAATTACAGCAGTAATATTGAATGCGAAGCTACAAAAGAAGTAATAACAAGAATTTCACCTGTCTACAAAAAAGATACATCATTAAAAGTTTGTTACTTGTCATTCGAAAGTAACGAGGATTGCGAAAATTTCTACGTTTCAGCTATAGAAAACACACGATACGTGGGTGTAGCACTCGCTTATTCCTTTACACGGATTTAAAAAATATAGGTTAAAATAATAAAATGATTTATTTGACTGAAACTACAACAGCACACGAGTAAGTATGAGTTATCTAACAGTTCGATGAAAATCAATTAGGTGCTGATACTCGACATACTTTTACATACACTGGCTTGAATCTTCTAAAATATTATTAATAGGCAATTTTTTTCATAAAACATAAATGTTGTGTTAATTTTTTAGATAAGTATTACACTTATTACTGCTAGGCTAGTTTAGTAATTTTCATAGTCTTAAGTCATATGGTATGTTGGTATGGAGTAATGCCGAATATATTGAAATTGTATTTATTTTGCAAAATGAGCTCTCCGAACTATTTATAATTTTAGTTCTAGGACGTGATAACGTGAAAAATTTAATGAAACAGCTGTAGTGACAAAATATACCGTTGTATAAATTATAATGATAATGTACCGTTTATACCGAAGAATACATAAACAAGAATGTAAGTGTATAAATCATATACATATATTATATTAACAATACTAGAAATAAAAAACAAACTTGTAACCCCTGATTTCAACTTACGTACGGTACAGGGAACGTTTTTGAACAATAATAAGATACCGATTAATCTACCCATTTAAGAGACTTAAAAATCTAGTTTAGACAAAATTAATCAAAAATTCTTATTACTCATTACTAGAATACTCTTTGGATAAAGATGCTTGGATACAGGCTCGTATTCCAACGCAAACGGATTAAGAACAATAATTGTGAATATTAACCTCATTGTAAATCTGGTTTATTTGAAAAGAGCAACTATGCGAGTTTCTTGCAGTTTACTCCCGGCTGGCTTTTCGAAACGGTGATAGAGTTTCAATATTGACGATTAAAAAATGTTTGTTGCAAAGTTTACACGAATAAAATAGAATTGATTTCTATAGTCTATCTAAACCGAAAAATATTCATTTTATCTGTCTATGAAATATAGATAATGTTTGCTGTACATTATAGTGTTTGCGTATACGCTAGCAATTTGAAACATTTTTTTTCAAATTGCTAGCGTATACGCAAACACTAGTTATTACCTCCCCACTTGGTCATTATTTGTAAATCCCATAAATAAAAAATATCTACGCACAAAAGTACCACAGAAATCTCACATATTTGCTATGAAATCAAGTACTTATCGAATTAGAAAGTAATAAAAACGAGTATATTGTTACATAATATATTTTACAATGTATCTGACATACATCTACACTCGGTCCCAAGGGTGTCGCCGCGACTCACGAATGGGGGCGACAGGTGCGGCGTGTTTAACTTTGTCCACAATAAGTACTTCTGACCTGTTACACATAATCGATACCAAATGCGTCTTTAGTGGGCTATACAAACTGTACATTAGCTGTAACGGCTAACCGGTACGTATATTTGCTACACGTTTTTGTTCAAAGGCAGAAATTAAATCAACTAGTTTATATAATAACGATTATATTTTTCGTTTATTTTATAAAATAATAAACGTGATAATTTCGAAATGACTTATGTGAATCAGCATCATTCACTTGCTCTTATCACGTTGATCTGAGGTCGGCGCACTGTACGACAGAAGGATGCTTGATGCGAACCCTTCTTGGGAATGCGCGTGCTGGTTGGATTGGTTCACCGCCACCGTAAAGATTGATGGATGCCCTTAACAAAAGAATCCTTCAACCCGTGGGTTCGTACACCCACAGGTTGAGAAGGGGTGTCTTTATTCTACGCTGCCGGAACAACCGCACCCTACTCTTGCGCAAAGAGCATATCGATGTTGCAAGATGAATGCCCTATTTGCTTCGAAATTACGACAAGTTCAAACAAATAAGATATTAAGCGATACACCTACCCGTCCAGTAGGTACGAGTGCGTTCGGTCGTGCAAACGAGCTCCGCGGTATCGATCGCGAGGTATGCACTCACATCATTTACTGCTTATTGGATTTACGATGTCTAAGGGTTGCCTTTACTCTTAACGCATATACATAGATAGATACGCCTGTAATGTAATATTGACATTTGTTTGTATAACTCTGACAAACACGTTGCGCTTGAATGCAATCTAAATTTCATTTAAAAAAAGGCGCTCTCTTATATATTCATTTACACGAATACTTTTTACGTCGCTTTTCTTTGCATGATATAATAACGACAAAATATGGCATAACAAAATTCGCTATAAGTAAATAGTTATATTCGTCTAACAAAAAGGGTAAAAGCTACAGAATCTTTTGATACTTTGGTCAACCCTTTTGTTCAAAATAAGGACAATTTTAACCGCGGCTGCTGAGCGCATAATTTAACCATATGTGACCAACCAACCAAATTATATTGCACAAGTCAGTGGGTAAACATTGGTTCACTCTCTGTTACCACAGACGAGCCACTCACGAGGCAGGTAAATATACAGTTTAAAATAACCCAACGTGTAGAGGCAGACGTCGCCGCCAACTTAACACTTAATCTAATAAACATTCGCTTACCCTTTCTTTTGATTTAATTGAATTAGCCACTTCTAGTGTATACCACTTCTATACATGAAACTTATACACACTTGAAACACTCTTTATATTGTCCTGGGAATAAAACGTAACAAATCCGTCTTATGGCACGAATTATGTTTAAGACTTAAGTAAAGTGTTTATTAAAATGTATAGAATAGTACATATTCGAATAAGAGACAAAAGGGTTTTTATATTATACTCGTATAATCAGAGTCTTGACGATTAACATAGTTTAGGGCTAAACACATTTCAATAATTTTATTTTCACTGTCATACTCAAGTATTTAGTAATACAGTTGCTAAAGTATCACTCCAATTAACTTTTACCCAGCCTAAGCTGATCGTAAGCCGAACCACCTGGATTCAGTCCTCCGTGAAACAAACCAATTATCCCTATCAGGGTCGCCACGGCCGCGCCCTTCACCACATCAATCAACTATGACCAGCGCTAGCAAACTGGGAATTAGAATAGCTAAGGGTGATATACTTGTACAGCGTAGTTTCATAAACATTCATTCTACAACATTTCCAAAAGTATAGAATTAACGTATAACATCAACAGAATGATTTCGTCCCTGCGAATTCAATGTAGCACATTAAACGTGAACGGTGAACGGAGAATGAATATGGTTATATGTACATGCATGTCGATATGAGATATAAATTGATATATAACGTGTTCGCCGAAAACACCATCGACCTGAAAGCTATGATGCGTTCTAGCGATCGCTAACTAAGTTATACAAAAAATGTGTGAACATTTTAAAAATGTTTACAGAAAAGTCAGCGACAGCATTTATTGGTATCGTTATAAGTCGCAAGAACGATTTCACTGTTCATAATAATAAAACACTCGAGCCAATTTATTAACTCGGTTATTATAAACATTGCATAGTTGCGGAGATGAACACTGTTAACGACGGAAGTCTTAATAGATTTATTACGCCGAGATTACGGCAACCCGCAACACTGTTATAAATGACATTAGATGTGAGATGTTTTGATTTCTACTAGCATTAGTTGTGTGAAAGAGATGAAAACGGAGATATAACGTGAATGTGTAATTAAAACATTGTATTTAATGTTTTAAAAAAATCAATATGTAACGAAGATGCTTACTTCGTAGGTATTATTTGAGAGCTCGAGTGTTAACAACTAATAATGCTATTTTTCTAAATATTTATTTCAAGTTAAAGGCGGCTTGATCTAAAAGACTTGAAAATATTTATTTTGTTAGTGGCAGTTCTCAATAAAAATCAAAATATTTCGATCGCTTCCTTTGCAGGTCTAAATCATTAGAATTTGAATCGCTTTCCGCACCCGGCTACCTCTAAATCGTCAATTGCTACCGAATTGGATTTGAATATATTACAGTACCTATCCGTTATAATTCATGCCGCGGTCACATTGAAAGTAATTTATTACACTACTAACGTTTGCCTGTTTTTGTAAAGGTCGATAAAATATGTAATTATAAAATATAATATTCTATTTAACCCTGCAAAATAAAACCAGCTCAAACGCACTAACGCTGATCAAGTAAAAATGACCATTCCTAATGATTTCACAACACAGTTAATAACAGCACACATTGCCATCCGTAATACCGAAATTAAGTCACTCTGAAAAGCTCTCACTCGTGTTCACACGTCTGATTAGTGTCCGCGCTAGCCGTTGTTAGTACGCACAGATATATTGCGGAGTCACTTGGTTATCTATAATTAGTTCCTGTAATACTACGTTAAATGCTAGTACCGACTTCGTACGGGTAAAATGATGTTCAAAAAAAATATAGCAACATATTAAACTACTTTATAGCGTATATATCTTGAAACTAAATTATAAATGATAATTGCATATTAATAGATTTTATTGTTTTTGAATAAAACCGAAATTAACAAGCCAAACTTATCACATGAGTAATTTTTAACAGTTGGAGCGACTTCCAAATGTTGTTTCACAATTTATATAAACCGAGTATAATTATTTTCGCTTTTGATTAAAACAAAGCAAAGTTATGAGTGTGTCAAATTGTCATTCAAATGCAGTTTTAAGAATTTTTTCTTTATACAGTCGGTCCATTGTAAGAAAATAAGCACCTAAGTCATTATTTATCTTCAACAGCAAATATTATATGTACTAAAAAGTGAGAAGGAAAATGCCCACGAAAGTATGGACGTCCAGTGTGGTGTTAAATCCAAAGTTGTTTCAGACGTTTATAATATAGCTAATAACCGTCTGCAGCTATTGATTTTGTAATCAGACCTGGTTACATCCACACCTTTGAGGTAACTCCAAAGTAGTTATGTTATGTCTAGCTTAATATTCAATTAAAACCTTACTATTTTTTGCGTCTCTAGAAAGGGAACATCAGTTGATAATAGATAAAGATACTTGGTGGTAGGGCTGTGCAGACCCGTCTAGGTAGGTCATGGTATATTCTAGCGCCAAACAGCAATTACTCAGTTTTGTTGTGTTCCGGTTTGAAGGGTGATTGTAACTTGAGTGAGCCATTGAAACTATAGACACAAAGGACATCATATTTTAGTTATTAATATGCGTTGTATGTGTAATTTCAGTAGTTCGGGATGGCAAAATAAAATTATGTTTTACAATGATGCTCCAATCTCTCTATATTTCTTTACAATCCCTCACAATCCTCCAATTGTTTTCCTTATGACAGCTCAATCAATTTTAAAATAAGAAATAGTGTTACATGCCAGTATTAAATGTTATTCCATATAAAATAATATTAACTAAAGTTGTACAAATTATTGATCAATTAATTACAATAATAATTGTATATATTTATGATATGTGATGTTATTAATGATATAATTAATTATGATATCCTATGACGTAGCACCGTATTGGAGGCTAGGGCTAGTCTCTAACATATGCTTAATATTTCTTACGGCACCCATGTCTATAGAATGGGCGATGGTGGCTACTTACCAATAGGTGGTCTATTAATGGTGGTCTAGGTCTGTAATGTTATATATACTATATGTTTATGTATCGACTATCTTAGGTGTGTCTAATCTGGAACTTATTCTAATGTGTTATTATTTAGTTCAAGATTTTCATTAAATCAATATTTGAATTATGTTTATCTCGAACGAAATTATGTTTATCTGAAACGTGACGAAAGATAAAGAAAATAATTATGATATACAAGAAAAATCTCTATCAAAAATGTATGTTTAAATTAGAGTATGCATATGTACAATGGCTGTGTAGCCAATGATCATCTGGAACAAAGTACCTGCGGTAAGGTGCTGCGGTTCCGGAGTTAACTGTCTGTACAGCCGCAGAATCACAAAATTCGCTCTATGTGTTTATAATATTAATGTAGATATTGCTCCCTAGTCCCTATACATTGTTTACAAGTAAATACAAAAGATCAAACGTGTATTACATTTCAGTACATAAATATATAACGTTTAGTCAGTTTAAGTTTGAACTTAATTAAAATCTGTTAGTTACTAGCTTAAATAATTCTATCGTTTTGTTTTAGAATATCTTATAATGATAAATTACTTAGCTTTTCTAATTAAACAATTACTTCGTATTATGAACTTTCAGGCGTTTTGACTTCGTTAATAGAATTCAAATAAATTAAGGCATTTAACTTACTAACTAATAATTAAGCTTAAATAGCGCTAAGTATTCTTTATATTTAAATGAGTTAATACTCATTTAAAAGGAATACTAAATAAGTTATAATTTCATGATGTAAAATTAAAAATAATCTTCTTCTATAATCTTCATCTACTTAGTTCTGAAAAGCGAAAAAGTGTTCGACAATAAAGGTAGACCTTTCACAAGCATTAGAAAGCTTTTTAGAATATAAGATGATTAATATAGATTTTTCATTCCTATTTCTCAAGTCGTGTCTACCCAGCCGAAGTAAAAACACACATCTTATATTACGTAATTTAATTATTTCGGGAACTGTGAAAAGTAGCGCTAATGATAATAATGAATGCCGTCGCTGCACGTAATGAGCCTTAGCGGCGTCGTATCGACCCGACGCCGAGCCGCTTTGATGAAGCTCCAAAGCTTCAATAGCGCTGCTGTTAAAGTCGCTGCCACGCTTGGTTATTAATCTACAATTTACCCCGACTACAATTTAAAGCGATTTTTACAGAGATCAAATACTGATCCGATTTTAAAAATCTTGAAATAAACATTAAAACCTTATTAGCTTTACCTAGAACTGGCGTGACTCATTTATGAAGTGACGATTCAAATGGGCTTGTTGAAGCCCGTTTTGATTTATTTATTATCATCATAGTAAGTCAGATTCGTTTCTCTCACGGGTATTCGTAATAAACCTCATGAAATTGGTTAAGCGACCAAAATTTTAAAGGATTATATATTTTATGCATGAATTTCTATTTTATTTGTATTGCTGGAAGTAGTCTCTCGTTGCTTGCACCTCACGTCTGCCGGCTGCACGCGCCGCCACTTTGATATCGGATTTTGTAAATGAATGCGCCGGAAGAGCACTCTCTGGTAGGAACTAGGTTATGATACCACAGCCCGAATACAAGGTTAAGCATCGAAATTTCAATGTGAACACTTTTAGAGCGTGATTCCTTTGATTTATAGAGCTCTTTTGTACTTGTATTTGATTATATTCTTTGCATTGGATTGTATGAAGATAAATTTCACACACACTTTTTCGTTGGCATACATTTTTAATTTTTACATAATACGATTTGGACGGAATTGCAATAATAAATAATTAAAATGGTTTATAAATGTAATATCACAACACATGCTTATTAAAATTTGGTTTCGTCTCGGTGTTATACTACTTTGATTGGCAGAGAGTATAGGAGTATGCTTAGATGGCTTGATTTCCTTTAAGTGGCGGACCTGTCGTAGTCTGGAAGGCGACGCCATACCGAGATTGGTACAGGGCCAAACACACCCGACTATGAAGTATATTTAAGCTGTCAGGCTGCGTGCGAGTGGGGTCTACGTGCGCCCCATCGACTGGTCTGGAGGAGCACCGCACCGCCAGCCTGTTATGGAAGAATAGAGATAACTTTCAATAGACGAGTGTTGCCCTCCTCCTGGGCAATAGTTGGGCTTGTAATGGTGCTTGGGTCGGGCGCGTACGATACGCATACGATACTTACTTATTGAATGTAATGAAAAATTGAAATCCCAATAACAGTGACTTCTGGGAGATCCATAGAGGCAGGGCGCGGGCGCCGTGTTCACTGATGACTATTGATAAGCCATCAATAAATAAAAAGGTAAAGATAATGTAATAACTCAGGCAATATCTAGGTCATAACCCAAATATTCTCATTCACCTGCAACTAATGAGTTGGACACAGTGCAATGACTTCAGCTCGGTTTTGGCTCGATGCCCAATTTTCATTATCACTGCTTTCAGGCTCCAACTTTCGCGCATTAACCAACAAAATACCATTAACATTTAATTTTAAAAACAACCAGTTTAAGATTCCTAAGCCTACGTATATTAAAAAACTGCTACTATATATTATTTATTTACTATTCCTTATATTTTTGTTACATTCAACACACAAGAAGCTCTTTTTCTTTACCATATTTATTTATCATACAATACAGAAAGTACAAAGAGTAGTTTAAATGGCCGATTATTATTTTGTATAAACCTTTATATTAGATTTTATTATTATATTAAGTTTTTTTTACATGAGAATTATGTTAATGTTGCTTTAATCATATGCAAATGAATATGAAATAATTAATTAAAACACACGGAACAAGCCCCCAACAGCCAACAGAACCGAAATACGTTACGCTTGGTTCGTTTGATTTCACTACAATTTATTCGCTACCGTTTCCATTTATTTAGCCTAGACTTGACCTTTCACTGTTCGATGACCCTACCGTATTTTATTTCAATTGTTGCGACTTAAACAATATTGTTAGCAATTCTTTTTCCATAAATTTAAAATATTATATAGTATTTTAACCGATTTGAGCACAGTAGATTTATATTGCTATGTTTTGATCTGATTTCAGCAATAAGCCTTGAAAAAAGTTAAACTTCGGGTAAAAAAATACATTTAACAGCAAGGCAGATTAATAAAAAAGCCTATTGTAATAAAACTAAAAAATAGGCTAAGAATCCTAATTTGGAAATGCAAAATGCATCCGATGTATATGTGACATGTATCCGACATACATGAAGATACTCTTCAGCCTCTCCAGGTTCTAGCCGATTCTGCCCAAGGACAAATGAAATGCACGGTTCTATACAAGCTATATACTGGTATGTACTTACTGGGTACGTTTGAACTGATTGAGCAGGAACTTCAATTTCCTTTTCACAGAACAATTTAACTATTTAATTCAACAAACAATAATGGCTTCCTACCTTGTGTGGGCTTATTTCATTGTTAATAATGCTTATTATGAAATAAAATATGAATATTAATGACATTCCCCGATTTATTTTATAACAGAAATACAAATTTTCAATTCGATCCTCTCATTAAAAAAGATTTATAAAGAACAAGAGAAAGTATATGAAAATGTTCAATATTACAAAAAAAAAATTAATTTTTTCAATGATTCGCAATGAGACAATTTTTTCTAAATAACAAAAGAAAAATGAATTTATCTAAAAAATTCGAAAAATATTCATTTTTGCACTTTCAAATTTGTTTTTCACTTTTAAATTTCGACTGAAAAACCATTAGTGAAAAAGTATTTAAAACTGCAAGTTTTCAAAATAAATTATATTTACAATATATGTTGGAAAAGTTTTCCTAATTTAGTTTGTTAATAAATATTTACACATATTACACATTATGTATATATATATATATGAAGAGAAGTAAGCCACGCTTGAGATAATAGTTTAAAATCATGGTTAGCTAAAAAACATTGACCATTTGTACTAATATTAAATGCGAAAGTAACCCTCTGTCTGTCTAATACGTTTTCACAATGTTTAATAATTAATATGTTTAATATATTTCGATTTATTTTACAAATAAATTTCATTCACATCATAGAATTACCTCCAACTATTCACAATGATAAAGACAAAATATCAGCAACATATCGACTTCCAGCTCAAGAAACGAATATCGGTATATTCTTCTCACATTTCAGAATCAGAAAAGTCAGTATTACGTATTCAAGGCTTGTCTGCAAAACTCTAAGATTCAATTTATCTATCGGTTCGTTTTTTGGGACAACGTCAATATTTCTCTCAGTTTCCGAGCAGTTCGACAATTTTACAAAGCGGCTTCGTAGAATCAATCTCATGTAAACTTCGTAGAATATATTTCCACCGAACGGTGCTCTTCGACTAAATGTTTCAAAATAGGTATTGTAAAGCCATTGTCTGTAAGAAGTGACACAAACAATTACGAAGATGTTGAATGACGTGAAGCTTGTGAAACATTCTTTCAAATATTGTAGTTAAGAAAATTTGATTCGAATTTTTGAGTGATATTTTCTGCACTTCAATATTCATATTTAAGAACCCAATTTCGATACGTCCATCTCGAGGCGGTCGAGAATGTTGGCTCAAGCGCTGTGCTGCCAGTTACGCAACTGCAATATCGAACTCGTTCAAGTCGGTATTTCTTTATTTTTTCATTTTACTGGTTGCTTCTCTGTACTAAATAGTTTTTATCTTTAGCGCACGAGCACGAGGTAATGGATTGTTAAACTAACTTTACTAAGATGGTATCTTATTGAATTTCGCATTAAATAGTGATAATGTTGATATATTAGAAAATTAATAATTTAGCAGCTAGAGCAGTTTTAAAATGATCTTTTTATTAATGTAGCACCACTTCACTTATATTTAAATCGAAATTAATTATTGAGATTCATTACTAAAAATAAAAAGTCAAAGCAAACCCATCTCCTGCATACCTCTGTATAAATACAAACGTTTTACTCTGAGTAAGCTAAGTGAAATGTTTCTGTCCTGAAAATTTTACTCAACCGAGATTAGCGTGCATGAGCTAGACGTATGCAGCCCAGCTCATAATTTATTCTCTCGCTATTCAGATTTTCTTTCAACAATTACGCTCAGCAAGCGACTCCCCGCAGGATGCTTTTTCTAAGTATACATCGTAAAGTAAAACTATCAGACATTTTAAAAGGTTAACTTCCTTATTTACCTACTCACAATATTTTACAACGAGCATGCGATTTCCACTTTCGTGTATTACTAATAAATAGAACTTATTTCTAAGTCTGATTGCATTTTTTGTACTTTTTTCTTCTTTATATACATGATTCTATATAATTAGGATCCTGACATTTTAATATTATGCCTTCAACGCAAAAGACTTGCTATAATATTAAATAAAATATGCCACTAGGTAAATATGATAATACTATAACAATTTTGTTAGACTACGTACATACGAGTTTATCAAAGTACCTTAACGCAAATAGAAATAACACAAAACATTAACCGCACGATCATAGAATTTAATGATTTGTTTTCTACACAAGTCATGCCGTATATATTTCAGCTTTTTGCGAATCATAACATGTCTGACAAGTTAAAATATTAATCTTAAATTCTTCTCATCGACGAGCGGCTATTTATATGAAGATTGACGAACATCTGAATGCAGATTATTTCAACTTATTTCCACTTTTTGCATTTGCTTCAATTCAATGAATAGTTATGTGAAATTTGAAATATAAAAAACTTGACTATTATCATTACTGGTTGGGAAAATAGAATAGTATGAAAACTAGTCGAATTAAAACATTACCTAGACCACACTTTATGCTCGTTTTATGGTTAACAGCATTGTTGGGGAAAACTGACTGTACCCACTTAAGTAAAATAACTAAAAGATGTTCTATCAAGTGGCGAAAACAATTCTTAATGGAAATGCATTATTTGATATTATAAAAAATATTTTTTTGCGTGTTGTTGTCTTTAACACCTAATCATTCTAATGAAACAAATATCTAACAAATGATTTAAATTAATCAATAATTGCTTTCTAAACTTAATAGTTTAAGTTCTATAATTAATAGTTTAAGTGATTTTTATAAGCTGCTGAATGAAAAAATTGCCTAGGAATAGGAGTTATAGTGTTGAAGAGATAATCGAAGTTTATTATATTACTTAACTAGCTAAAATAAATATTTGAATTGGTCCTAAATTTATAACAATGCACATATTCAACTAACTCACTTGTAATTAAACTAAAGTCATTCGTCAATGGTTTGCCTCTTATGCCTTTTATTACGAAATGTGATAAGCCTTAAGTATTATTAACATTACTTATGTAACGCTTGCCCGAAACTGACAGGAACATATCTTCGCATGTTGAACCTATTTCTACTCAAAACTACACCAAAAGAACCCGTTCAAGTCACTCCCGTTGTCTTAAGCCCTGTTGCAATCGTTGTTCATTTTGAGACAACGGGAAGTTGCTCGTCGACTAAGGTTAAGTCAGTCTCAAAAGAAATGAGAGAGATGTTTTATAGAGGCGTGTTTTATAGAGTGCTGCCTTGAGTCAGAAATCAAATAACAGCCAGCGCATGTGACCTCCGATAAAGATGATCTCTTTATTGTGTCTAAGTCCCTGCAATGTCAACATTGCTACAAGCGTCGATGAGTAACTGATACAGATGAGCTGAGAGGAGTTAGAGGCGTCGCTGTTAATTCATGGACAATCAAAAGAGGTTTAAAAGAAGCGAACATGCCACACGTCCGAAATTGACCATATGTGCATAATCTACAAGCATGCCTTGAAATGATCGAAAACGGCACATGCAAAAATTGACGATCCCAAAGCGGCATTTGGGACGAGGGAAAAGATTTATAGGAACTGACAAAAAAATATCAGATACTGAATTGCATGATGTAAGCTTTGATTAGCTAAATCCATTATATTTACAATTCGTAAGGATCTCAATAGTAGTAGGATAGTAAGTACTGAACAGTTCATGCTAATGATAGCATTGTGAGATATATAAAAATAAGATTAATTGATTGATTTTTTAACAACTTAACCCACTGCACATTTGGATTTATTGTTGGATATTGATTTCTGCTAGATAATAGATCAATTAAACGCATATGTTCGATGTTACGAAAAATCCAACACGGAAACAGTGGTGATGTAGCCTCAATAGCGATCAATAGCTTGTTGAACCAGTTAAAACCGGTTATCGATGCAATACAAGGTCGCGGTCAAGCAAGACAGAAATTAGTACGAAAATGTATTTTTATGTCCTGCTTTAAACAAAGGCTGTCATTTTCTTTTCAAGTGTTTCAACAGAAACGCTGAAAAAGAGATGTAATATTTCTATTAAAAGCACTGGATTCGATTGAACTATATACTGCCAATACATAGCAAGGTCGCAAGTAAGTGGACGACCAGATCATTAAAAGCTTTGATGACGAAATATATGTCACGAGCTTCATATTTTATTGTTTTAAAAAAGATTTTATTTTATAGGAATATTTGATATATCTTCACATACAAGTCGCAGTTTCAGTTTTCCAGGTGTATGATGGGGCAAACTTAATACATAATATATTTCTTATACATATGTATTTATTAACATATCAATTAACTCGTCGTCAAGTTTACCTAACTTTATAAACGAAAGCACTTAAAACTGTATTTCCCTAGCCGAGCATCACGGAGAGCCCTTGACGATAATTCTGTGTCAGTGGCGATAACCCTTTGAAAAAGCAACGGTGCATAAATTTCTCGCTTCGAGAGGACTGGAGTGTTTTCTTTTTGTTAATTTTTTTGACAAACGATCGCTCTTCGCACACACAAAATATATAAATACAGATATTGTTTGTTTTCTTTGCAATTTTTTAACATTTCATCAATACAGTTGAACGAGCGATATAAAGTGCGATCCGAAAACATTCTGATCGCACTTTACATCGCTGAAACAGATTTCATCCTCACCGCCCAGATGTTTAATCTTCTGCAACGTGTCATTGTTAATGTCATTATCATTGGAGGACGAGCAAATGCACCCCTTCACTGATAGTTGTACTGGCTCACTAACCCTTCAAACCGTTTTTGTTACTAAGTATTGCTTATGTATTTGTATTTGTATTGAAATATAAACACAAAAAAACGATCAGTCGTTACTCTTTCTACCGTGGTCTTAACGTCATACGTCGCCGAAATTGCATAATCCAGAAGATCAAGTGTATTTAATCATATCGTTTAATGGTATTTGTAGTTGAAATGGTTTGTGAACGTATATTCTTTTTTATTTAATAATAAGATATACATGTTTCATTAGTCATACGACGGACACAACTTCAAGTCGGTTTTTAAATGCATGTCATTTTGAATACAAAAGTTGACGGATACGAAATACAGTTGAGTGGCTTGTATGTAGCGAGCTGTATGCGAGTGGTGACATTGGTACTTATATGGGAAGACCCATATTGGATACCTATTGTTTATTTTTATATTTACAGCTTACGTAGCCAAATATACAAACAAAACTTTATTACGAGACGATACCTTTTCATTATTGTATATCACAAATTATAGTGTTTTAAGCATCTTTTATTTTAGACTACTGATAATAAGTCTCAGTTATTTTTACCCTGAATCGTAGGAAAATAAGATAAACAGACGAATTGACTGTATAAAATGCTGTGACGATTTACTATTTTTTCTTAGTGGTATTTTTTTATCAAACTGTGTCTGCCAATAAAACAGCTACAATGTTTAATCTGGATCGTAAACCCGACGGAACCTTAACTCGGTTAGTTCATTGCGGATTTCTTTATTTATTGTATTGTGACTTTACCATTTTATTTCAGACTTACAGGCGAGTAAAGGGCCCCCTGATGGCACGTGTGAATAGATATAAACCACTTCTTACACTTAAGAATGCGCCGAAAACTCTTGTGCCTTTGATATCACTGGCTCAATCAACACACAAACCGGAACACCGAAAAGCGTGGTGTTAGAATGACTGGTGGGAGACCCACCCGGACAGATCTACACAAATTCTTACCTCGATATATGCTTGTTTGCATCAACGTTGAGAACGATATATATTTTTATTCTATTGTATAATTCTAAACTCATTTGTTCCGTTGAATCGGAGCCTAGAAATAAATTGATAAATAATATGAATTACTATGAATAAGAACTAATATAAAGAATATGTACCAATTTCATTACGTAAAAAAGCCCACACTATAAACAATAATAAATAGCCCGCGACGGTGTTTTTTCTTTACGTTGATAACATTTAAATTCACCATAGTCATTGATAAAATATCTGTAAAAAACAAGTAAATATACAAAGGTTTAATAAATAGAAAAAAGCATGACATTCAGTAACTAACTAAGATACTAGACATTTACTTTTTTCTTGATAGTTAAGTCGACCGTGGGCTACCTGATAGTAAGTAATCACCACCGTCCCACCACACCACCATCATAAACAGAAACATTTGAATCGTTGTAAGAAATATTTGAATTTTAAAAATTAAAAAATATTTAGAGTTTTGAGCAAAACATAATAATGATTGACATATATACCGGAATAAAAATTGAAACGAATTATATGTACGAAGTTGATAATAAAAATCCGTAAAAACATTCGATTTCCGCTTCGCTTACTTCGCTATCATCGGAATTTTTAGGGTTAATTACTTGTACGAATTATACAAAGTTTATAAAATTCCTTAATCTTGTAACTGTGGATTCGTTAATACAATCTTATAAAAACTACTAGAAAAATATTCGTACATTACTTTGTTTAAATACGTAATGTACTGTGAAGATAACACAAAGAGAGAAATAATAAAAAATACAAACGTAAGAAAATTGTACGGGACAGAAGTAGGTATGTACATTAGCCTGTTATTGCGTAACTAATTCTTATTGGATTGCAAATGACGATAGGTTTTATCGGTTTAAATTTACAAGAAAAGTTACTAATGAAAAATCAATTAAGACGATAAGGATGGAAAAAAGTTAATTTTAATAAAATTGCAATAGTAAATTATTTTAAAAACGTTTCTCCTTATATTTATAAATGAGAACCTAACATGGGTAATCATTCTATGGAAAGATTTTATATCTTTTTTTTAAAGTATAAGTACAAATTTGCGACTAGCGATTTCGTGGAGTAGTATACCTTTGAAATTAATTTATTTAAGAATCGTTTTATCTTTTAAACTTTTCTATTGTGTATATAATCGAGTTACTAAAGAATTTTACATATTTGATATTGCTAATGTGTTATCATTTTTAATAATATCCACATGATTTTACAAAACATTGGCGGCAAACAGTTACATTTAAATACAAAACTAGTCCTTATAAATCTACCTTTAGCGCTGCTGGTTAATAATATTACATAATCGTATATTATTTGTATGCGAACGCCGCCGTCAATTTCCAATATAGTTATCAAAATAAACAGCGATTGCCGGCCGCTGGAGGCCGCGAGCTCGGTACGATTCTACGATTCACGACCTAACGCGATCGATAAAAACAATGAAAATAGACGCGACATTTCGCTGATATCATGTTCTTTAGAATGGTCAACCTTACTGACATAATAATTCCTTAGCTTGAGTCTTCCAAGCTTATAATAATATTGGCTTAATGATAATAAATAGATGACATGCAGTAACCTTTCTTAGACGAATCTAATAGGATTCTAGGTTTACTAGTCGTACAATTATAGCGAAATTAATATAGGAAACTTGTCAGTACTTACCAGGTGCAGAACAGTATTCACCACCTCCCGGTTGGTTACCTGTCCGACTTCAATCAGCCCGATAAGAACTGCAAATTTCAGGCTATCGTTGGTCGTCATTCTGACGACTTCCTCAGGTCTTTTAATGTCACTAAACGGTGGCGATTTAAGGTCCGCCATAGTTTGTTATGTCACAATTCACTAAATCACAATTTTAATATCCACTCGCGACGATAAAATTCAAGAAAACATCATTTCATCGGCTCACATGATAACGCACCAATGTCGCTTTCTGCCATTTTGGATTAAGTCAATGTTGCTAGAAACAATAAAATATTAAACCATTTTATTCACTAATCGATATTAATTAAAAAATTGTTGTACATCAAAAGTACAAATTGAATTAAATTAAAACAAAATGTCTTAATATCATATTCTGAGTGAGATTAAAGTATACTACAATTAACTACTTATAACACTATTTTTGCAACATTAGAATAATATGTTTGGCTTGGATAAAATAATTCGTTTTTGTTTCAAATCTCAATTAATGGTTATAATATATTTTTATCACTTATGTCATAAACAGACACCAGATAATTTTACGTTATAAAAGGGAGAATGTTAAACGCTTGCAATAAGCTCTCAATGCAACCAATATTTAAAAACATCAAATTCTAAAACTGTACAATATTAAATATTCTTAATAATTATGCTTTAAAACAAAAATTGCTTATTTTAGTAATTGTTATGACATGATAATTTTTTTATAATATGAAACTCTAGTTTAATAATTTTATCTGAGTATTATCTTTATTATGTTGTGTGTAATGATACTTGAAGTTCGTGTGATTTCACCAGGAATTAGAATCAGGTTAAACGCAAACTAACTTCACTTTGTGTTAGTCACAGACAGTCCAGCAAACATGGCGGCCATTGACGTAGAGCCTACAAAAGTAAGAATTGAAATTAGTCTTGTAAAGATAGAATATTATTTACTTGCTTTTCGTAAGCGTATACATTTATTATTGTTAGTTTTATATATATGAAAAAAAATATATATTTGTGTATATTAGCCTGGATAACTTTATATGTTACGCTTGGGCGTTCTACGCAAGCTTCTACTGTTTATAAATGCAATAATTGGTGACTTGAAAATGGCTCTAATAAAATAATTTGTACAGTATTCGTTAAAATCATTCATAAAACATGTTTTGGTGCAAATCAATTGAAAAGTACAAACGTTCTTTGTAATGACGGTTCTTGTAATATTCAATTTAGATCGAGGCTGCGATGCGTACGCTCAAATTGTCGGGGCATGTCGGCTTCGACAGCCTGCCAGATCAGCTGGTAAACAAAAGTGTTCAAAATGGATTCGTTTTCAACATCCTGTGTATAGGTAAGTGGTGAATAAATAGTTAATCGCCCACACAATCGCTTATCTCCTGCGACCCAGTAATGCAACACTGCAGGTTGTTATAAACCAATAAAGTCGTTACAATTTGATTAAAGACAATTACGAGGTCTAGCTAATAGCTATAAGCTAACTATAAACAACTTTTTGTCTCAAATTCGTACGGAGGATTATTAGGCTCAATGGCTTTACTTATTAATATACTCAAAAATATCATTCAAAATAACTTAAATAAAACCAAGTAAACCCAGAATACCCTATGGAAATATATACTACCACATTCAACTTGTTATAATTACTTATTTTAAAATACATATTTTGTTAGTTATCTAGTTAAAAAAAAATGATAGTTTTCTAATAAATTAAAAATAATGAAGTTTTATTATATAAATATTTATTTAATATATATACATATTACTGAATGCATAATTTCGTTATATTTTTACATACAACTGGATCTTCTATAGAACATAGACATATAGAGAATTTAAAATGCATGCCATGACTATTTTAAAGTTAAATAATTCTGCTGATGTAGCTTCTATAATCTTTCGCAGTTTGCTAAATCTAATATACATATAAGGTCATGGGTTTTTCAAAGCATTATACAATTTGATTCATCTAAAACAGAGTTTAATTTTGTTAATAACAAATAAGTTTTACAATACTAATACTAATGGCTGACTAATACAAACCTAAAACAGAGAATTGACAATTGCAATGTTCATGCTTTATTTCCTTATTTAAAAGAGAACTGGAATTGTCCTTTCCACTCTAAATGAGCACTAATTAATAAAAAAAAATATGTTTATAACCAAGTCTTAAATAAATATTTAAATTACAAATTAAAATTAACTGACACTTCTTATGTCATTAAAAAATATGATACATTTTTTACTGAGACACCCTCCTTCGACTCAACTGCCAACACTAATGTCAACACAAAGCTTACATACATATTTAATTTTATCTTAATATGCTTATACGCTACTAGTGTTTGCCTGATCACAATGATGTTACATAATGTTTCCTTCCTCATTTTAATTTAATTATTTAAAATTATCCAACCCAAAAACATTCTGCAATATTCCACCTGAGTAGTAAAAATAAATAAATAATATAATGTCAAATATTATTTATGATGAATTGATGCAATATCATTGATTATGAGCTGAAATAATCTATGGTATTCATCATGTATTTGTGAAAAAATGACACATTTAATGTTGACGGAGCTGTTATCAGTCTAGTCTAGCTTTCAAACTAAAGGTAAAGTGGATACATAATTATATTATTCATGTACCAGACTGAATAGTGTTGGATTATTAATAAAGATAATTAGTGAACAGTATAGTAGAACTATTAGCAAATTGTATGAAATATGTAAATCATAAGGTTTGTTTAACTTTCTGCCTGATTAGAATAGCGTTTAAATGGGGCAGTGATAAATAATTAATTTTAAATACATTTTTATTTACAGTAAAGATGCAACTTTGGATGGGATAATGTATTTTTTAACAAATACTATGTTGCAAATAAAATCATGTTTAAATAGTTTTTCTAATAAGATTGAAATAAGTATAAGAGTTTTGACACTGTATGAGTACATAATATATCTTGTTCAAATTATCAAATGCCTTCTTTTTAAAATAGGTGAAACTGGGTTGGGAAAGTCAACTCTGATGGATTCTCTATTTAACACCAACTTCGAGTCTTCGCCAAGCCCCCACAACCTACCAACTGTGAAGTTGAAAGCACATACATACGAGCTGCAAGAGAGCAATGTTAGACTAAAGGTAAATATATAGTTGTCCCTTAATTTATAGGTTAAGAATAGTTGGGATTGGGTTTTTATGTGGAACCCTGAAGGTTGAAAGAACTTATCAGATCTTGGTACAAAATGAAACATTTTAGATTGAAATTTACAAATTAAAAACCAAAGTCACATATAGACTGACTAAGAATGACAATGTTTTCAGCTCACAATCTGTGACACAGTTGGCTACGGTGATCAGGTGAATAAAGAGGATAGTTTTAAAGCTGTGGTGGACTACATTGATGCCCAATTTGAAGCATACTTGCAAGAGGAACTCAAGATCAAGCGTTCACTCCCCTCATACCACGACAGCCGTCTGCATGTGTGTCTATACTTCATTTGCCCCACCGGTGAGTATGTGAGAATATATATGTAAAATTCAATTAGTTATGTATAATATTTGAATACTTATTCACTTTTCTAATCAATCTGACTATGTTATGAAATTTTAACTAGTATATCTTGCAATGACAAACAGTTTGAATCGATTGTTTAAACATGATAACATCGGTGAAACATTCCAAACATAAACAGTGTTTCGACAACATTCCAAAAGTGTGTTACCCCTTTACGTCGGTACGCTTTACGTATTCAAAGTAAGTGAAGTAGCTACTTTCTAGTTCAATGGGACATTTGGCCAAGTTATAGAATATTTTATGCTCGTCCTTGACATTCGATCGCGTCGCTCGCGAAGTATTCAGAGCGCGCGCGCCGCAGGGCCGGCGGGCGGCGGGGGCGGGGGGCGGTTGAAGTCGCTTTCACGCGTGCTTAATTGGATTGAAACAAAATACTGAGAGTAAAAAAAGAGTTGTCTCGATTTAATTTCTTTTTTAAATATAATTCAAATAAAATATTTCGTTAAATTAAAACATATAAGAACTGTTTCTATAACATGAAATGTGAATAGGTGAAAAGTAATATGTACCAGCTAGCTTTATGGGCTGACATTAATAGCGGCGTGCTGACATTAATTAGCTTTTACTTTGGAAGTATAATGCACTTGATGTACCTACTGACGCACTGCTGTCTAAATGAGATAACGAACTCGATAGCTCTGGGAACAGTATAGTTATCTGCTGAGAATAACAACAAAGAACAATCAATGTCGTTAATTTCGTAGAATCAGTATTGTGAACGGAGCCACAATCATAGACAATGATAATTGTGTACGTCATGTGCTGTGGTTGTTTTTAAGATTTTGATACAGGTTTATATAAGTAATACTATGTCGTCCGGGAATAGAGACGTTTGTATCAATCTTATCGTATCTTGTTAATATACAGAAATGTCTTTGTTCCAACTTTGTTGATAACACATGTTTGGTTCATTTGCGCGTACCATAAATATCTTATCCATTGTTATATTTTCTAATCAATTCTTACTAGCTTATTTAAAGCATCCGTGAACTGTCACTAGATTTCTGAATTATGTTCACTGAAACCGATAGCCAAGTCTTTAATTTGCCACTGGATGGGTCAATGAACCAAATCTATAATCAATTTTATAATTAGAATAAGTAACTTATTTTAGTCATAAGGCTCCTAAGTCCCTGTCAAATCCTTAATAAAGAGAAAACTGAAAATTATTGTTTTTGTAGGTACGATATTCGTTATAACATTTAGTTTACTGCAGATCTCATCAGACTAAGGTCTTTTAGTGAGTTATAGAGAGATTTTGCTGGCATACCTCTCACCTTCACTTCCACCACACATAAATTAACCAAATAGCCATTGTTAGTTTATGAATTTTGATTACATTTTTATCTTGTGATCTATATATATAGTGTCGCTTCCTATGGTACAGTAAGCTCTATTAATAATATTTGATTTACCTTTGCCTTGTCATTGGATAGTAAATGCAAAATACAAATCAGTCAGAGGAGCAGATACATAATATTAGTTGTTTTCAGATTTTCAATTTCCATTGAATTGTCAGTGAAAACACTTAATGTAATTTTTTAATAAATAAAAATTTGTTTAGACTGCACCAAAAAATCGACCTTCGCTCGCCATATCGATGAACAATAAAATAACCTCAGAAAATCAAGACAAGTGTCATTAGAATCCGCTTCAGAAAGTAATATTAATTGTAATAATAATAAAATTTTCCATTTCAAACAATAATTTCATTTAATTTCAAAAAACAATTGAATTTCTCTTGGTTAATTTCCTTGTAGGTTGAATCATATTTATTTTTAATTATAATGATTGTGGACAATATTTTCAGGGCATGGACTAAAGTCCATTGATCTGGTGTGCATGAAGAAGCTGGACACCAAAGTGAATATAATTCCTATCATTGCTAAGGCTGATACAATTTCCAAGACTGAGCTACAAAAGTTCAAGGTGAGCTTATTTGTCACAAAAATAAATGTTCTCAGTGCAATATTGGATCTATTTATTAGTGTAGAATTAAGAAAACGAAGTAAGCAAGCAAATCTAAAATCAGCAGCCAGTCAAAACTAATTATCTTTTTTAATATAAATACAGTCAAATTCAAGACATTTAGATGATTAGGATATTAACTTTCCTAACCTTTTAAAGATTTTTTGTATTCTTTACCTTCATATAGGTAGAAAAGCTCCTGGCTCTCTAACTTAATTTTCCCCTGAAAATGTTAAATTTCACTTTTGAATTTGAATACAAAGAAGTCCAAGTCCTGTTAATTCTGTATTTAATTTGGATTTGCTGGGAACTGTAGGGTCGGAGAACAAGCAGTTCAAACCCATGTTTATATAATATTTATATACCAAACTACAAACAATACGATTTTTTTAGAAACAACACATTGTCTTGCAAAAGCAATACACTTTAAGATTACATTTAATATGAAATTTAATTTCTTTCAATTTCAGTCAAAAATAATGCAAGAGCTGCAAGCAAACGGCGTGGAGATTTACCAGTTTCCCGTCGATGACGAGTCCGTATCCGAAGTCAACGGCACCATGAACAGCCACATACCTTTCGCTGTCGTCGGCAGCACTGACTTCGTCAAGATCGGCAACAAGACCGTCCGTGCGCGACAGTACCCCTGGGGCACCGTGCAGGGTGCGTAACATTCAGTCGATCCCATAGAGTGAACGTGCGCGATTTTATTTAATGAAATAGGTAGGCGGATGCGCAAATGGGTCTTCTGAAGTTTATTGGCCACCACTGCCCATAGACTGAAGTGCTGTAAGAAATATTAACCATTCCTTGCATCGCCAGTGCGCCAACAACCTGTAAATGGCCACAACCGCCCATAAACAAAAGTGCTGTAAGAAGTAGTAACAATTCCTTTCATCGCCACTGCACCACCAACCTCGGGAACTAGGAGATATTAATGTCCCTTGTGCCTGTAGTTACACTGGTGCACTAGCTTTTCAAATTGGAGTACAACAATACTGAGTACTGCTGTTTGTCGGCAGGCAGGCTGGCACAGAGCCCTAATACCAAGTAAATCATTCGATATTACTGTTTAAATTCGAATGTATTTTAACTTGAATATACACATTCAGTGGAAAACGAATCCCACTGCGACTTCGTGAAGCTACGCGAGATGCTGATCCGCACCAACATGGAGGACATGCGCGAGAAGACGCACGCGCGGCACTACGAGCTGTACCGGCGGCGCCGCCTCGCGCAGATGGGCTTCTCCGACGTGGACGCCGACAACAAGCCCGTGAGTCCGGATTACATCTGGGAATTTTCTATCATTATTTGCATATTTAATGTAGCTTTCGTATAGCTCGTCTATATCTACGTCTCATCGAGGGCCGTTTATTTTAGGAAAAGTAAGATCCTGAAGGATTTTATTTTTAAATGAAAAAGGAGTTATTAAAAATATTAATGAGACTTAATCATTCGGTTCGCAGCTGTCGTTCCAGCAGACGTTCGAGCAGAAGCGCAGCGCTCACCTTCAAGAGCTGCAGCAGAAGGAGGACGAGATGCGGCAGATGTTCGTGCAACGCGTCAAGGAAAAAGAAGCCGAGCTCAAAGAAGCCGAGAAAGAGGTCAGTCAAACTAACAATGTAACTTTTTAAATAAGCCAAGTTTTAAAACCATTCAAAGTGGCAATTGTATAACTTGTCTTTTTCGTTATTACTGGACTAGAAACCAAACTAGAAACTATTTTTTTATGAAAGGAGAACATTTGCTTGTTCTAATTCTAAGTAAATAACAAAAATATTAAATTTGTAGCTTCATTCGAAGTTTGACAAGTTGAAGAAGGACCACACAGAAGAGAAGAAACGTCTCGAGGAACTTCGCAAGAAGATAGAAGATGACACGATCGAGTTCAACCGCCGCAAGCAGCAGTCGGCGCAGTCGCACCACACGCTCACCCTCGGCAAGAGCAAGAAGAAGTAACAAGCTGCAACCACCACTGGGACTACCACCCACGGCACTTGTCAGCGGCAGTGGTATTCCTAGTTCCTAATATCACAAAGTGGCGAACTTCCTTTTTTTGGTTCAGTCGAATTATTTGTATACAGCTCAGATGCTTGGTTCTTCTTTTATTTTGTGCCAAATTTCAGTTGAAGTTAAAACCTGTGTTATTTAAATCACAATGAAAAAAATATCGTAAACAAAACACAGTTAGTGTTTTGAAAATAAATATTACTTATATAATCTGCCATGAAATTATTCTTAAACGCCTAAAGTCTGAAATTTTATTATATTATAAATCTAATACACCTAAAAAGTAACTAATCTGCTAAAATAAAATACCTGATTGAAATAGAGGAACATATATGATACTTTCTTATAATTCTGATGTAGATGTACTAACACATGTTGCATTCAAATGTAGAAACTATTCCTTAATGATACGATAGTGATACCTGAGTAACCACCTGACACCGAGAAATGATTCTCAAGTCTCATAACAGACTTAAATTCTAATTTTGCACTTAGCTATATGTAAGTTGTGAAATTTTATACCAAAATTTATTTATACATTAGCCCTAGATTAGGTTTTTTAGTTATAAGCAATACTTGTAATAATTTTATTTGTATCGATGTAAAGGAACTATAACGATGCCACTAGAGACACTTCAATATGTCTAATCTCACAGCCAATATATATATACTTAGAGTTGGTTAATGATAAAACATGTTTATGTTTGAATAGTTTATTGAGCAAGTGTTGCTCGACGACATCGCTTACACCACACAAGTATTGATTAGGTAACGCATTAAGGATAAACATGGACGCGATGAACTCGATTACCTTAGGTATACCGTTTATGTATGTATGTATGTATGCATGTTATATGTACTAAATTTGCTGACCAAATTATTTTCTATGGAAATTGTATAAACATTTATTTTGCATTTAATCATTCATTCCTTATCGGTTATTTTATTTTGTAATTACATATATAGTATTTTGAAAATTTGTATTATTTTATAGGAATATTTAAATAAACCTAAAATTAACGCTGTGTTTTTTATTTCGAATCTCCTGATATTATGCGATTAGACCAGTGGTGGGAAAACTTTTTTATTGAGGAGCTACAAAGCTTAAGAAATTTATAGAATAAATGCATTTTGTGTTAAAACTTAATCATAATATTATAAAAACATTACAGCATTACACACTTGTGTGTGATTGCCCCGCAACACTTGAACCAAGCGGCTAGTTTAGCTTCACCTAGAGGTTATGCATCTATTGTTCTACTAAGTAGATTCTTCATTCACCTTGCCGATGGACCCTCGGCGGGCGGGCCGGATTAAATACTTTCGAGGGTCGAACTTTGCCCATCACTGGAATAGACCAACGAACCTTACGTATTATATCTAATAAGGCTGCCTGTCCCCTGACCACTGATGCGGAGAAGGGGGGAGAGGAACGGAGCGGAGCTGTGCAAATGTTGACCTATCAAATCATGTGAAATAAAAACTGCTTTAATCAAGTCAGATTTCAAATCACGCCCCGCGGCCGGCACGCGTACAGCGCAACGGCGCGCTTGATTTGCACTCGCAGCTTCCCCTCGCGGTCAGTGTTGTATGTAAAGTACTTACGATTAACGTTAAAAACGCAAACCCGCGAAGTTTCACGCGTCGCTTCTCAGTGTGTCTTGTATCGTATTATATACAGGTATAGTTATGTAATGACAGTATATTTTTGTAATCATTTGGAAATGGTAATTTAATAAAAGTAGTTCTCGACATAATATAGTTTATTCAGCTCGGTCGCCACACGCGCCACACGGGTCACACGAGAGACACCGAGAGAGGCTGCGGCAGGGCGTAGGCGATGGGCTTGAACATCTTGTTGTAGTAGGTGTAGCGGCGCCGGTGCGGCGTGACGGACGCGCGCAGCGGCACGGCCGGCCGCCGGAGCCGCCCCGCCGGCGCCGACGCCGCGCGCGCGCCGCACTGCAAGCCACACGACCGCTGTACGAATACGTCCGCCTCGGGCCCGCTTGCAGTCACTCGCGGGCCTAGGTTTACTATCATATTTTAAAAAAGGTAAAAATGGATCGTGACTTCCAGTTGCTTAAATATAGCCACTAATCTATACTAATATATAAAGCGGAAGAGTTTGTTTGTTTGTTTGTTTAAACGCGCTAATCTCAGGAACTACTGGTCCGATTTGAAAAATTCTTTTTTTGTTGAATAGTCCATTTATAGAGGAAGGCTTTAGGCTATATAACATTACGCTGCGACCAATAGGAGCGCAGCGACAGTGAGAAATGTTGCAAAAACGGGGAAAATTATTCACATTTATGGACTTTCGATGCGTGCGCAACATAAACGTTTTAAGTTACTCAAAAAATGTGTATGAAAGATATATTCCTCTTTTAATAATAAAAAAAAAGTCCGTGACACTATATGTCTATTTGTTAAGAGTGTGCTAGCAGGCGGGGCGCGGCGGCGGCTGAGGGGGAGGCGGGTCAGCCCCGCCGCCGCGCTCGCCACTCTCACCCGCGGGTGTAGTTCTGCGAAGTAGCAATGCACATAACGACTTAAAAAAATTAACATTCTTAATAGTTAAATTATTTATCAAAATTAGGTTTTGTTATCAGCTTATTTGCTCATTATTTTTTATCGTTTAAAATCGATTACATTTAAATCATAATCTGCTGTAGTTTTAACTTACGATATAAGATAAAATTTCAATGAACATTCCTTCGTACTTTGCAAGTAAACAATTCAAACGTTTCACGGTATAAATAAGGTATAAAAATTACATTACACACGTAAAAAAGTTCAAAATGGCGAGCGATACTTTCACCGATGCAGATTAATCATCACTGAGAAAATAAATTATGCAAATAAGCAAATAGGTGAATATCGATTAAAATGACTACACAAATAAATTAGTAGTTCAATATTTCAAGTAAATTCTATTACGTTCAAGCATATTCAACACGGTTGTACTATAATCACCTTATGGAATAATAACACCAAAGGAGAAACAATCTAAACTTCTTATTGTTCGGTTTGTTTATCTTATTACGTTTAAGTTAATATTGTTTGTTTTCAACCGACTTCAAAAAGGAGGAGGTTATCAATTCGTCTGTATTTTTTTGTTTTTTATATGTTTGTTACCTCATAACTTTTCACTGGATTTTGATAATTTTTTTTTGTTTGAAAGGTAGTGCTTCCCGTGGGGTCCCATTTTAATTTTATCCTGTTACGATGATGGTATCCCTATGAAAACGATATAAGTCTTAAATGTGCATTATGTATGTGCGCGATAAATAGGTGAATAACTCAAAATTGTGCCAACCAATTTTAATGATCCTTTTTTTATTATAAAGGACAATAATTTTATCTATAATATATTATCGTAATAACTTTGCTGACTTTTAAATAGTCTAAATATTTTTAATTTCATTTTACATAGTTTAAATCTAAAAAATATTGTAATCATTGTTTGTTATTCATAGGTTTGTGTTAAGTTAGATTTAAAGTGGGTAGGTACATACTTATCTCCCTGCGTGGAAACACAGAACGTACCTACATATTGGTAAGTAGAATAAGTTACTTGATTATTAAGTTGTAGAATAATAAGCAATTATTTTTTACTTTTTAGAGCATATTATTTTTTTTCTCTTTTGAAGTCGGTTTTTTTTTTTGTCAAAATTTTTGTTTATTAGAAGTGGTTGTCATCTGCATAATTATTCTGATTTGGTTAGGTTTTTGTTTATTAAAACATATATGGTTTTTTTATTACGATAAAATATCGAAATAAAAAAAAAAATTAAATAACCTTTATAATACTTTTTTTTTTCAATACAGATTTCATTATATTATCGGGTACTTAATTATTTACCATATGTTTGTTTTTATTGATTACAAGATACGTTTTGGTTTAAATTTAATACCTACATTTTTTTTATCTTTTTCGTCACTATAATGCCTAGAAAAAGAACTAACCTTTCTCGGCAGACTGCTAATGCAAAGCGTCTGCGGCTTTTGCGTAGCAATGAAACAACTGAAGACAATACGCAGAGGTTAGCTAATCAAAGAACGGTCAGTGAACAACATCGTGCTAGGGAATCGAGCGTTGAACGTTCACAGAGGTTAGCCTTACAAAATTTCCGAACTTCGGTGAATCGACAACGGGAATCAAATCATCCTTATATTTTGCCAGCCATCTTACCCCTTATAGTTATGGAATAAATTTCGCAATGATTTATGTGAAGATATATTAAACAGAATGCGTAATGAAAATCAGGATATAACATTAACCTATACTGATAACGTATACAATGATAGACTTATCTTAATTGAAGATAAAATTCATGAAATTTCAGATAAATCATTGACTGATTTTGGGCTTCCTGCATCAAAAAGGAATAATTCACATAATAATTTAGATCCTTTAGAAGTAGCACTACGGAAGCCGTATGATGTAAATGAATTAAATGAGTATATTACTGAAAATGAACCAAAATTAGTTAATGACCAGGTGACGGCGTACAATCGTGTTATGTGCAGTATTCGTTTTAACGAAGGAAAAATATTTTTTTTGGATGCTCCAGGTGGAACTGGAAAGCCTTTTATTACTAATTTCATATTAGCAAAAGTAAGGTCTCAGGGAAAAATAGCCTTGGCAGTTGCGTCGTCAGGAATTGCGGCAACTTTATTAGCAGGTGGACGCACAGCTCATTCCACTTTTAAACTGCCTCTAACTGTTTCTTTACAAAAAGATAGCGTGTGCTCTATTCGCAAAAATGGCCCTCTGGGTAAAGTTTTACAAGACGTTTCTTTAATTATCTGGGACGAATGTACCATGATCCATAGAGCTCATGTAGAGGCTCTAGATAGAACTCTCAGAGATATTAGAAGTTGTGATAAAATTATGGGTGGGATTACCATTATGTTTTCTGGGGATTTTCGACAAACTTTACCGGTAATTTTAAGAGGAACTAGAGCAGACATTGTAAGGTCTTGCCTTAAAAGTTCACCGTTATGGAAATTTGTCCATACCTTAAAACTATCTACGAATATGAGAGCACATTTGGGGGGAGGAAGTACAAATTTTCCTTCAAAGTTACTTTTAATAGGAGATGGAAAAGTACCTCATTCTGAAAATAAAATTGAAATTGATCGCGATTTAGGAGAAAAAGTGACTAGCATAGAGGATTTAATATCAAAAGTTTACCCTAATATCGTCGAAATAGAAAATAAAGATTACCAATGGATGTGTCAAAGGGCAATATTGGCGGCGAGAAATAGTAGCGTTGACGAAATTAACGACCTAATTTTAACCAAACTTCCAGGCGATATAACTACCTACACATCTATTGATAATGTAATGGATCAAGAAGATGCAGCCATTACCCACAAGAGTTTCTCAATTCTTTAAACCCGAGCGGCCTTCCACCACATTCCCTGAAGTTAAAAATAGGTGCTGCGATAATTTTCCCGCCTTCAAGTAAAATTCCTTCGCAATAACGTGATCGTTGCAACAGTTTTGAATGGTCCGGCAGTTGGTCAAACAGTGCTTATACCTCGCATCCCAATGATTCCGAATGATTTACCTTTTAATTTTAAAAGAATTCAATTTCCCATTAAGTTATCTTTTGCCGTAACCATTAATAAATCACAGGGCCAAACATTTAAACACGTAGGAATCTATTTACGTCAAGACTGCTTTTCACACGGCCAACTATATGTCGCGTTGTCAAGATCGGGTTGCGGGCAAAATCAGTATGTTCTTCTACCACAAGAAAAAAAAACTAAAAATATAATCTACGCTGAAGTACTGTAAAACATATTATTAAATCTTATTGACGATTATAATAACAAAAACCAACGTGAGCAATCAAACGATAATCATGATAGTGTTTCCGACAACTACGCGAACGAAGTCGCGGGCACAGCTAGTTTTAAATAAACATGGGAATCGAAGAAATAAGATGTTTTAAGAGGTGATCATTTTGAACAATTTTCCTTTATCCTATTTATTGCTCTCGTTGCGGTATACTTGTAAGTACATAATATGTAAACATATATCCATACATAGGTAGAATACAAGCCATTTTCTGCGCAGTTAACGTGTGTGTCGGTGCTCACTTATTACAATAGATAGGTACTATTGCTGCCCTCGGTTGAAGTGTAAAATTAGAATTATCAATCATGTCTTCATTTGATTCTAATAATTTATTAGAATCAAATGAAGAATAAAATAAATATGACTATTAGTGAATTATTGGCACTCAAACCTTAAGCACGACGAATTTGTGGAACAAAAGCTTTGTTCAGACGGACTTCATTGTATTAGGTAAAGTGATCCATTGTTTATTATATAATCAATTTAAATAGCCTTAAAGCTCTAACAAGATAATACATCTTTTTGATTACTTTGTGTATACAAATTATTGCAATTGCAGATTGTAGTGCAGCAAAACGATGGGTGAACAGCTGATAATGAATTCGTGAGGGATGATATCTTAGCCTCTAATGATTAAAACAACGGAAGGCAATGCATATCAAAAAGTTTATTTTAACCACATACAATGTTAAAACTGTTGGCACAATATTGCATAATGGTAGATCGGCAGTTACGAGTTGTTGTACATCAACGGGTCTCACTTTACCCAAATTCTTTTTTTACATTGTCAGGTTTGCTAGTTTTAAGCTTACAGTCAACTTTACCGATTGTTAACGCCTCGTACTGTGAACAGTTCCCGTTGGTGTACACACTTCGTGAATATTTGGTTTGAGTAACATTCTTAGGTAAAATTTCAATTGTATCGTCTTCTAGCTAGTGCTTGTCTATCTAAGTGCAAAAATATTTTATATCCTTTCATTGTACGAAAATAGACGATGTGTGGACATTTAATATTGTATAGTTTGTACACTTAGGTCTCTAGGTGCGTGAGAATACGTTCTGTTACAAAATACGACATTTATAAAACATTGATAATACAATTGAAATACAATAAATAGCACGAAAGCGATACAGTACAAGTGCTTCTACAAATACAATAAGCATAATTTTATGTAATTACTTGAATTACAAAACAAACGATGGAAAATCAATTCAGTAGTATGCCTTCCAAATACATAATACGTTAATAATACCAACATGCAAACATTACTTCTATACATGAAATTATATTGAAAAAAAAGACTTAATCTCGAACTTAAAAAAATATAAATTAATCATATAATTATTGCAATTGGAAAGTGACATTTGAATTACATAATTATTATTTAAGATTAATGATTACAATTATATATAAAAATCATTATGACTAGTCTCCCGGTAGCTGGAGTAATGATGAATGTTTTAATAATGATTATTGCGTCTACCCACTACTAGGTGATAAATATGAGATTGCTTAGGAGATCTAAATAACGCTTACTGACTATCTTACGTGAGAACTAAATGTCTAATAATTGAACTTTCATCACGGGGTTCAAAAATTTCACAGCGAAAAGCCCGCGCCGACGTTCGTTGATTTGTAACTTACATACTTCTATCGCAGTAACCCTAATTACTGTCAAACTTTAAAACTAATGGAATGAGGAATCAAACCGTGGTAAAATTATCTGGGCGGAATCTCGCGGGGCGGGGGACTTCGGTATTTGGCTTTAATGTGTAAAAATGGCTTTTTTGGAGAAGTGTTATCCGCTATGCTAGCTTCGAGAGACAACCGGATGCTCTCCTCTATCGCGGCCTGCGTTAGCGAACCGTTAGTCGTCACGGACGAGCTCTTGTTGAGCGGCTTAGTGAAATCTACCGGCCCCGCTAGGCTCATGCTGCGCGTCTTCTTGGCGTAACCGTTCATTAGGGATTTCTTAGGTTCGTTAACGGGAGTCGAAGCGAGGCTCTGACTACGGGTCTTTCGAGCCGGGGTCGACTCGGTCGGGGTGCTAGCGATACTGGCGCTCCGGTTCTTCTTGACCTGGTTCAATTTATCGGTACCACAGAAAGCCTTCCTTTCATCCCTCTGCGCGTTCGCGAGGCTCGTACTTCTCGATTTCTTAGGAACGTTAACTAAGGCATTCGAAGTGAGCGATTTGCGCAGCTCCACGGGCGGCGTCCGGACCGACCGGCCGGTGGGCGTGCCGGGCGTGCTGAAGCTCGCGGGGGCGGACTGCTTCCTAGCGCGCGGCGCGGGAGACTTCTTCTCGGCCGTCGCGTCCCTGAGGGGGAGCGTCAGGCCCGCCCTGTTCCGCGCGGGGGACGGCTTGGGAGGTGTGGCGGCGCGGCGCGGCTCCGGCGGAGAGCCGTGCGCGCTGCCGGGCCGGCTACCGGACCGGCTGGCAACGTGCGGGCGCGACTTGCCGTCAACGGGGGAGGCCTTGCCACTGATGGACGAGGCCTTGCTATCTACGGGGGAGACGTTGCCGGCGAGCGAGGGCTCCTTGGTGAGGGAGGCCTTGCTGCTGGCAGGGGACGGCAGGGACACGGGCAGTACGTCACGCCGACCCTGCGTTACGAGCCGCACCTGGCAGGGCTCGTGGCGCGACAAAAAGTGCTCCAGCGTATCCCAGCCGCCGCCCACGCGCACCATCATGTGTCGACCCTTCAGCAACTGAATAGCGAAACGACGCATTTTCATATTATCAATATCAAGCTTACTTAGAAGAAAAAATACTAAAATAGGTAGCTTAGTTGTTATCAAATATTATTAAACAAGACAAATTCGTGAATAATGAAAAAGTTAAGCATATCGTCACTCGACTTGTTCATGTTAACTCTAATTACTGACCCTTATGAAGACATTTCGACCGGCGATGTTGTAGCGTCCCTCTCCGACCTTCTTCACCTTGAGTAGCTTGGAGCACTTCCCTGAGCCACAGTTGCAGCCCCGCTCCATAAGCCGTGTCACCAGTTGAACCTTAAGAGGGCCGTTATTTTAGTTAGGTTCTTTAAAAGGCATACATTTTAGACCTTGCCTGAGGTGCATATGTCACAACAAAATGACAACAAGTCCTTTGCTTAAACAATAGTGTAATTATGAATAAACTCAAGAATGTAGCTACTACAAAGCTTGATGAATTTTCTTATAAATGAAGTAGGTACCTACTTATATCTACGTTTTTTAACAACTACATAATTCATCTATTAAGTTTTGCAAACAACACAAAGTCCTGAGTAAAGTTCTCATACTCGTTTATCCAATTCGTTGGTGGGTTTGAGAGGCACGTCGGTGTCGGTGCTACTCTCCGTGTCGCCCGACTTGGTGCTCTCTGCGTCCACATTGTCAGGCACGGACAACTCAGCTAGAATATTACAAAATATGTTATATTCTTTACTCTAAATTTCCTATGTTATTTCTACCACATGGTAATATAATTAAAACTTACTGTCATTTGGATCTGGCGAGGAAGATAATTCTTTTGGATCTTTTCTCGATCTGGAAATCAAGTAATGATTACATTTGAGAAAAATAATTTGACGAGGACGAAACCAAAACAAGGATTATTTACGAATGTATTGTTTTAATATTAGAAATAACCGCGCGTTATTTACGTATGTATCAATGTTTTATATTACAAGCGGCGGTTTTAACATGAGATCTATTTTCAAGTGTAATTTGCTTACTTCTCTCTGATCGGTGAGGGCGAGTTGTCTCGGAACTGCCATGCGGCACCGGACATGGCGGAGTCTAGACCTGAGTCGCGTTCCTCCATAGCTATTTCTTTTTCCAACTGCACGAGCCCTGGTGGCTCAATGTTGAACTTGGTAGCGAGCCGCGCTACTTCTAACAGGCAGAGGATCACCTGACGTGGTTGATTGTGGAGAACTGCGATAAATAAATCAATAGATGTTATTGAGTCACTAAAAATCAATGCTTAGTTATTTAAAGAGACCAATTACCTGATAAATTATCATATTATAACTTTTATAGTATTATTTAGTTTAGTCTTAAAAGCATATCAATTTTATGAATTGTTGAAAAGATCCATTTGTGATTTAAATTATAACTTAAAAAAAATTAAAACAAAACTATTCCCGAGAAGTCTCAATATAAAAAAGTACTAAGCATATATTTTAGTCAACTTGTCATTTTATAAAAATTCAAAAAGCAGTAGTTCCACAAAGATTCGAGTATAAATCGCTCATTACTATTGGAATATTGTTTTATTATTCCTTAGCTTAGAGCAGAATCACCCCGATTTTGAATTAATTGCTCGTTTGTCTGTATAATATTATGTACTCATCGTTAGTGTTCAGTAAAAAACACTATTAGTGTTTAATCTCGAGACGTAAGTGTTACCAAGGTCGTCGCTCTCAAAAAGCAGGTTCTCGTGCACGCCGAGCTCGCGGCAGAAGGTGATGAAGTTCTCGGCATTGTCGCGAGAGAAGAAACTGCGTCGCGCGGCTCGCTGCCAGCAACGACCGCGAATGGCTGGCACCGGCTGGAAATTAAAACTCATTCAAGGGGAATGCAAACAATGTACACATTCATGTAGTCCTCGGAGTTTGCATTATAGAAATTAATTTAGGTACTACTAACAAATATTATAAGCAAAGAATAAGTATGATTTAACCAACGGCTAATATTATACTAAACTAAAATTTCTTCAATTTTGTTAGACAGATCCTGTACACGTCGTTAATATAACTGTGACATAACATTTGGCAATATATTTTTACCAACCCCTACAATGAGCCCATGGTCGAGCGTTTCCCGCGCGCGCTCATGGATGACCACAGCGAGTTGGCACAGCTCCGCGCCATTGTCTAACACGTCCAGGAAGTTCTCGCCGGTCAGATACGTTATACCTATAGACAAAAAAAAACGGTAATTAATTTTTTTCTTATTGAGTTAATGAGGAAAAAATATAATGAATAGATTTTTTCCACATAGTGTCATGGTAGTATAATCATGATGCGATTTCTGGTAGTCCACACACTTACTCACTCAATTTTTAAAGGCAAAAGTTATGTAAGTATAATTTTTATTTCACTTTACAAATCTCTAATTATCAAACCTGTTCCCGGAGATAATAAGTTAATTTTCTACTCAATAGTGTATTAAAATCACAATTTACCGTAGTTGTAGAGTATGACTACCTAATATCGAATTCAGTTTTAAATTATTTAGGAGATTAAAATTTACCTCTTGGTTGAGTATTTGTGCAGTCGTAAACTATTTTGAATTAAATATCTCATAAAGATATTTATTTAGGTACAGCATAACACCGTTTCGATACTTACAGATACGAGCAAAATAAGTATTACGCGACTATATCAGTAAGCACCTGAAACATGTACTAATAACTTAAAATTTAACGGATTTTTTTCTTTAATTTTATTATAAGGAACGTTAGTGTTTTTGTGACCTACTGCACCAGCGTACAGCCCGTTAGATAACCGTATAAGTTAGTGTTTATCATCGCTACGTTGTCACGCGTCGTCGCTCCCGTGACGTACTCGAACGCGCTTCGCTGACGCCCACGATCCGGCTCTATAGTAATACACCTCAGTAATACAATAAAAAGATCCTTAGTCTTATTTTTATTATTGTAATCAATTGTAAATTTTCTGTAACATGACAAGTCAAAATTAGCAAGATTCCATTATGATTTACAAATTTAAATAATACGATGTGCATTTCGCGTCCTTCACTATTCGACTATAACGTAAACTAGTTCTACAATTATAGTACTGCTAGGTACTTGATATGTAGCGGAATAATAAAACTGAGCATTCGGTCGCTCAACTCTTGCATCTACAAGTTAATATATTGGCGCGCCCCCCGGCGTCGCGTGATTCATGAATAATAGATGTCAAGCAATGCATTGCGCGTGCGCCAGATATCTCGAGGCGAGTTTGTGCATTGGTTGACTATCAGCTATTCTTAAAAACATTGTACGCATTCAACACTTTATTATATATTGTCAAACACCAAAAATTTTGCTAGCTGAGTCGTTATACCGTAAACGTCATCATGGAACTTTGGTGACCAGTCTTAGTTCATCTGAACCTGCATGACGTACGTAACAGTAATAGGTTTCATGTAAAAACTTTGTAAAACTTCAATTAGGTCTACCGTCAATAAGTTCACGAGGTCTACGTAGTTTTCTTTATCGCCCGTCTTTCTGTACTAATGTATGTGCATGAAGAATGAATGAAAATTAATTTTATTGAAGCATCTATCACAATATTTCCCAGGAACCGATCACAACATATTTCTCACAAGCAATGTTCGCACAGTCAATGTCACGGACACAGCCGCGCAGGTCTTTGCAGGTCATACGAGTATTTGTATGCAAAGCAATTGTAAAAATATTCAAAGCAGATCGTCAGAACAAGGGCGAACTCTTACTTGCATGTCTGATCAATAGTTTTTACATTTCTTTAGATTAAATATTTTTCAAAGTTGAATGCGAATAAAAAAGTGAAACGGCAAATATCGTTGGTAAGGAATCAAGAAAAAAGAAGGAAATATATTTCCAGTATTATTACTAATTGTACGTCTATAAAACATACTATGCCAGTATAGTTTAGTCTAACTTGGTGGTAGTAACTAGGCTTTGTGCAAGCCCTTCTGGGTAGGTACCACTCACTCATCAGATATTCCACCGTCAAACAGCAGTACTCAGTATTGTTATGTTCCGGTTTGAAGGGTGATTGAGCGAGTGTAACTACATGCACAAAGGGACATAACATCTTAGTTTCCTAGGTTGGTGGCGCATTGTTGATATAAGGAATGGTTAATATTTCTTACAGCGCCATTTTCTATGAACGGTATTGACCTACAATATGTCCCTGGTGTACGTACATTAAGTATGTCTTTCTGCTTCCACTACACGAGTGTGAGTTGTTTCCCGGATTGTGTAATTTAACGTATATTTACACAGCATAAATTGATTTATTCATTCGCAAATAGCTCCAAGGTAACTGGGTTTGGTATTTCATATTATTAATATTTGCATAAGTGGATTAATGTATCAATGTCGGTGTAATTGCGAGTGAGTCCCAGCGGCCACTCAGCGTAATGCATATCATCGACGGCTATCTGACGGCGATCTCACATCGCCGAAGGCCGATTACTTTTCTGCGGATAAAGTGCAGTTTTTAAACATTCTTTAAACTTGCCGCCTAAGTGAGCGTAAGCTTCGTAGCATTATTAAAACATATAAATAATCTACGTTATTTCATACAAAATTGGTGCCTAATGAGCTTTAGGGTGGTAGCTGTGGTAAACAGTATACTGTTTTAATTATAACATAATAAATAAGATTAAGTAGCAACCTTTGAAGAACACGAATACGCGTATTACATGAAATAAGAATGCCCTTTAATTGTATTTCAAATTGTACGAATTAAATTATACCATTACATTGTTAATAATATCGCCGCAACTGTATGATACGATTTTAAGAAAAACTTACTTTTTTCTATTAAAATTCAAAATGAAACAAGGTATTTTTATACTTAAATTTAAACAAAAGTCACTTATTCTTAGGTATTTAAATAACCTTTCGCGCGTGCCTTTTACTTGTGACTTTTTAAAGCTGCATCTCAAGGTACGGAAGACTTATTACATAAACAGCGTAACATTGACTCTGTAATACTCCCAGCGCATTTCACATTGTGTTCGGTGGAACGCGTACTCGATGAGTTACGACTACATACAGACATGCAATTATTAATACTGAATAATTAATACACGTGTCTCTATATTAATAATGCTTATAAAATAGAAATCACCGAGTCTCTTGCCGGTACTGCGTTAGAATCTGCGTTCTGAATCGGACAAGCTTAACGTTTGATTAATTTTGTGAGATGATGATTCAAACCCAACCAAATTTTAACTCCCATATTTTCCCAAACACTATTAGTCACTCCCTATCCCTGCACTCAAACCAATGAGGTGGTAGTGAGAGATGAACCGATGGGAGAGGAAACTAAGAATATCACGATCGATCCGAAAATCCAACCCGGATAAATAAGAATACTGAACATTTACTGTAGAAGTACTCGATAAACGATCGTAATAAATAAAACGCAAAACGATTTCCACAGCTCATGTCAACGATCACTACTTTGATTTTAGTAATTGTAAATAAACCGTTGAATAACGTTAAATAAGTAAACAGTCTGGAAATGTCTCCTTTTGGATACATATCATTTTAATACTAGCTTACCATCCCGACTTCTTAAATGTTGGATGTATATATTTTATATAATATTACATTTAAAACAAATACGAGTATTGAGATATTCTTCAACACGAGCCAGACTCTATTGATATTGATTCCGTGCGATCACACAATCAGATTATACATATTAAACGGATATTGAGTGTATAAAGTGTTGCGCGAGCGCTAAGGTTCGTAAAAAGGAATGACCGTTCTTTAACTTCGTTTCTCCTTGACTTTATACACTGTCTGCGGCTAGCACAAGAACGCAACTTTTTATAACCGGTCTCCGCAAGTGATTTTTTTCCAAATAAATAATTAAGCCAAGACTTTAATCCATGAATAAACTTCGATAAGTAAGTGTACAAGGTCGAAGATGCAATCTGGTGAAACGGTATATTGAATTTATTATAGAAAGATAATGTTTAAATGTCTGTAAAATCCATGTCTCTTCACTCAACGACACCATTTCATTTAATTGTAAACACAAGTTATTACTTAACGTACGAATGATCGCTAACAACTAAACTAATCACAATTAAGTCCTGATAACGGTTTCTAAAATTGCAATTTGTGTCATCGAGCCCCGGGAAGCAACGGGACTTTAGTATCAAAATTATTATAATAAATCCAATGTTGCAGAATACAAAATATAGCGATTTGTGATATTAATATATAAATTGTGAACAGCTCAAAGAGTTCACTCGCTGATGATATTATGTCGTCACTTTAACATCAAATGCGATTCGAATAATAAAAGTCGTAAGAAAGAGGGGAATAGATGACACTGCAATATTTTCGGCGCTTGAGTAACTGTTATAGATTAGCGTGCAAGAGATCCAGTTCCGTGACACATCTCATTACTGAAAACCACCGTTTTTTTACGACGAAAATTATCTATTTTACTTTATTATTTATATTCTTTATTATGTGAAACATTGTTTCATCAAAACGTTGATAACTAAATTTGTTAGGAGGTACCGGTTTTAGCTATTTTATACGCCAATTAATAAATATTTTGCATTGGATAAGCCTTTGATGCCGTCTGCAATAAGAAAGTTATGCAAACGTTTCCTAAAAACGCATAAAATGCAACAAAAACAATAACCCATGTGAATAGCAGTAAAACTTTTGGTCACACGATTAAATACCGAACAAATCTCGTACATGCGTTCTGTGTCCGAACAGAGAAGCATATTATGTAGGGCATAGACTATAGAAGTGTATAAAGCGGATATTTCGTGAAAATCATCCTCTCCTCGCTTGAGCCCTCGATCATTGAATATTCATGTCATGGCGTCCACGGCGAGCGGTTCGAGTGCCGATACGCCGCCTATTAATAGCAGACCCTATGCATGTTATTATATTTATTAGATAATGAATCATCACCGAACCTTTCGTAGTTTCTAGCGGTAGTTTGCAAATAAAATTCAGGATATACCGTCGCATACTGAGCGCTGCCTTCGTTTTAGACCGGTACCGTACACATATTAATTATTTCTTTATTACTCGGGACTACTTTCCAATATACTTCGTGTTTATTACTCAATAAAACAAGAAAGCTCTTTATGTCCAGGATCATGAATTACTGCCTGAATTTAGGGACGCGTATAAGTGTCTTTTATTGCTTGTAATTAAATTGAAACTATACGCATTAAGTCAATATAAAGATTATATATTATTTCCATAAATAATAACATTATCAATTCATTAACTTGCTATGTTTAGTATTGATTAATATATTTATGGAATTGAAATTCAATTTTTATATTTTTTTTGTAATAACATATTAGTTTTATTATAAGTAGATTTGTTAATGTTTGGTGTCTAAGTAAATAATCTCGGTGGGTAAGAATCCGTGTTAAGAGGACAAAGACGTGGGAGTATAATTTTCGACATGAACACATCTTTGTCCTTAATTTACCTATTAAAACGGTGTTCACACCGAATAAATTCGTCCTGCAGTCTCATTAAATGTTAAGTAGCTGTGACGAGTATCGTACAAATCATACCCAAGTAATTACTTTCAAAGTACACACGTGTTTATTTGTTGAGTGTTGCATTTTCTGAATCGCATTTTAAAATGCGTAACGTAATTAATTTGTTTGGATTTACAGCGCACAGCATATTATCTATCTTTCCCATAGTATATTTTTGTAGTCAACATATATTGCCACAGTCATGTGTTTAAGATCACGAAAATAGAAAAGACAACTATCAAATCATTTTCTCAACATATTATTTAAATGTAATCTTCCTTGTATAACTTAATTTACTAATTCTCAAACGGTTGTCACGAACGCTAGCATGCGTGAAGATGAGAAACAATGGACTGAACTATATCTATTATCTTATTAATGAACTTTCAACGCATTATCACATCTATTTCTTTCAGCATAAGAGTGACTTTTGGAATCATTTTTAGCGGATAACGCGGCTGTAATTAGGGCTCGTGTGATGGCGTATAATGGCTCCTCGTGACTGTTGAGTTGTTGACTTAAATGTCTAAACGACACTAGTCAGTGACAACAAATACGTCTTGTGTCTTCTTAATGTTTAAACATTAAACAGATTTTAAGATTTTAAGTACTAAAACATATTCATCATTTAGTCCCGGTTAAGCAACAAAGATGGTGCTTACAGAAAAAGAGAATAAGGGAGATCAGTAAATTAATAGACGTTGCGCACTCGCCGCCGCCCTGAGCCGTGCGTCTGTAGTCTTTGTGTTTGGTAAACAATCGAAACATTAAATGATAAGTTTATTTCTAAACACATGCCCATGTTTGTTTGATTAATACTTGTCGCGAATGTTTACGCACGCAGTGGGAGTCGGGAAACATGCATATGTTGAACATATTTTAATCTCTAAAATACTATTAACTTAAATACAATCAAATACTCTGCGAATATAGGCGTTAAGAAGTAGCAGGTTTTGCAGCATTCGATGTTTTAAACGACAAATAAACACGGGAACTTCATTTAGGCATTTTTATAGATTGAATTGTAACATTTAAGTGGCGTTCATCACTGCCAAAATTGCAACTTTAATTACGATTTACCAAATTTTTACCGTTCGGGGCCTTCAGTTGACTTGAACAGTCGTTGGCGTAGTGGTCAAAATATGGAGAATTCAGCAATACTAGAACTTGTAACTTTATTTTCTAGTAGGTACCGTAAGCACGCGCCGGCAGCACACGAGGCGATATCGCTCACGATAGCGCGCTCGTAGGCGTGAAGAGATTTGTTTTTCATGGCATGCCACATACAATAGTCAATCAATTTTATTGTTATTTACTCAGAATGTATTTATTCTGTATATATGCAGTCAGCCCGTGCGCATCGTAGCTGTGATTAGTAGTGACATTAACTCTGACTGTTTTCAGTCTACGGAAAGAGAATTTATTCGCCTTCGCCAGTCGTGGGCCGCTTTTATTACATTTTTCAAAACGCAAATGTTTTACAGATGATTAATTCGTAGATGCATTAAATCTATATATTTTTTTATATATGTCACTGCCATTGACCAAAAGTCAAAATAATGAATAGGTTTGGCATATATAAATGACATATAAATACATATATAACCGAAGCGTCGCGGCCGAGCGGAGCAAATCGACTAGTTTATGGAGTTAACAATTAAGTGTGAGTCTAGTTAAGAATCTGTCAGTTGAAATGAGAATTAATTCGCGGCCTTGTCGGCGACACAGTTTATAGTGAAGCCATACCGTACAGTTTCTAATAAGGATAATAAATGAGAGGCAAGAGATTTTTACAAGATCATATCTAACACAGTGAATTAACGAGTCTCGGTCAGTTAAACCTACTAGGTCTGCGTTATTGAGTACAAAATATAAGATAATTTACTCAACCTTCAAGCAGCAATACTTAGAATCAATGTACTCCAGTTCGAAGGGTCACTTACCCTTCAGTCAGTGTAACCACAGGTCCAGAATCATAACATCTTAGTTTCCAAGAGTGGTAGCGCATTAGCGATGTATGAAATTGTTAATATTTCTTACAATGTCTATGGTGGTGACCACTTGACAACAGGTGGTCTATTGGCAAATCTATTTTAAATAAATAAATAATAATATTAGTAAAGTAAAATGTGGTAACAAAACAGATTTAACAAACAAAATATTGAAAGTTATTTAATGAGTTCGAAATGTCAAAATCAACTCATATGTAGATCGCTTCAACTCGTCTATATCGAAAT
This sequence comes from Vanessa tameamea, assembly GCF_037043105.1. NCBI lineage: Eukaryota > Metazoa > Arthropoda > Insecta > Lepidoptera > Nymphalidae > Vanessa > Vanessa tameamea. The sequence continues at coordinate 191,411 of NC_087330.1, read as the reverse complement.
GTTCGGTAGTCGATATCGTTGGAGCGTTTAATTACACCGGACGTGGGCATGTCGAAGCCCTTTGTCGTAAATATGCTAACTATCGCAGAGCGTTTATAAACAAATAAAAAAGTTATTGAGTAATTAAAATAAAATAAAAATTGTAAAATAAAAGTTTATAAGAGATATTACCTTTGTGTACCGTGTTCATTCGAAAAACAAACAAATGCAGAAGTGATGATTACTTAATACAAGTTATAGCACGCGTTGGAATTCATTAGTCCTCCCACGACCCGCTCGCCACTCCCGCCGAAGTCGCAAGACTCTCCGAAATTATTGTAAACAAATGATACTAAATAACAGCCGGCGACGGCCCCGTGCTTATATTATATATTTATTATTTATGTTTTATTTATTCATTTATTTCGTTACGAAATTTGATGTGAATTTGTTATGAGTGATATGAATTTAATAAATAATATTAAAGGATAACTATTCAATATTAAAAGTGATCCCTAAAAAATAATAATTCATGTCTAAAACACTAACGCCCCGCGGCATTTTTATATTGTAGGCATATGCCTTTTTTGTACAATCAGGGGTTGACGTTTACTGTGCTACTTCCTCGTGATTGTAGAACAATCGTCAAATTTAGCACCCAGACAGCGCATTTAGCACCTAGCACCAAAATAAAAAAGTGTTTTCATTAAAATATAATGCTAATTTTCATAATATAAAAGGAACCAACGCCACCTATATTTTCGTAGAAAATGGTTCCGTTGAATATCTAAAACCGTATTAAAACGAAAAACTTCTCAAAGACACATCCATATATGTGAAAGTGTAGACAAGTCAATAAACAGATATCCAAATATAATTGTTTTTCCTCAAGTTCCCATCTATTTCTTCTGAATATTTTCAGTTATGAAATTTAGAATATGCATAGACGGGCGCTCAGACCAAGAGAGCGCTATCGCTAAGATCAGCACGCCAGAGTAAGCTGATTCAAAGCACGATTCATATCTGCGCTATTCAGGACGGAGAAACTCGTAAAATCAATTGTCACGCTGTCTCCGGCCGTGGTGCTAGACCTACAATACATATAATCCGGATCATCTACTGCGTACAAAGCGCCACTTAGCGCATCGTTAAATAGCACATTATTTTTAATCAATCTATAATATTCAATCAACCATCGAAAAAAATTAGGCCTTCATGTGAAACTATTTACTGGACAAATATTTTAGCTACGGATTGCACTATACTTAATTGGAAGGAATGTGCGTTCAAATGAATCTTGAGTCGCTAAAGACACTAGCTAGATGTTGCATAACGCTTTACAGACGGTGGATCATCCTCCTGTCCCTATCCCAATTTACTTGGGGTCGGCGCAGCATGTCTTCTTCTTCCATACTTCTCTATCGGACGTCATCTCACAAGTAACATTCTTTCTAACCATATCGTCTTTCACACAATCCATCCATCGTTTCTTCGTATTTTTCAAAATACGCAATTGCGAACCTACATACTTAATTAAGATTGTACGTGAATGAATCAAGTTTTCACTTTTGAGAATATTTCCTCAAAATTAATTGTTTTAGTTAATTACAAAGGTAGCAATCAAGTACAATCAGGATATTATTAACTAGCTACGTCATTATCATTATGTTTTACTGCAAATGAACTGAATGGTAACTGTTGTTTTAATTTACGAGTTATGGCAACTTACAGTTTATATAAGTATAATGAATAATTATGCTATGACTTATTGGTGTTACTGACTGACGACCGTATCCGTAAGTTCGCATCATCGAAATATATTCAACAATATAAATAATTAGCGATGTCGATGACCTTACAAAGGACATGCCGCCGTAATGCGTAGTGTTATTTTAATAGCCTTACAACAAATACGTATGTCGCCACGTACACAGAATGACTGCCTTCCATATACATAATCCTCTTTACATCTACAGATTCATAAGCTTTGTTGACTAAATTTAATTCATTTGAACTATTTCTGTATTTTATTGTTATTACGATACTGAAAACAAGTTAAAACTTTACTAATTCTGAGGGTTACACAGTTTTAAGTTATACAATGGGACTTGGGCGCGTTATATTATTTTCTGTGCGTCACAAACATCTTCGTTTTAAAGATATCATAATACCTGTATATACCTAATTACTAGCGAATCAGTAATCGGTTTAAACTGTAGCAACTATGTTTAGACAGATGTCCAACTGCTTAACGTAGTGAGACTTTCAAGAAGAACATTAATGTTCAAAAACACGAACCAACGCTAAATTTTATGTGACCAAAATCCAATAACCGTTCTAAACGCAACTGTAAAATTTAATGTCGGCAGTAAGATTATACGCACCAATAGTTTTATTTATCCAGTCTGCCAGATCTTCCTGCAAGGGAAACAGCTGCCTCGCCTGCGAGTACAGAATCTTCTCCCTATAGAAGTCCTCGTCGTCAGAACACGGGGTCTGCGCGGCCAGGGCGCAATCTGCTCTCTCGAAACTGCTGGACATCTTCCTGTTAACCACTATGTCTCCGTGCCCCACATGTCTCTCCTCCTGCTTTCCCTCGAACGTACTTCTTACGTACTCGAATGCATTAGTGCGTTCAAAGGCGTTGAATATTCTGTCGTAGTTGCCGCTTAGGGGACGATCGAAAGCCTTAGGCTCCATGGGGGACGTCACCGACCAAGAGGCGCGGCTCCCGATTGCAGTCGGCCCGCAGCGGTAATAAGCCATGGTGGCTTACAAATCTGTGAACATCAAGACATTTGTCAAATAAAACTCTGTTAAATTCGTTAAATTGTAGTGAAAGTTAGTTTTTATATTTTTCTTAATATTAATTTTATGTTATAACCTGTAGAAGTAAAACTTTATATTAAATAGAGTAAGGCAATGTGGTGCCTCTTTAGCACCGTTTAGAGAAACAAGTAATGAATATTTTGTTTTCCACTGTTGTGGTGGATGTTTTCAGTGAGTCACATCGGACCACTGTCAAAATATAATCTGTTCATAAAAATACTAATTAAAGTCAATTTACAGCCGGCGAAGGTATCGGAGTATTGTGTATTGAGGGATCGAGGGAAGCGACCAGTAATTACTAGTTCAGAAAATGGTACGAAAAAGCTGTTACGTAAGTATGTGTATCTATTATCTTCAAAAAAACATGCGTCAAACTTCGTTCTAGCGATTAGCGATGATGGGTTCTGTGACATTAATTTTAATGAGTTTGGTAATAGAAGTCATAGCCTTGAGCGAGACAAAAGAATAACCTGAGCGCCATGACAGTTTATTTTATAACGCTAATATCATCCAACAAGGGCCAATGTGCACGAGAACTAATGACAAGACGAAGGTTATCCATTTGTATATGTAATTAAAACACTAACTTATAATTTTGCTTTTAAGCACTTGGCTTAAAACAGAAGTATTTCCCTTCTGGGACCATAATTATTTACTGAACGATTCGAAAGTATGTCTAGAGGTTAAAAACTAATTTGTAATTTAATTTAGCAAAAAAATATTCGAGAACCAAGCTATCGCAAATTTATCGATCAAAAATCTGATTTTGCGATTATAGGCGTGAAATCGGGCTATCTTGCTCTGCCAATTGTCATGGGAACTCCGCAGATAATCGTAAAGCTGAGAATTTATTCCGAAAACTCCGATTCGTATATGGCAGAGCCTTGAACTCGGCGGTACCACAAAGCAGGGGTAGCGGCGGCACTTCTCAGGCTGCCCATATAAGCTTCGCTCGTGAGAACGCTGCGTGAGCTTTATGGATAAGATTGTGAATCTATTACGGATCATTATTATGCAAAGGATTACATTATTAGTATTGTTGTTTAAAAAATGTGAGAACTATGAGCTTTTTTTCATTATTTTGTAACTTGACTATTGGAATTTGATCCTTTTAACTTTAAAAGACAAGAAGCATTATTTGCTTCTGCCATGATCTTAATCCAGCAAACAGGAACTCTTTGTCTCAAAGTTACTTACTTCCGGCTACTATACGCCCAAGTGATGAAGTATGACTTGAATAAGAAACTACACGTTTTAGAGGTACTTGATTTTATGTTAATTTAATATAAACATAAATCTTTATTGTTCATTTTTTAAAAAAGGTATTTATAGATATTTACATTTCGTGCGCACTATTGTTCAGAAAATTCGTCGGCGCGTGATCGTCGGTCGGCCCCGAGCTCGTCGTAAAATGCTTTTGATCGCGATGCAATAAAAATGCATACAATGTATTTTCGGTCATGCACACAACACGGACGAATATCGGTTACTATGATCACTGATAGACATGAAGAGGCGCACGCAAAAAACGTAAAAGGATCTTTTTAAATTAAATATGAATATGCATAGCATCTATTATAACTTTATACAAACCAACGGCTAGTTCGGCGATCTAGGGCCGCTGTAGAGGTGTACAATTGTATATATATATAATTGATTTTAATTTTTATTCTTTTGTAAAAGAATATATTGGTAAAATCCGTTAACCGTATTACTTTGCAAGGGAAATGGTTGTATTTATTAATAATATGAATATTCTGAAACATTGCCGATGCTAATACGGAGTTTTCACGTGATTTGAGGAAAAATCGTATCGGAACGAGGCGGTACCGCCTTATAACAACTCGCGAGCACGGAATTAGTATAGAAATCGATTTAATAAAATTAGGACAATAGTTTACGTCCCGACAAGACACGACAACTTCACCGATAGCGCTCCAGTTGTTGCGATCTCATTGATCGATATAAGTCATTCTCAATGTTTACAACAGTACAAATGGAAAACATTTTTTTAAAAAATATATTAGACGTTCAGGTGCAAGTCCAGCAGTTTTTTAGTGGCACGGTAGTGTTGACCAGAAAAGTTGCTTGAAGTAATTCTTCACATTTTGACAATGTACATTTTTGTATAGATAATGATTTGAGGAAACGTTACTTCTATTATTAGACAGGCGTAATTGTTGTTTTGTATGATTATTTAACTATTTTAGTAAAACTATCTTGATCTACATATATCATAATGTCCTTTTATACAATATTCAAGCTCATTCGATCAAAACCCCTTCCTGCCTCTAGAATTTGCGTTTATTAATTGACGACTTTATAGTAACGTCATCAGTTATTTGTTCATTAGTTTCAATTTGTAGACAATTATCTATCTAACGAGTCGATCGACTTGAGCCATCATAGATCGTCCCGAGTGTTAGCGAAATAACTTACGTCCTGCGAGTGCAAGTCATGTCGGGTCATTGACCGGAACTGTTGACAACTAGATAGCGATTGCAAAAAAATATGTTACGAGAAAATAAACAAGATTTTATTACTGAAATAAATAAGTGTCTTCATATAAAAGGTTATTGTTACATTTTGTTCGGTTAAGTTTTGGGCCTTATTTACTCGCTAGCCTGACTATATATCGACTATCGGTATTTGATCGACTCTTTTGTCATGGAAACCGCGACTCGTTGCGTGACTTGCACTGACTCTTCAATTTGGACCTAATCCATGGACACGACTCTTATTGATATATATTACGTATAAATTGATATATTCTACAATTGTCTATTTCAAATAGATAATTGTCTTGTACATTGTTAAGATTGTCTGGTTACTTTACAAGCGATGTTTTTTCGATTCCAATTATTATAACGGTTACATTAAATGTATTTACAAGTCTGTCGGTATCTTAAGAACTGCTGGAGTGGCAACAAGCTAAGTACAGGAGTGCGGAGTGAATACGATTATCCAATTAAGGCTAGTCGCCACTCGCCGCCGCACCGGGACTCGCAGGACCGGGAGCAACGCACTCCGATATGTAGCATTGTCTGAAACGGAGACGCCGTCGCTAAACCGAACTAGCAGAATGAGGAAGTTCAATTTGCAATTATTATTGTTTTATCTTTAACAAGTATTTTACACAAATGTAATCTTTCTTTAGAATTAAAGGAATAATCTTGACTACAAAGTACAAGGTACCTATCGTGTGTTGTACCTGTCTATCAGTCCGTATGGATTATACGAGTATGTAAGCGAACCATTTTTTATTCTACGCTTTTGTAAGATCAAAATTTAAACGTACTCTATTTGAGTAGGCTCCTAGGCCTATCCTACTTAAGGATCGACATTGTTTTTACGAAGAATTAACGATTAAATAAAGAGAGGATATTACGACCCTCGGTCATAATCCGGTCTTATCGGGAGATATTATTGGGGTTCTTTTACGAGACGATATAATGGGTTTCGATAAAAATATCTGTGTATAGTTTTAGTATTTTACTTTTAAGCTCATGCCGTTTTTACATGCCCCCGATAATCATTAAACCAGGTATTCAATTCAAAAGATCTTGCGATTTGTCAATGTGTATTAATTATCCATTGAAAGTGAAGTACGATTTGACCTTAAGCGAAGTGGCATAACCACGATGGCCCTTAAATACAGTAGCGCAAGGACACGACCACAATTTGCGTACATGGAAGTTTTGAGAAGTTGCGCCGACTCATGGCGCCTGCTCAACTTGACCTATTCGTAGGTTCGCGTGGGTGACGTACATATGCCCAAAAACAATCAAGAAATAAACATTATCGTAATTTATTCCTTATCTCTAAGAGAGAAAGGATAAATATTAATTGACAGAAATTATTCATTGGATGTTTGTACTTCTAGGATTAGTGTTCATTGGTGATTGACGTTGAAGAGTTGTCGTTGACACGACTCCGTCTGGCCCTTCACATTGTTCTGTGTTGTCTGTACTTGTGGGTTAATTTTGTATCTTTGTTTATGTGGGTTTGAAAGATGGATAGTTAAACATTATATTTAATAGCTAATATGGTGGCTGACAAACGTTTTATTTTACTAACTTAAGCTATTAAACTTGAAGCCATAGCCTATTCCAACTACAAGAGAAGTTAAGCAGAGACAAATAAGCAACTTTGACATTTATTTGACGCGATATCATTGGTATATATATAAAATATCTTGAATAACCTAATCGTACAATATTAATTATGGACACTCGCAAAAAAGGTATTTTGTATGCTGGCGAAGTTACTTTGGGAACTTTGGAGGTAAAATTAATGTGAATATAATGTAGATAAGGCAAAGTATTGTATTATAAATAAAGAGACATTAATCAAGAACTGTTTATATTGCATAATATTTGCTATAATATAGCTAGTAGCAAATCGCATGCTGTACGTGAATCTAAGGTTTTTTCATGTTTCTTCGATAGTAATCGCCTTTAGTGATATATATATAATTTTAATATTTCTACAATAATTTGCAATTAATTAAATGAAACCTGAACTAAGTATACCTTTTACGAATAACATATTACCATATTTATTGCAAGAAAAAGTAGGAGAAGCATTACCCCTCGCGTTACGCGTAACGTTACGTCTGCGCTCTGCGGTCGCGCCGCGCTCGGACTGCGAGGGCGAGGAGTGTCCGCCGGATATGCTTTCATTGCCGCCGATTGAGTTACAATGCCTTACGGTTAACGTGGAACTTACTTCTAGACAGTTATAGTGGTTAATGTTAGAGTTAACTTAAACTGGATTTAGCAATAGATAGATAGAATTGTATCTTTGATGTGTTTACCAAATATTATTAATATATATTATATACTAATATACATATAACAATGATATAATTATATTATTGAAAATTAAGCTAAAAATAACTTGTACATGAGTACTATTGTTTGTATTACTTTGAGAATGTAATAGCTAAACAGAGGGCGCAAAATCTAATTAAAGAAGAAGTTTTAACGAGTAATGCGGGCAGCGTCACTAAAATAGCTGCTACCGTAAACACGACGTCTCTGCTTCCTCGTAAAAATAGATCATGAATAAATAAAGTCCGGTGCAACTTTATTGTAAAGTTGGAGCGAACTTTCCGAAGTTGAGTTAGTTTTATTATATTTGTTTCAGTTACTCGCGTTCGCAGCGCACTCTACTACACACAACTACAGGGCGGCCGCAGGGCGGGGCACAAGTCACGGGAGGCTTCATATTTCCCCCTATTATTCAATACGAGTCGATAAATTTGGCAAACTATGTAATCATGAAGTTAGTTTAGTAACAAACGATTAGTTGGTGTTTCTGATCCATTTGTAAGCGATACAGCGATTCAGATAACTTTATTCAGAATGTGTGTGTGTGTGTGTAAATTGAATTCTTACGTGCGTCGATGTAATAAACTCACAGAACAAGTAAATAAAAGGAGAGCCAATATTATTCTTAAGGGACAGCAGTCGATGGAATTGATAGAATGTTAAAGGACATAGTAGGACGAGGCTATAATGAATGAAATAATAGGACGGTATCCCAAGAAAGAAAAGAAAACTAAGTGTCAAAGACCAGAACACGGCTCTAAAGAATAAAATTGGAAATAATATAAAAAACCTAAAAAGTAGGGCAACATTTGTAGGTGCTCTTGCCTGAGTTACATTTTAAAAAATCTTTAAAAAGTTGAGATCGAAATGATCTGTACCGTACCTATAATAGAGTTAAAAATAATTAATAAATTCGGTTTTATGTCTGGTCGACGTGCAACGGGTGTTATACGATTCACATGCATAAACATACAAAAGTTCTCCCAAGAACTTCACATGATGTTTAAGAACCTTAATAAGAAAGAATGGAGAAAGATTCATGGACAAAATATGAAATTGATGTCGATCTAATATCAAAGCGAAAGTTTTTTATGCCGCAACAGTCTTGCTATACAAATAAATAGACATTCTACTTTACATTAGATATCTCTACTAATATCATATATCAAATTCAAACGTAAGGTGTAAGCTCGTCGAAGTTCATAACTCCGGCTGTACTTGCGCCTGCGTCGTTGAAAGGGCGGCGCTGCGACTGCAGCGGAAGCGGCCGCTTCATTGACGGGCAGCGGCTCTCGTCAATGGCGCAACGCGACCGCGACGTGCGAACCGACACGATAAATATACTCGGGCGCGTTGCGTGAACACGTACGAACATTGTTAAATTGTTTCGTCTGTTCATTTCGTGACGAGTGCGGCTCGCGAAAGAGAGAAGTCATGCCTCGCTCATGTACGATCATTATTTTTTCCCGCTGTCGTTAAGTTCTCGATCATTTCAGTCGCTTTAAGGTGCGCATATACATTTACTTATATCTATTACAAAGCTGTACTTGAGAAGTAATCTATATTGTATATTTTGATAGGCAAGTCTGCTCATTTAAAATTATCGTAATATACACCAAGTTTCAAAGAATAGCAAAAACATGGCCTGTCGATTAGTCCAACCACATTGAGAATCAAAAATAGAATGTTTCAAAACCACAAACAAATACAAATCCACCATTAAGCTTAAATGAATAAAATATAAACGTAATGAAAATATAATACCAACAAACATTAGTTACAAAATAAGGGAATTAGTGCGTAAAAAATATTCGTGAGTCGTAAGAAATTTTGGTGTTTCCGCGATAATGGACGGCGACGACGTGCCGACGAGCATTCGGCGCCACCATCGTCTGGAAACGAATCGCAATTATCTTGGTTAAATAATTGTTTTTAACATTTATTAAGCTTTTCTGCTTACTGTATATTGCACCTCCCACATTTTGTCTGTTTTTTATTGTTTTCTCTTATTTCGAATTAACTAAAAATGACTTAATCGTTAATATTTCACATATATTTGATAATGATCGTTTAGTTGAGAAAGTAAATACTGTCTCTTAGCCCACTAGTTGTAAAAGCAATTTATTTATAACACGCTTTAATAATCCCTGCACACAAAGCGTGCAATATTATTACGTTAAGAATATCCATTGAAAAAACAAATCGAAACTCACAACGATACACAACGTACAATGGACAACATATTCTGAGTACCGTTTCCTCCTACGCTGCTTCAAATGCGTGGGCTTAGAAGCATTAACCACTCATATATGGTCTACCGTCTGAATGGCGAGCACAACGCGGCGGGTTTATTAGTGGCGTTTAAAATCGCATTGTGTTTGCCGACGAGGGAAATAGCCCATCAAACAGTTACTGCCCCCGAGCCCGACTCGATCGACTAAGAGTCTTCACAAATCACATTAGATAATCTGATTCTTAATTTGCTGGAGAACAAACAAAGCAATCGATTCAAAATGATTAATGTAAGTATTGATTTTTTTATGTATATACAGGAATCATAGTCATTAAAATATCAAAAGGCCACGGAAAATGGCATTGTCAAAAGACAAACAAACTCGAAAAACTCGAAGTATTTAGACAAAAGATCAAACTCTATTTCGCTTTTAACATCAAGTTATATATGAATTAGTCTTGTAACAATAAATACATTTGTACGAGTTAAGTTATGGGCGAAAAGGTTTTAATAATCATACATTTCGAATTTTACGGCTTTTAAGGGGAATTATACGAGATTTTCGCCTTAGTATCCCAAGTAGCTTCAATGTGTGAGGTGAACGCCACGTCGGTTACATCATCAGCGGTGGTCACATGTGTGGGTGGACGGTTTCTACATGTGTTGACGTTGTGCCGACTATTATTAATGCGCAGGGCATTTTATCCACCACGTGAGCCCTTGGCTTCTATTAAACCATATGGCCATCGTTTTTTGTGAGTTAGACTTCATTTGAATTTATAATTGTATAAAAATGCTTGACGGGCTACAAGGACCTTCGGAATATAGATTATTTTGTTTATCGAAAATATATCCATTCATACTACGTTACTTGATAATACAGAATTTTAAGTAACATTGCGGGTTAATTATGAAAAACAAGTAGGGAAAATCCAATGTTGATATTGAGTTCAAAATGAAATAATGTTTAAAAAAAAATAACGTTATATATAAGTTATAATTCATGTTAAGTTTTAGAATCTGAATTAATTACGTTACAGGGACCATAAAATGAAATAAATTCAAAACCATGAAATGAAATATGCACGTAAACATTGGAATTAACATTTTTCGCATGAGGTCTGCACATAAGTGGCTAATGCTCGTGAAGCGCACAGACGATAAACGTGAAGCTGCGATGCACAGATAACGGGAGAGATTTTAGTTCATTTACTCGGATTATTAAAGTCTTGGAAGATGAAATATTTATTCCATCTTAAATCATAAAATTAACATATAGTTACGAATATTTTAATCAACTTCACATACATCACAAAAGTCGATCACTGGTTCGTATGCACTGGTATTCGAGCGTCAGTTTTGCGTTATGAACCGTGACTGTACCAGGTTACAGTAACACAAGAAGGAGTTCATTGTTTCTCATGTAATCCTCTTTGGGGAACACGGACACATTCTACTCGATATGTTAATTGGCGATTACGATTATTGCAAACAAATCGTGACTCGACTTATTGAGTTTAGCTAGGACGACCAGAAAGGAAACCTCCAAAATTTTATTTAAATTATTCTCCAATTGGAGAAGCTCAACTTAAACCAATATTAATATGCGAGGCGCCATTGGAGCCTTTATAGAAAGTAACAAATACACACCATTGCAAAGGGATTATTCAAGAGTTCATACTAAATAAATTGTATTTATTAAATTAATTGCTATTGAGTTTATGTTTGCATAGTATAGCAGAAAATCATTAGATAATTTTCTAAGAAAAATCTGTGTATTTCGTACTTGGTATGCTTTTTTAACGGCCACAAGGTCTACTATAAGCCGTTTCAAATTTATGCATTCAACAATGGACACCCAGTAAATAATAAGTAGTCTGATTAGTAGAGAACACACTCGTGTTTTTCGTGATGCTACATACTGTACTACAAATAAACTAGTATAATTTGTTAACTTTAAATCTAATCACCTATCGGAGACGGCGCAGCTGCCTGATCTGCTCAATATGTAAATAGCGCGATTACGATTGTCAGCAATGAGTCGTGACTCGACTGACTGAGGGCTGTCCGGCAGCGCAGACTGCATGGCCGGCGACCGTGTAACGTTTTAATAAGCAATCGATTAAATATCTCGCTGTCACACTTAAACTGAACGATAATCGATTTAAAAGGGATATTGTTGTTATTACAACTAAACAAATCCTGCAAGGTCAAAAGTATTTAAATTACCTCTAGTTATGGAATGCATAAATGCATTTATTATATAAATATTTCAAAGGACGCAAGAATTTATTTGTATTTCAGATTTGATATTTTAAGTGAAGATAGGTTTTTTGAAGCTTTCTGGATTTTAATTTAACTTCAGTGGCTACGCAAATACTCATACAGCGATAAACTGAACTGGGCCTATAAACTCGGCTACATAATCGGCAACTATTCCGCTCGAACTAGTGACTCTGGTCACATTAACGTCGCTTTCGCTTCCAGTTTCCTTACATTACTCTCTTATGTGCTATTTTTAATTTGCAGTTTTCGTCGCGCAATATTTTCTAATTAAATGCTTTTTAATTATAGTCACGCATTACTCATCTGAAAGCGCCATTCGGATAATATTGGCGTCTATCGTATGAAAACTGACCGATTCGTAACGATATGCTTAATCGAAAACATCATAGAAGAGAGTTTGTTAGCTAAATGTTACTATGTAACTAAATACTTTAATTATGATGACCAAAGTTTAACAGAGTTTGAGTTTGAATAGAGTAATAATTACTGTAAACAATCACTTATACTTATAAATCAAATTCAGTCGAAATATTACAGAGGCGTTAGAGCACTGGCAGGTAAAGTAATATAACGATGATATCTCTAAGGAAGTTACCAAACAAAACAAAGTTTTTGTTTGGCCAAAAGGATTAGCCATTAATTCGCGTTACATGTGTAGTGTATTACAAACTACAGTTATATGTTGTTGGACACAAAGTTTTAACCAGTTCTAAAAACCACGCCAATGAGTCCATGTGTTACTCTCTTAAATCTTGAGACACTTTTTGACAATTAATGTTTCCACATATTGATAGGTTTCCGACCGGGAACACCGCTTTGCTATGGCCACCATCGATGTTCCTGCTCTTATTGAGCTCTGTGGAATTCGATGTGATTTTGACAAGAGTCTCGATGATCAGTTGAACGCTACACGCGTCGACACAATGGCCATTTCTCATATCGGTTATATCTCATATCATAAACAGTCTTAAGAGCAGGAGCCGCCGCGGAAAAAGCTGAAGCAAACAACGAAACAAATATTTGTCCCTTATTCCAAACTTAGTATTTGCTCATAAACCGTAAATAGTGCAAAAACTTTTATTAAAAGTATAACTCCTCGTTTTACCTTTTATTTGCATATTATTATTTATAATTTCGGTGAGTTTCCTTCGTCGATTCTTTACAGGTCTGAGGAATATCTTTCCAAGTCACTGGTAACATTTATAAAATTCAATAAGTTATAATCATTATAATAAAATGTTGCCTAAATTGAAATATAATCCAGTTATCTAAGGAATTTTCTCGAAGGCATTAATAACATGGGGTGTATGTATCAGATTATGTCATCGAATGTTATGTACCGTGTCAGTTAATGAGATAGCGAGCTGCCTTTATTAGTTTCTTATAACAAGCGAGCCTAATGCCTCCGCCCACGGATAATATCACGACGATCGCGCGGTAATCTCGGTAACCAAACTATTCTATTATACTCATCGGGTTAAGCTTTGAATGTAAATATTAAGCTTGTAGTTCAGTATATTTGAAACGTTCGACCGACTGTGTTACTCGAGGAAATGGTATCAGTAAAAAGTAGCAGCCTGTGAACTTCCCACAGCTGGGCAAAGTACTTCTCTCGTCTAGCGGAAAGCTTATGGATATATTTCCTCGTGAGATATTCCTTCTCCGTCGAACACGAGAAAAACTCTTGAAAACTCAGTGATGCTTATCGGGCTCAAACCTGCACTGTTCGGTTGAGATTCATGTTTTCTAGCCGCTGGTCCAGCTCCGCATATATACATATATTACTTTGCTATAGAAAATAAAACTCTCTCGATGTTTTTCAAAGACATTCCACATTTGGTGCGGTATCGTGTTTTGTTCCTTTGTATGCTATAAACTAAAAAGTAATGACTAGCGTTATATAGTCAGTCATTAAGATACGTCTATTATTATCGTTAAAAAAATCATTCAAATGTTAACCGAAAATGATTTCTTCAACAATCACGGAGTCGGAAGCAAGAAGATACTTCACTAACGAGGTAAGCATAATTTGCATATAAACAAGATATAAAATCCGGCGTGGCGTTCGCAGCACTTGTCGGCGCGGCGCGTGCGCATCGTGAAAGTGTGGTGCAATTAAATTAGACGCAGGCGGAAAGCGGAACCGTTGCGTCACTGACCATCTGCCATTATCTGTGGGTCAGTTGGACTCGTCTTTACTTTTTCTTAACAATGTAAACGAAACAATACGTGTAGGCCACTGAGTGAACCGTTTTCATTGTTAGGCATAACATCTTCATTCATCATTGTTTTAAACAAGCCTTTCATTATAATATATAAACGGGGTGTTTATGATATTATGATTTAATTTAATTTGTTTATTGATTTCAGAAAAAACGGACTTCAAGAATGGATATAAAAAAATCACCAAATTAGTTATTAAAACCTGAATATACGATAAAAATAACCAATAAAGCTAGAGGCGTTAGGACGCAGAATTGTTCACGCATGAACACACGCAACAACATATTAATGTACAACGAAAACCTCGTATTCGACTAAAATATACATACAATATATGAGTAGTTAGCCGTTTGAGCTGCTCGTTTTAATTCAGACAGAAAACTATATCTGAACAAATCAATACACACCAATAATAAAACTAGTGTTGGGTGCTTATCAGCTGTGAATAATGTGATGGCTATGAATTGAGATCAACTGTTGAGTACCGTATCGACGTTTGCATGTATTACATTACGACATATTGCAAATTAGGTTTACACCTTTTCCTCAAACGGGGAGCACGCTTTAGCCCACCAGTAAGTATGCTTAGTACGAGTATACTTACAAAATGTTATTATTTCTTTAGTTCAACAAATATAATTAAAGATGGAATACCTACTATATGTAATATATAATAAATATAATATTAATTTGTATTAAAAATATAACTTTCTTGCTTTAAAAATATTATCTTTGGAGCATATTGTGCCTCATTTCTTGTTATATGAAATATGAATATGTTCCAACTACGTGTTCAGGGCTTCTCGATAAGTATACAAACAGGTTTCTCTCATATTTTTTATATATGCCTTTTATTGTATATATAAATAAGAATTTGGTTACTAACAGCGACGGCTGATCGAAATTCTACCTAAAGTACGATACAATAAAATTATTTCTAGCTTTTAAATAAATAATATAGACAAGTAACCTGAAAATAGTTTTAGACAATGTCATATTGAATAACCTCATTTCATATAAAATTTTTGCAACATTACTGTGTAGTTTAGTTGCGAGTATTATATAATAGCTTTGAAATAATTGCACATATTCGGTATTTTAAACCAATATTATTTTTAATTGTATGATACAATAATGTATCAGCGTACTATAATGTAATACACTAATGGTAAGGAGGTGTGGTGGTGACTGGTAAGTGGTCAGCTGTCGTAGTAAAGTAGGTGCTTATCGATAGCCAAATGAGAATAGTAACTCCAACGTAAGCACATAAACCGTACACTGATCTCTACGCAGACCTCGTTATTTAGGGTCAACACTTTTTGCACATAACTCGCTTTAACCTGGTTAAGTTAATTAAATTAAAAATATATGTAAATAAAACAATCATTTATGCCTAGACATTGATATTTGATAAATATGGCACAATGCGTTTATAACAATATCATGTATATTCACAATAATGGAGATCGGTTCAATAGAATCAGTAAAATATTATAAACACGAGAAGTAAAGGTTTCCGACTCGACAAAGACATTCTTAAATAACAACATCGACAAAAATATTCTTGAAGATGTTACTTTATATAATATAATAATTGCGCATTAAATCTCATGTTCGTGTTTTATCAATTGCGCCGAATCTATCTTGATAATACATTTTGTTAATCTTGCATACTAAAGTATGTGTAAATCTCATCAGATGGTAAGAGATGTAGGCGATCTTTTAAAAAATAATATTTTACACACGTAATATTGTATAGTTGACATTTATAGATAGTATTAAAGTAACACGTATCAACCCTGGGTATTAGTTAGCTACTATTCCAAAAATGGCACCGAGCACCATTCCGACGAGTCAGATTATCTGATAACTCATTATTCAGTGCGCGTGTAGAAAGTAACTCCTCCTAAACAACAACGATTATAAACCTTATCCCACTGACTTAAGAGATACTCATTGTTCCGCAATGATCCATTTCGATGTAAGATTATGTTAGGTTAGTTATATAAAAGAGTCCTTATAAGCGTTGAATGAATTGTCGAGGTGAACTCCAAAGACAGTAATACTCCCATACCTAAAATTAGCAGCGACTGCTTCGGCTGCACAAAATGTCAATAAATTACATAAAAAACGTTGGGTCGCCATGTTTTCACATTTAAAGACCACCTCAGGGTCTAGAATCACTGAATACAGTCAGGATAAATAAGAGAATTCATATTATAGCTATTCCGAAGTTGTGTTCGATTTGTTTAGCTCACTCGACTATCACTTAGGCTCGACCAATCTTTCTCAATTTATTTGCTTTCGTATGTCGCAATTTTGTATGAATGTGATTTACGACAATACCTAACTCACTCTAGGTCACTAACTCGATTAGGTTTAGCTCAGTCAGTATGCAGCCGTCACCTAGATCTGTCATCGCGTCTCGATGCGTAATTTGGTCACAATCATTAAAATATTCCTTTACTGTCGTTGAAACTTACAACATACCAATTGTAGATGTATTTATTAACGTGAAAATATTTGTGGGACGTTATAATATAATTAAACATCTCTATCAAAATGTTATTATACGAGTTCACTTTATCAAGAAGTAATGAATCGGAATATGGGTTCTGCCGGATCCGGCATCGGCCGGTAAGCCGAGCTGTAAATATGTAACAACCTTTACAGCAACTAAAATTTATTTTTATCTCGAAGTTTAATAGCCTTTAATTAATTCAATCATAAAGTAACAAATTACAACAAGTAATTGAAAACTGTGTTCGTACAAATTGTACGAATATTGTAGAGTAACCTTTGAAGGAAGTGTACCAACTCTCTTATCTGATAAAATTGTAACGGAACCAATTCCGAGGCGTACATCATTGAACGTTCGCGTGACACTGTCGAGGTGAAATGATACTTGGTGCTTTTCATTTTTACAAGTCGAATTAAATCCAGAGCCTCGAATTAGCCGTTGCCTTCGCTGTATACGACATAAGACGGCGATTTCTCAGAACTTATTCAATGTAGGCGATGCAAATGTCGATTGTGACAGCGGAATAAGTAACGCCTGAATCTACATATGGTGTTTTATGTGCGTTAGTCTTCGCGTCACGCGTAGCCCTTCGGAACGATGTCAGTGGGGTTATGGGACTGCTTCGGTTAGATCTAAAGCGAGGCACTGTTTTTAAATGTGTCTAGTTATATTATTGTAAACTTTAAATAAAAAATGTAATTTAATGTCGATATTCAATAAAATGCGAGGATATCGAAAACATTTAGATTACAAATGCAAGGTTTCTATAATAAAATTCTACAGATATCTTTAACTTTGCCGATGCATAAATTCAAATCATTTGTAAAATATATATTTTGATTTTAATTTTTTTTGACTGAAAGTTTTTGTTTTATGAAAATATGAATTAAAAAATGTAAACAGATAATATTCGTTGTTGTTCTATGTAACGAGCGCCACGTTTGACCACGTGACTGTTTAATTAAATTGATTACGTAATTGAATGCACTTTCTTTGTACTTCTCTGCTTTAACAACGCGCGAAGTTCAAAAGTAATTATCACATTCAATAAATATCTATTTATAATTTGCTACAAAATAATGTTGAAGCGCCACCGAAGCTTGTTGAAACAATTTATAAACTTAAATAAATGATGTGTTAATATTTACTTATTTTTTGATTACACTATCAAACAAACTCGTTTTGTTACTTGTTTATGCAACAACTAAAATGACGCGAACGCGAATAATTCGCGAATTATGCAGCTTGTGTTCAAGAGGATTCAGTATAGTCAGATTTAATAAAATACTTTGAAGAATTAGCTTAATATATACTTATATTTTGCAATTATTGACTATAAAATGATTATAAAAAATGAGGTATTTTATTTTTAATCGGAAATCTTGTAGCGGATACATTTCACTTTTACTTTAATCGAAAATATTTCGAATGTAATATATAAATATTGCTTTGTGTGCAGTAAACACACATACTCGGAGTAGAAACATAGTATACAGTATACGCGCCACGCACACATGTTAAGGGGCTAGAGAGTGCTGGCGAAGATGACGACAAAAGAGCGCATCAGACTTTGGCGTCGCGGCGCATACGAGGGATCTTACCCCAAAACACGCTAATAAATGTTTCACGTAATAAATATAATTAAAAATAACCGCATCGCAACTCATGGGATACTTCAGCTGATGCGATATAAATATCACTCGTGGTGATGTATTATTGGTATATTTGACCGATATTTAATTATATATGTAATAATATAAATGATTAGTCGCAGTTTTTATACTCACCAACAGTCAAAACGAATGTCGCATTCTCCAAATAAAGAAAAACTGTAACAAAAAAGAAAATAAAAATTACTATCTACTAACCACTGATAGTTGTTGTTTTATGATGATGTGAAGAAATTAAGCCAATAAATGTTTATTAAGGGATGGATGGTTGGATGTGTGGTTTACTATATTGGAACACTAGAGGTATATAAATTAGCTATAAAAGTTTAGAACGAGTGATGTTATTAGGAGAAACTTTTCCCGAACACGAAAACTAAGTCAATTGGTAGTAACTTCATCAGATAATAAATCTCCACAAATATTCTGCAATATAAGTGGCTTAAATATCAAGTATTCTTATAAATCATACTTGAACTATGACTTCATCTTATTCTCACGCGGTGAGACCGAGTCACAATCAAAATAACGAAAGTGAAAACGTTTTAGCGTATGCGACATTGGAAGTGACCCCAGCTTTATCCCATACGTCATAAATTATGCATGTTCCACCCGGTGTACCTGAAGCCCATTGAATTATTCAATACATGATATTCAATGTTTTAAGTTATTATATTTGTACGATATTTCAAGAACAAATAACTTCCCAAAGGTATCAACACCACCAACAACATTTTATTAAAAATGGATATAAAAATATATTTGATTATAGATTTAAACAAACTCATTATCATGTTTTTGCTTGTGTCTCGTCGAATCAAATTAGTTCACAGCGAGAGGCTTAGTAGCAGGCATTGAAGAGTTCTCCTATCGAGAGATAGAGCGAGCTGAAATCAATTCCAATTTCCACCAATACCATAAAACTTAGTTTCCATGTTTAATTTACAGAAGTGAATTTTATTGCGTATCCGTCGTGACTCTAACGTAAACACAGATATGACGTTTATATAATCAATGTGCAGACGAAGGCGCTGCATATCTTATAATAATATAAATAAATCTACGTGAGTTGTCAGTACATTATTTTAATTAAATAAAAAAATTTAATTTAAATTAATTTATAATTTTATTTTTCAACAAAAAACTATAATTTTATTACTATTTTTAATTTCAAAAGAGGAGGACACTATTAGACTTTTATCTCATGCGGGTAGACTCTGTTCACCCGTTCGAAGTTCGAGATGTCTACAATACTAGAGTACGAGTACGTAGTTGTAGTCATCTAGTACATTGATTTTTAACAAGTCGTTTGATATCTGTATACGGAGAGCTCGATGCAGGAAGAATACGGAGAAAGCAGATAGAATTACGTTATCTCTAGCGACATCAGCGATCAGGTCAAGCCACTTACCCGCTTAGAAACTTATGGAAACTTTTAAATCAAAATAATATTATAAATCTTTCCAGTCCCGATCCTGTGTTGTTTCACAAACAACGAAGACACATTATGTGACTTTAGCGAATGACACATATATTATTATTTACATCGCGCTATTACTTTTTCTTAAATATTTTTGAAAGCCGGATAAGACATGCGCCGCCTGTTGACGAGTGCTCGCCGTGGACAGGATTGCAACAAATAAGAATAACTCGTACACATTCAATATTCTGTAATTTGTAATTCATCAAATAAGAGACTCTTTACTGTAAACGACATAAAAAGAAGAAGTCAAGACAAGATATGCAATGGCGGTCTTATCTACATCTACTCCAGCCATCGGGCAGAGGACTTGACGGAGTAGCAGCGGTTTGGGAGTTTCCACACTGAGACGGTTGTGATAAGATAAATACTTAAATGTACGCGTCCATGAGATGATGTTTTGATTTTTGGGATACAATAACTGATGAGGCTTTTATTATTATATTTATTTTTTTCTTGGTAAATTAAAAGAAACGCATTTTTCTAGAAAAACTGTTGTTCTATTTTCTTAGTAGGTACGTGCCTTCGCTACTTATTGTAAACTACTATTACATAATTGTTATATGTGTATAATACTTTCGAAAATATGATAAAATAATTGTGAAACACTCACAACTTGTACAGTACGGAATAAATTTAAAAAAAAATCTTAAAAATGTTTAGTTCGGTTATTATTTAAAAAATGAAGTTACAATTGCTTTAATTCGGTGATCTCTTAGAATTTTAAAACGATAGTAAATATAAACAATAAATATTTAAAGAACATTCTACACAATTTGAATAATATTATCTGAATGTATTTATGCGAGCAATCTGTCGCAACCTCGACGGCTGCAATAGGACTGTTTTGTTACCCTGCAATCCCGTAGCTCGCTATTAGGTATATCGTAACGAGCGTTTATCTGTACGCGAGCGAAGCCGCAGCGCGCTGTAATTACTACCAACTACTGACGCTTACCGGCACGTGGTTCCGTTCATTAGCCATCGATGCTTCGATTTAATTGCTTAAATGTTTAAATTGCAGTTAATATTGCAAATATTCTTAATTTATATAAACGGAACACAGGACCGATATTGCTCTCTTTTTGAGTTTCAATTTCAAAAACGTTAAGGACCTAACTTCACACTTTTGCACAACTTCGTACATATACATTATACATAGGTTTATTTAAAAACCATTTCTAAAACTAATACATTATTTCGGCAAATGACAATAGTAATTTGAGGTTGGATTACCAGCGCCGCGTGAAGTTAAATGAAATGATGTTGTCGTACGAGGTACGGAAGGAAACATTTTTGGAAGAATCCTTTCCACCCCATCACCAATCGTTAAGGGTCCGCGTCACTCCTCAAAGGAAGTGCTATAATAAGTGCTAAGTGCCCTCACAAATGTAAGGTTTGTACAACCCTTAAAACAACCCTCATGCAACATATCCATAATTATAAATATATTATTATGTAGCTACTTTAGTTAGTACGTCTTCAACTTCTTTACACAAAAATAACAGATTATTATGAAATTATCCGAGATTATTAATTTTTCGTAATACAGTGGGTAGTACCTAATAAAAATACTCGCTACTAATATAGGACTAGTATATTTATTTTGATTGTAATTACGTAAAAAAACATAATAATAATATAATCAATTCAAAAAGTACAGATCTACTGTTTCGGGAATAATAAATAATTTATGTGTTGAAATTTCATACATTTACTTCTTCTTTTAAAACACCTTCGATAATTTGGATCGGACAAGCGACTCAGTTTAACGTCATTCATCCATTCGTTTAATCTTAAGAATATTTAATTTTCGAAAATAAACCAGTAACTTCCACGCGCCATTAATGTTGAACGGCTGAAACTTAACGCAATGATGACACTGGTAAAATGGATATAATACCAATACTTCAATAAGAATTCGGGCTGGTGGTTTCGATAATAATAATTGAAATAGAAATTTTCGACCAAAATTAATTTCACGCTCCGCTCAAAACCATTTCTTTAATTTTGCACATTGAGGGACATTTGCAATACACTATCAGTAATAGCTGAAACCGAGATTTGCGACTTTAGTTCGACTGTGTGGTCACTAAAATAATTAATAAAATTCCAAATTTTGCCATTTTGAATAACTCGTAAAGGTTGTTTGCACGCGCTTAGTTAAACACCGATCTCCTTATTTTTGTCACAGAAAGTAGAATTGCTTACCTGATTTCCTCTTAAATAATATTTATCAATTAATTCGTTGACGTTCTTAAATATATTTATAGTTAGAGTGCGCACGAAACAAATTTTTGAAATCGTTAACAATATGTTTTCAACATTTATTTGTAAATTAGGCTTCTGTATTTTTAATGTGAGTAAACCTTTCTTAGAGCATTGCTAATATGAGCCATCGGCGATTGAAGTTACAAGTGCCGCATCTATTTTCCATCATTAGATTAAACATTAATAAATATATGAAAAAACGGAAAGTCAGTCAAACTATCAGTGTGTGTACATTGCAATTAAAATGCTGAGTGGTAAGTTAACTTATACACATTCAACATTTTATAAATAAAATATCATTTATAGTTGACGAGGCTGCGGAGTGCTAATTTATGTAGTTCTCTATAAGGCACGGAATACACGATAAAACTAAAGTGTGAACATGTTTTATTCATTCGCAGTAAAAAAGTAGGCTTCACTCGATGGTCATTTTAGCACCATTTATTTAAATAGCACACTGCACAACATCATATTTGATATCAATAAACTAGAACGAAAAGGAAGCGCTCTCTAACTGCGAATTACAACAAAGTAGATATTATAAAAACCTTCATGACATGCATATCAAAGTCTTTAATATTATAAAAATAAATTTCAAATCACAATTTCTTAATGGCATAAAGTATAATATCTGATCCCATTCGCCGGCTGTAGTCTGGAAACGAATGCAACATTATTTTTTATTGGTACTTTGTAAGACAAAATAAACGTTGAAACAATTACACATAACAATATTTAAGTTGACACAGCAATCTAGACAAACTAGCTCTGTTCTCGGTATTATGACAACACTGTCAAGTTTAATATCGTGAATCGTAAGAGCGTGTTTACGTAAACACGGCGCAGAGCGCTCCACTTCCGATGAACCGAGTTAAATATTAGCATTCATCGCGAGACAAGCGGCAGACTGTGGCTTGTTTTAAAATTAAATATTTTGCGTTCTTGTAATATTCTATTGAATTTAATTAAAAAGAAAAAAATATATAAGTTACAAAAAAATAATAATATATACATATTTTACGAAACGATAATTCGTCAATAAGTTTGATAGAAATTCGAGCTCGATCGGTGATGGTTCGGTCTCGGCGAAACATCTTCGGGAAACGACGTAATATGCCGTATGGAAATCTGCAACATGTGGCTTATTGGAATAAGCTCCAAACCCCTTCTCCTTAATAAAAGAGGAAAGAGCAGCAGTAAGATCTTGCTCAATATTTAACAAATTGTGCATCTCAGGTTATTCATTATAATCGCCTACTTTTAGGCATTTATGTTGGATTTAATACCTAATATATACATAATAAAGTACATAGAGCAATGGTTGCTTCTGGTTCATTTGTTTCAATGCAATGTGAAAACTAATTAGTGCAAAGTTTGAAGTTAGGCGAGACTATTAGGTTTTTAGATGATTATTTTAGTCGTGATAAAACAACAGTTCCAGATAAATTGTCTTTATCGCTTAAAAATAAAGCAGTACTATAAATTTTATGGTGTGATACAAGTTTTATTTTTGATAAATAATTTATTTTACAAAACCACGACTGTTTAAACAAATTAACATTATAAGTGCGACAATTAATTGTTATTAAGCCTCACGCATTACTTCACAATAATCACTATCAGTACTTATTGCTAGCAGGCTATTAATATTTATTACCATTGCAAGGCAAGGTCAGTATTATTACTTTCCTCTGTAACAATAACAAATGTAGCCGTGACTTTATTCAAAAGTAACATTCCAAATCGTGAATGGCGCAAAGAGCATGACGTATTCGTTTTATTACTATATCTTTATTAAGTCATTGATCTATTATTTTATAATAGATACATAACAAATAATATACGCTATATATATATAGCGCCACCGATAGCGGTTCAGGTTTGGTGTTGGTCATAGTAGTACAGTTTTTTATGATTTATAGTAAAATTCTATAAATTAAGCTATAACATATCGCCAAACCGCTATTCGATAAACAAACGCTACACTTAATATGTATTTGTTTATGATTACAAACGATCAGTAGGAATATACTGACAAACATTTAAGCTTAATATACCGACCTTATTTAGAAAATGTTACACAGAAACATACAAAGTTTATGGCGGTGCACTCAAGATGCAAGCGATATTGTGTCTCTTACCGGGCACAAACTCTTGAGTTTTGGAGCATCTCTACAAATTTTTTTTTATAAAAATAATTATAAAAAATGTTTTGCAATGTATCTTTGAATAAATATTAAATTCAATTAACTTATAAGACTCGTGCGCCATAGTAAGCTCTAACAACAAGTATAGCATAGTAGTTTTATTTCATTTTGTTGAACGACGAGTGTACGTATAAAAGACGAACACAAAGCACTATGTGTTTATATACCGTATTGTATTTATAACGTAATGTTCTTATAGAAAATACACGTTTCTGTAATAAAATACTGAAATTGAAAACGAGAGCGAACTGTTTTCAAACGGCGCTCGGCCAGCGATCGCCATGCGGAACATTAGCTAACTCCAATGAGTTAATATACCGACTCTCGCCACATTTCATTGTAATACAAACTAATTAGAGGTAATTTATAACGGAAATTATACGTGTATGTTGTATGAAAAGATAATTTGTGGAAGAAAGACTTTTAATGAAAACAATATAAATTTTTTGGGACTTAAAATGTTACTTGTCATCAGACCTTTACCTAATTTTATAATCTGCATTCAATGTAATCTTTCAAATTAATATCGATTTTATTCACAGAGTCATCATCTCGGTCGCTCGTCGTATACGACTCTAATTACATCACCGAAACGTCGATTTGATGAGCTTGGTTGTCAATAATTCGATTATTGCGTCATTATTTTTATTTAATTCGTATACACAAAAATAAAACTGAAATAAGCTGCTTTTAATGAATATGAAATAACAAAAAAATCAACAAATGAATATTAATATGATAATTACGTAGAAACAGAAACAATCGCCATATTAGGAATAAATAATAATTAGCGCCGCGCGTGCGGCGACTCATAAACGGTTTCAGCGAAGGCATCGGCCGCGCTTTCACATGCCGCGAATTACTCTTACGCTATCTAGAGTAAAAGAATCTCTTAACTTGTAATAGCAATATTATTTCATTAACTGAAATGTATAACAATGTTACACACTTTCAAAGTGCCAATGACTTTAATGCTCATGGCCTTTTAATAGATTGATACTAAATGAATCGGAATTACCCGTAACAAATTGTTTCATTTGTGAAGGTAAATTAAATTTTCTTTATTGCTTTATTAATTATTTTATGAATTACCTTGTAATGATATTTTCGACGATTTACCTTATCTAGGCAACTTCAAAACACAGTCGTTTTTGTGTGTGTTAATTAGGGGAGTTTGGGTGGCTGTCGGATGAATTTTGGTTTATTTTTCTTGTTATATTCCTGCAAGAGTATTTGAGCGTTATATAAAATACGATACAAGCGCAAAGTTATGACTCTCGAGATGACGACAGTAACTTATTTGACACAAACGTCGGGTTACCAATAAAACGTTGACCAGTGCGTATTTAAACATAACTGAAAACATTTATTATATCGAACAGTCTGTACCATTGTTAAGCAGAATGAGTGGTGAAGGTTAAACTCGGTGTTTTAGGAACAGTCACAAATTACATAAAGCATTGTTACATGTGGGCTTCCATTTTCAGTTCGTGATCTTACAGTCAACATTGCTTCGCCTTGAGCGACGCAGCTGAACAACGAACGCACTCGCGCAGCCGGACAATATATAATATTTTAAAACAAATAATTTTTTTTCGGTCTTATAGTTCGTGCTAACTTAGTACAACTCTCACTTTTTACACAAGCATATATTTTTACCGTTCTTCTAAGCCTCGTGAAATTCTGACCTACCACCGAGCCGAAGCTAAAATGTGTCGTGTCCGTGTGAAATGTACACAAAGGAACAGAGAGACAATGACGTGTCTCACCCATAGCTAAAGCAACTATAATTAATACAAATAATAATCTGTCAAGCAGTTCGTACGCTGCCCTCTAGCGATTGACTGATCGTGTGGAATACAAAACTTGTGTCACCTCTTGTCATAGTTGCCTTCTACAACCCAACTGTTCCCCCTCTTCTTTATCCTTGCATAGCTCATTCCACTGTTCTAATCTCTTTTCTGACTCCTTATCGCACACTCAGCGAGACCTGCAGTCCGATTCTGTGAGAATTCATTTCGTATCTCTCTTGTGAAATATTGACAACCGACTTACGGGGATACGCCATTTTGATACGTGTATCCTATAAACTTTATAATTATTACAAACAATGTTGCATATCAGATTCTGACATTTCACGTCCGTGTTCTACGGTGAGTTTAACTCTGCTGTACTAACTGCCGCATTATATATGTACATACATTTTAATATATAAAATATATTTATCAAATTAAATATGTATATCCGTTTTCCTAGGTGGAAGTTCAGTAATATATTTAGTGTAGAGGTTATTATTATATATATCCTGTATGTTGTCACATTACGCATAAAAAATAAAGAAAATGAAACAATTAAGTATTTATTTATAAATTTACTAAATTAACGATGTAAACCACGTATTCGGGAAGGATATATTTATTATATATGTTTGACGAAGCGCTTGATGATATATGAGTATGTTTTCTGATAGCACGTTATCGGCGCCGGCGCAGAGAAAATCAGTTTTCTTCCGTTTGTCGAGTAACGAGAGCGAGCTTATCTCGCTTTAAACTAATATTGTTCTTGGGGTAATGTTGGCTCGCACGTTTGACGTAATATTTAGTTTACGTTGAAATGATAATTTCAAATTTACCTATTTATTTATTTTAATAATGATGTACTTCATGGGCTAAAACTAATTCAAAACCGGCAAAGCGTGAGTCTGACTCGAGCATTAATTTTAAACCCAAGGGTAGGTGCGTACTATCCTTGGACTTAATTTTTTTATTATTATTTGTAATGGCGAAGAAATAGCCCGGTGACAGATAGACAGTCAGAAGGCATAAGCTTATAGTTATTAATTTCCACCTCGGTATCCACCTTTCGGACACAGGTCTTAAAATTAAGAAATAGTAGTCTGTGAATATACTATTTTGAAAATAATATTTCAAGTAACGTGACGAGGGTTTATCTTAAAAGAAGGCCTTAATTACCTATTAGTGATTCTTATTTATTTTAAAATAAATGTATATCGGTGAGTAAATTAATGATCAATAACGAGCAAACCATACAAATTAATCTTAATCTCACCTCGCAAGCCGACATGGTGCTCCGAGTGTTGATGTAACTCAACTAGAGATCGCACACCCACACATTACTCGAAGCGTTATCGTCAAGACTTTCAACACAAGGCACTGAGTCTATTTGTGGTCATCTCCCGAAAGTGATACGGTCTATGGGTAAAATATTACTCGTTTCCGCCAGGCGACACCCGCACCGAACGACAAATACTCGATTCCTATAAAAATATTGCCTATGAGAATATATTTAGTCGCGTGAGGTGAAAACTAAGAATACGATACGGTTGAGCAAGTTTTATGATTTATAAATTTGTATGTCATTGAACTTAAATATATAGATGATATTGATATAATATTTCATTATTATATACCCCGACTTTCTATATTAGTTTTTAAATTTTACTATAAATATTTTCTATTTGGCATCTTGGAATAAGACACCGGGTTGATAACCTTTCAATAGGAAATCTACAGAACCACTTTTTAAAATAATCTTACACTCACATCGAAGCTTCGTTTAGAATAACCTACTAAGCCGTACTTTTTACTACAATAATCAGTGAGAACCGTTAATATACGAATATAAAGCCTAAAGGATAACTCATCAGCAAGAGTCCGTCGTAAAAACGGCACGGCTTCGACGGCGGCGCGGCGCGTACTCACAAGGTACAGTCTCTACGAGCGGAGTAGCGCACGCTGTGGGAAAGTGGACGGCGTTCGGCAGGAAGGCGCCAGCGAAGGTCAAGTTCAATAGAATTGTACCAAATCTCAGTTCACTCTCATCTGCCGATACTGAAGTGAGGGTAAATGTGCTTGGCACGGTAAAGCTATCCAATGCTTGTGTATAAAATATGTATCCGATGTATTATTGGGATCTTTTCGAGTGTATAAGTTAAACTTATGGAATTTATATACTCTAATAAAAGTCCAAAACGGATACACAACTTATGGCGTAAGCATTCTTCGGATAATTTGTTTTGGTACCAGCAGTAGTAGGACTTGGATTCATGGACTCAAAATCCATGAATAACTCGATAGTGAACTTATTACATTTATAAAGAATAACATTATATCTATGTTTGTGAAGAAATGACGCAAAATATACAACCCGATGTAGAAATATCCAGGGCTCTTCATTTTTTCTTGTATTTTAAGATTTGATTGAAAAACAAGAATGTTTCACAATAAATGTAATATTGTAACTTGTGTCCATTGCATGAAAGCGACCCAGCATCCACAGCACATGAATCAATTCGCTGCCAACCCTCCCTCTCACCCCTTCAAACTTTCTATGCAGCGGAAAGGGAGAGGAGATCGTTGCATCGCGCAAGTCTCCCCGTCACAGCGAGGGCAGCCGGAGCGAGCTCGGAGACGATGATTGCCGTATAACAATCAATAATACTAAAAAGAGCGTGTGAAAGTGCCTTTGAAATTAAATTTATGGAATGGTGTGTTAAAACGACCCGGGGGTTATCCGTTGCCGATGTTTTACACTTCTTTGATGTTGAGTCTAAAATAGACCAAGTCTCGAGATAATGTATCTAATCTAACGGAACACAAAGAGGACACAGCTTACTTATTTATAATTGGTAAACAAATTAGGTGCAATTACTTTAGACTTTGCAGCGTTTATATAATTGTTGAATGATGGAATGCAGCATGAATAAAATACGTAAGTATTTGTGTAAAGAACACACAAAACATGTTTTTATCAAAACAAATTAAAATAATTCCAATTACATATTCGGCTTTAAAAAAATTTAAAACTTTTACATATTTATTACGCAATCTCAATTGCATTTTTAAGGTTTTTCGAATAAACCGTTTTAAAGGCTAGTTTCCGTTGCCTCATATGAGAGGGAGAGGGTAGGTGCTGAGTGTGTCCTTTTCTGCGCGCCTGATAAAGTGTTTGCAAAATTTCATAATATTCAGCTGAGTAGTTAGACGCGAAAGCAACAACTAACTCACTTCACATTTATAATATTAGCCAGGATAGCGGAACCACTAACGATTTTCCTAGTTTTCAAGTTACAATAGTCATAATAATAGTCTTGAAAACAAAATATGTATCTAATCCAACGCAATAGATTACAAAATCATAAAAGTTAAAATATTTTAAATAAATTGACCAGCTTTGAACAGTTGTTTTAAGTTACCTCTTAAGAAAACGGTGTGTTCTAAAATGGAAACCAATTAAATTTCTTCCAAGACTACTTAGAACATTGTCTGCACTGGCCACTTAGTTTTATAATAAGCAGCAAACATTGCAACTTAGAGGAGTAATTGTGATTTTTATTTTAATATATGGTGTAGTATTTATTTTAGCATATACTTATGCCAAATGTTTATAGCAACATATACATAGATATAAGCAAACTGAAAATTCACACACACACACCCACCAAAATAGCGTAACCCCATGAGTTGAAGTGAGATACGAAGAGAGTTCTTACAGAATAGTACTGCAGGTTTCGTTTCAAAATATAACGTAAAGTAAAATTAGCCATACGTTCTATGGTCTTATAACTATGTAACACGATTCTATTAATTTTAAATCACATTGAGATCAAAGACACCGTTGTAAAGAAACCGTGCAGAGCAACATCATTATAATCTTAATATAAAAGTGGAACAGTTTAAAGTTAATGCACGTTAGGGACATTCTTGTAAAAAAAGATAAGTTCATATAAACATTTTCATGTATAATCATTTTAATGTTTAATCAATAAGAAGGCATTCTTATTGATTAAACATTATAAACACTTCAGGAAGGAAGAATTACCAACCTAATTAAAAAACTGAGTTTAACTACTTTTTTTAATACAATTGCTTTTAATCGCGGACGTAAGGGAAAATCGAGTTTTGTAGGAGTGGTCCCACTTACCCGAGTCACACCTTCTGCTAATCGTGTTGTTCCAGTTAGCGACTAAACAACAATTAATCGCCCTAATGCGAAAAGCTCATGAGAGACTTAATTACTATACTCCATATGTCTAGACTACTTGCACTAATTAGACTTTTAATTTAAAAAACGCTAAAATGATAGGATTCGTTTAAAACTATAACCTGAGACGCTGCAACACTTCAAGCAAATAAGTAAGTTATGGTTTAAGTTAAACAAATCTTGAACCATAAGGCACTTAAACCAGCCCCTTAAAAGAGTTCTCACGCTCTTACAAACTCGTCTAAGTTACGAGTCTCCATACTACAGTAACTTGAGCTTACACTTACTTAGCGTGACTCATTTATTAGTTGGCGAGTTGTTTTACTTGATTCATTGCTCGTTATCGTATGTACAAAGTCTATTTATTACGAGATTAATAATTCACTGAGAACAACTGAAAGAGTTATTAAGACATCGTTGAAATTGAAAGATTATTAATTTTGGTCAAGTAAGCCTTACTTAAAGTCAAGTACGGCATTTATTTATATAAGAATTATAAATCCTTTATAAATTAAATACATCGTTTTTTTATGCATTATAAAAGGCGTCGTGTGATATTTTTCTATTGTAATAAATTTGTAACTATAATTAATTTATAGTTTAATTACAAATCATAGTTAATTAAAATCTGAAATATTATCATCCTTTATTGTAGCTATAAGAAAATCAAACCCAACCAAAGTGAGCTCAAACTATTTCGTTATGGGATATGTTCACAAAATTTACAACTTCCTTCGTACTTATAATTGTAGTAACACAACCACACGGGACCAGCTACTATTAGCTCAAATAACTACGAAGATATTTCACGAGAGCCAACACACACACAACACAAATCTGTCAGCAGCAATTCAGATCACTTGCAGTTTCAGTAATTAAGACACACTGCGGAGTCACGTGGCTGTTAATGAATCCCACAAGATACGAGATAGTTATGCGAATGATATCACTTTGCTATTTGATCTTTTATTTAATTTGTCGACGTTATCATTGACTTCCGTAATAATCTTACAGGCTGGTTACGCGTTTCATAATCAATAATTATATTTTTTTAAGTACAACGCATGATTTAGAACAAAACAAGTTACTTACTTTATTTATACTTTATTGTACATCACTAAGAGAAAAAATACGAAACGTAGATACAGCATAACTAAAAGTAGCGTACAATTTTGGTGACCTTATCGCTTCTTAGCGAACTCTTCCAGGCAATCAAAGTGTATGTGATAACTTATAGGATATGAGATGAGTGGTTCTGTAATAAAAAATAATATACCATTGATCTATAACTGATAAATAAGTGTCAACTCGTGGTCAGTATAATTTAATAAAATTCAACATATAGTATCTAACAGTATATAGGTAGTTGACATAGCTGTCAAGAAATCCAAAGATGTTGAAAGACGTTACCTAAATTTAAAATTTATAAAGCAACCGCGCATTTTCTCGTTTACTCCCTTCTGTTAGTTAGTCTCATAGTTATTTACCACAGTTCACATTCGGTAAAATAAATTACGTGCAGCATCTCGAATCTCCGCAATGCGTCAAATATCTCTGTTCAACTAATGCAGGATCACTCTTGTGAAGTTTTAATTAATTGCCTGCACACAGCCACATTCATCGCGAAGTGCTCGCCACGTTATAAATACCGCTTGAAATGCAAAATTCATTACCATTTAGGAAATTAAAATGTCTGAACACAAGAATAAATGCGAAAATGCGGAGCTTAATATACTAAACATTTTAGTCGAATTTATCGTTTTAAACATATAACAAACCACAATAACGGATCGTATTTTATCGTAACTGAATATCTAATAGCGTCAAAATGGCTGGTGTGGCTTTGTGAGGTGAAAAGAGCTTACCGAACGTTTCAAGAGGACGTGCTAAAGATAGCCGCCGTATACCGACGATATGGACAAGCGGACATTAACGACCAAAGATAGGTTATGATGAACTCCAACTCACTATACACTTAGAGCGAATATAATTTTATAAATTTGGAATTAATTTTAGAACTAAACCGCTCCGATTGTACGATACAAGCTAAGGCTGGCTTTGTATTTGGCGCAGCATTAAAGCAGCGTTTATTCTACCTTTGCTTTTCACGTGAGCTTGATTGTTGCACTATAGCGGAAAAGGAAAATTTTGTTTTTTTCGTGTATATACGCCTGCCTCCTACAGATGCAGTATTCTATGCAGAACATAAGGCTAAAAAGATCATATGACCGTGATGTTCCCATACTTTCATAAACTAAGTAAATGATTACACCTAGACCAAAATTTGTATTTAAAAATAACCAATTTTTCTACCTCGTATACAACAATATCTTATCATTAAATATTCACATTTTATGATTTAGGTACCCTTTTTAACTGTAAGTTCCATTTCTTTAATGTCATAATATAATCTTAATCGGTCCATTGGCCAGAAATAGTTCTGATAATATTATAAACATATAATAAGATAATTAAATACTATAATAAATTACCAAATAAAGTTTGATGCATGAATACAAATACTTGAAAAAAACAGCCAATTGCCCGAACTGTCATCTAAAAATAATATATTTTCTCTTTTTACTCCGTTGGTGTTCTTTCCCGACGCTAAAACGAGAAGGAAACTGGAAGCTGGTTATTGATATTGTCTAGACTCTCGACACGCGTAACCGTAGCAGCTTGTAGACTGCTGCCGATCTGCCTCCACGTGTAGTGCCGGCGAATGCCTGCATTGCGCATTCGAATTATTCACACTTTCATCTCGACATACAAACACATTGTTGCGATGGACAAAGCAACATATTGTATTGTTGATCAAATCAATGTTTTTATTTTTAATGAAGTTACAATGTTATAAGAATACTTAAAACACCATCTCGTTAATCACATAATATAAAGGGACCCCCCAAGG
The DNA here is from genome assembly GCF_037043105.1 of Vanessa tameamea. Taxonomy (NCBI): domain Eukaryota; kingdom Metazoa; phylum Arthropoda; class Insecta; order Lepidoptera; family Nymphalidae; genus Vanessa; species Vanessa tameamea. The sequence goes on along the minus strand of NC_087330.1, from coordinate 157,969 downwards.
TATCATAACAGCACTGCATTACCGAATTCCGTTGACGTGTCAGTATTTACGCCTCTACATCATTCCGACCACGTCAGAAAAAGGCGCGCCTTCCCGTCCGACGTCTTTTGATCTGCTCCTCCATCTCGGCAATGATTGATATTTGTATAGCATAACATCGACTTTTACCGCCTTAGGACCGAACAGCACTTCCCGTTTATAAATTCGCTCCATAAACCACTCCAAATTAACCTCATGAGGCATGTTTATTTGACTTACACACTCTCGTGCTCTTATGAGAATAGAATTAACCGCTACCTCGAACATATAAAATATCAGCCGATGAGCAACCAATGCTCGCAGCGTACCCCTTTTAAAATATAGATACATATTAATAATAGATAACTGTGAAGTAATTAGGTCCTGTGTGCGAGGTGTTCGCAACACGTCGAACCAGTTTCGTTAATTACATGCGAATTAGTTAGTGTATATAGGAAATATAAATTGAATGTCGGTACGCAATATTTTTTGTGCAGTGTTTTTTATACACATTGTTTTTCAGTGTCAAATATACCGCGTCTGAGATATTATTAATATTATTTTCGCAACCTTTAAATGTACATATTCCATATATTCACGTATAATATTATTTGTACAAATGGTATATTTGTTCTTGACACAAAATTTAAAATAAATACCTATGCAAATACAAAAACAATAAACACTGAAACTTAAATAAATAATTTATTACATTTTAAACGAACATAAAAACACTTGTGCAAAACACGTTTATTTTATTCCAACGTCAATTTTCTTTTTATTATAACAATGCAATTGTATACACAATATGTTACGTAGTTTACGATCGTTCACATGACCATTGGACCTTCAGTTTATCAAAGATGCCTACTGAAAATATTATGAATACGACGCAATGTTATGGTAATTCACATCAAGTTCGAAAAAAACTTACTTAGTGTCATGGTTATTTTCGTCGTTGTATTCAGAGGTAATGATAGAAGAATGGGTTCGTATCAACTTGGTAAAACTGCTTTAGCGGAAGAGCTATAATTATTGTAAAATGATACTAACCTCCACGCAAATAATGTTTCATGTAAGTTAGAATTTTTTTATTTGGTAAGTCAAATTTAAGAAACTTTATTAGTTAACAAAATCGTTACTTTATAATAATTTAAAAAAATATCATTTAACAGACAAACGTTTCACAACATTTTTTTTTTTTTTTCATTTATATTAAATAGCTTTGAAAGCGATCATGGACCCAAAAAATATTGAGAAGCGGTAGTTAATATTTTAATATCTATAGATTTGTTTTTTTAAAGAAACTTGGGGCCCAGGCATATATTGCTCAACAGATATGGCTGTCTTTGTGTTACAGAAGATGTCTTTCTACAACACAAAGATTGCCATAGGCCACTAATCTGTAGAAGTAAGCAAATAAACAAAACGACCCGTATCCATAACATTCAAATAATTTTCTTAACCGAGATTGCTACGGCTAATTGAATGTATGAGTTCAGACCACTAGCCAACTTTAATTTGAAGGCCTCATTGCAGCTTACAGTAATACCAAGAAATTTGGTAAAGTCGATAATGTCTAACGCTTCTCCACGTAGTGGAACGTCAGTTTTTACAAGTGGTTATCATTTTCCTTAGACATTGGTACTATAAGAAATGTTTACTCTCTTACATAGTCAAAGCGCCACCAATCTGAGGATCAAGTTGTTTAGACTACAGATACGAGGGACATCATTGTACCCATAGCTCACACCCGCTAAGTAATCCTTCAAATCGAAAGACAGCTCACCGAAATATTGTTGCTTGGCGGTAAATACATAATGAGTGGATGGTACCTACCCCAGTCGGGCTCGCCGTACCGTCATAATTATTCTATTAAAATATTTTTTAATTTTTTTTTTTAATTTTCATATGAAGAACATATATAAAGTTTGTTATGTGCTAAGATGTCGCCCGCCATCGCCCGCCAGTTACTTGCGGCGGCGGTAGCTGCGAGCCTCGTCTCTCATTGTCAGACTACTTGAATGCACAATTCTCACTAAGCAAAGACCCTTCACTAACGCAGAAATACTCACATATGAAGGGTTGAAATTCGATATCTCTACTACGTATATAGGTTTGTTTTTGTTCCATCCTTTCAAAAAAACAAATTTATTTGTTCCACCGATATTTCTACACCAAAAGCTACATTGAAACTGACTGATTTTACTTGATAATTATTAACTATTTTAATAGCTAGAACTTTTGTGAAAAATATAATAAGCTCGATACTCGTAATGTATTGAGAGTATAATTGACGGGATGCGGGCTTCCCTCTCCGTGCACCCTCGCAAAGAGGGCTCTTGTGACCGATAGAATTAATATAATGATATTTAGTAATACACATAGTATAAGTACTATTGTACAAAAACGTGCGCCGATAAGCGAACCAGCGCCTAGTAATTTAACTAATTGCTCCGGCCCTCTTGCTCCTGACACAGTTCATCGTAGTTTTTAAAACGAACCCCATTGCAAATAACATTTGATCTTTTCAAATTAATTCTATTTGAAAATAGAGCTCGGGAAGACCGCACGCTCCGCCGGCGCCGTCGACCGAAGGAAGTCACACTAGGTGAGTAGAGACGAAAATATAAATATTGGTTCCACGTCCGTCTCCGCAATGCGCCTCTCGTCGTCGTTTGTAAAAATAAACAAACAGATTTACCTTTTCTTATTCACTAATTACTGTACAGCGGAAATATATTTATCGAATACATTAACGACTTTATCTGAATACGTTATTATCTTTGGATACCGAGCAAATAAAATATTCTTTATTCAAGTAGGCTCGTAAAATCACTTTTGTATCGTCATGTTACACTGTTGTATTAAATTAAAAGCTACCACCGGTTCGGTGAGTATTATATAAGATTCTACCAAGAAGAACCGAAAGAAATTCAGTACTTACTAATTTTCACTACTTTAATTACAAAATATGTAAGTATACCCACGCTAATAAAAACACCTCGAAGGGAGTATAATCGGTATAAAACCTCTAGCATCAAGTAACCGCTGGCAACATTTCCCGGCTGAATAATAACGACACTCATTTCGATGTTTTTTAATATTTTTTAATGAATAACTTTTAGTATGAATTAGCAAAAATAAGAATAATTCGAATTCTAATAAATCTGCGTTGTGCTCCAGTAACGGCTAAAGTTTTAATTATTCAATACAACAAAGTGCCGAAATGCGCTGTCCTACATAGATCATAATCTTCATGAAACTGCGCACGCCATTAACAGGTTTGCCATATTCATTTTGACTCTTTTCTGTTTCAGCAATTCTTTATTACGCTTAATAACAGACATCAAACGTTGACTCGGCGAACATATTCATATTCAGTACGACGCGGACGCTGCAAATGCTGCTCACATACCTACTTAAATTATTTCTGATCTACATATTATGTATATTTGCTGCTTACACTTTTTTGGAGTTTGATGAATTGGTAAATATTTGAATTAAACATAGATTAATCCGAACAGATGTAAAATATAAATCAATTTTTACAATATATAGCGAAATAATTTTGCAAAATCAAGAGAATACAAAGTAACATTTATTTTCTACCATAAGTTTTGTTTAATTGTCTGAAATGTGAGGTACCAGCTATTTATCAATATTTTAAAACAATAAGAATTCTTAAAAATATATCGTCCCCCAGAGCTTTCATCGTGATTGATTTCACGGTTAGCGACGGCCCTAGACCAGTAGGACCGGTCGATGCGCGCGCGCGACTCGTCTGACCACTGTATTCGTCTATAACGCACGCACGAGCACAGTCACAGTACTGACACTAACTTAACATTTGTCTTGCATCTCATGGGGTTAAACTAACTGGGATTATAATTTAGAAAAAAACATATTACTACATTTTTGTTTTAATTATTTCAACGTATTTTTGTTTGGATTAGGAAATCTCAAAAATTTTACGCACATAACGATCCGTCTTGCCAAATAAGTTTATAGTAGATTCAGTAATAAGTGTTATAGGAGCTACTCATAGTTAACATGTTGTTCAACTGTTACTTGTAAATAGATCGTCGAGCCCGAGCACTCATTACGAGGTGTGCGCTTTATTTATGTGGGGTCAGTGTACCGACAGTATCGTAACTAAAAAAACATTTACAACATTTTTTAAATTATTAACCTACTTGGTACTTAACAAAACGAAAATTGATATTGCTGCTTCCTTAATTAAATGAAATGTACTCTATTTATTCTTGTTATTAACTAGTTTCAGTTTAGTTCGTAAGTTATCAAATATGTATACGTTAACCTAACATTGACAACCTGTATTTATTGAAAAAACCTGTAATTGAAAAACTTTAACGGTAGTATAATATAATAACTTACTCTCGCTTAATGGAGAACACAACATGCTCTAGCAAAAACAGAAGTATCCCATACTTTACAGTATTTATAGTTATACTATTAAGAGATAACGTACCTACATCGAGCCATTTAGTCCTTGCAAAGAGTCAATAGAATGATTCTCGTACTTTACAAAAGAACCGGCTCCATGAAAAACAAATGACCTATACAAACACTTGAGTAAAAAATATGGTCTTTTTCTAAATCGAAGTGTCGAGTATTGTTGATGAAACTGTGTCATGAAACGTGATCTATGTAATCGAAGCGAAGCGAATGAAAGTAAGCAAATAAAGCAATATTGTTTTCAATCCTCAATACGTGCAATCGTATATTTAAATAATGAGAAATACTGATTAAGACTTTACATTTTAATCACAAGCGGATTGTTTTCGAGAAAAATTGCAAAAAGTGCAAAAAGATGTACATAAAAATATATTTAAAATATAAAATTAAGCCGTTTGATTAAAAGACTGCATTATGTCTTTATCATCTATTATGGTTTGTTTTTGGTTGGCAAATATCTGGATACAATATTTAAAAAATAAAATCAATATGTGTGGAGTTTCTCTAAGTATCCTTCCCAAAATACTAAATAACAAAATAAAAACAGTTTTTCCATCAAAATCGAACAGAGACAGGATGGCTAATATTTCTAAGTATTAGCACGTGTCACTGATCATTTAATAGCTTACCCGACACTATCGCATTATATGAAAATGGCGAACTATTTAATCCATTTCGAAATTAAACGATAAACAAATCGGATACGCTATTTGAATTTATTGCACGCCAAATGTATGGCTCTTAACATTCGTGACGGAATAATAAGGGAACATAAACCTTAATCGGCTTTAATAAAGGTTAGGTTTTGATGAGGCTTTGTGTGATTTTTCTTTGTAATTGGAGACAATAGAGGAACTGAAGCACGGTGGGCGGCCGTGGGTGGCTGTGGACGGGGATATGTTGCGAAATTTGAACAGTAACTCTTTGATGGACTACGGACGCATTTCATATCCCTTATTAAGTAATTCAAGTCTTAAATTTCATTTTCACAACGTGATAATACCACAAAAATTAAAAAAAAATCTCATACTTATCCAAGCTATAAAATTATAAATAAAAAAAAAAACGTATTCGTAAACAAAAAAACATTTTATGCAATATGTTCTGTCGAGTCATGTTACTAGGAGCACATACGCCGTAAGACGGTCGAGCAGTCATTACCCTGTGACAGTACTCAATAGTCTAGATTCCAAGGAGGATTTTACGAGCAAGGGGATCACGAGCGACCGCCGAGGCGCGGTACCGGCAGTCGGCAGTCGGCAGTCGGCACGCGTAATAAACTACGGTAAAACGAGAACACGCAAACAGTATGGATTACACGGATGTTGTTTTGTGGTTAGAGAGATTTGAATGCGGGCTTCAGAACCTATTAACCCAATGAAAATATTTTATTATATTGATCTTGTTTCGAAATAGTTGTAACAGAACTAAATAATAACTATATTATACCACGTAACTATAAAAACTACAAAGAAAAGAAGAGAACGAAGACAATAATTGTTGCAGTAATTTTAATAATTCACAAAGGTTGCATGGTTTACCTCTTTTCTTTATTAAGCCGCCGGTGATCAAGTTATTACACCTTTAGAATTACATAGAAAATGAGGAGTAATTTGACGTACACAATTGAAGCTTTACAATATCAATTAAAAGATGAATATTGTGTATTTTGTAAATAGAATCATGTATAAGTTTTATGATATTTTTTCTTATGTTGTACCAATAGGTCAAATAACTTAACCAACCGAGATAAATACATTTGAAATAACAAAGAAATCAAGAAATGCTCCGAGTAAAAATATTAAGAACTACTTTGTCGGTTACAGATAAGATGAAGTGGGAGAACATTAAATTTTATCTGAAGAGATTGGACAAGAAAGTTTGTTTTGAACGATCAGTGAAGAAGCAGCGATAACCTGTGTCAAATTTTTATGTATACAAAAATATGTTGCAACACAATTTATTATAGCTCTTTTCAATATATCTACTCCTCAATCAAATGACTAAATATATCATACTTATAACGCTGGCTAAACCTTATATCCTAGGAAATTATACGTCTTAAAAGGTTTACAGAAAAGTCTTTAATAGCATGAGTCTATACTCAAGATATCTTCTAAGGTTCACCCAAAGTAAATATGTTTATCTACTAGAAATTAGAAAGAAAAAGTTATTGGTTATCTGCGAAGCCATTTTCTAATCCTATTAATCCTTATTCAAATAAATCTAGCTAGTTACGTTAGGCATTTAATATTGATTGAAATTGTTTTTTTACACTATATCATTGGAATAAATACTTTAAAAGACAGTACAGTTTTAAAGTGACGAGCAACGACATTATTCGTTCGCTGCGGAAAGGCTGCACGTATAACTGGCAATTAAATTTTGACGTAGACAGTTACATCTATACAAATTTGAATCTATAAGTCGTGGATGCATTGAACGATATTTAAAAATATTTTTTTATTTACATTTACGACATATTAATTTTAAGTAATTAAAACAGTTATTTAATATAAACATTTCGCAAGTCTTATTTTCTTTCAAACCGAGGCTGGCCGCTAGTAACTAATATAACGAATTAATACAAACGACGGAATTTTTAGTTAGCCGATGTAACCGGCTTCATACATAAACTAACTTTAATTGTGGGTTCCAAACCGAGCTAGCACCAAAGGAGGAGTCTTGCACGTGTACCAAGCCGCATTGATGCAGACGTGACACGGTAGAATAACTAAAATAGCAATAAAAAGAATCCTCTGTCCAGGAGTGGGACATTTTCGGGCTGTCGCTTTTTTTCTATCGTTTATTTTAACCTTCAAATGTAATAATATTCTTCAAATGTTTTCATTTTAATTTTTACAGTACTAAAATTCCTCTATTTGAAAAGTTAAACACATCACTTGAATGGGCGGCGACCTGAACGCCTCTAGGAGTTCGTTAAAACAAAAGCACACGACTGGTAACTTTGAAATATTCAAGCCGTGAACTGCGAAGTAAAGAAAGCAAAAACTGTATCTGCATATCTGTAGTAAGGCCCGGGCGCAGGCCTAGGCATTACGATGCTTATCGCTTCAGACATTGAAGCTACTATCCAACGTCCTGCACTATATGTGTGCGAAATTCTCTTATAAACCAGATTGAAGGACTGTAACTCGAAGTGCTGCGTCGCAATTTTACCTTTTTTTTTAATTTTTAAGATATACGAGCGTACTGTTTCGTAATGTTTAAATAAAGAGACGCGTTATATTTTGGACATGTTTACTCAACTTTTTCTTCATTAGATAGTAAATTTTCTAGTATAAAAACAAACTAAAACCTATGTTTCCGAAATGCACGGGAGTCATCAAAACGAACCATAAACGAGGGATTTACTTGTATCTTAGAAAAGTATGTGGATAGCTGAACTTTGGGTTCCATAATTAATTAGAGGATACTAAATGATTGCTGTTAATGTTTTGTCTTGCGACGAATGTACGACTAACCTACTCGTGAAGATTTTCAATTACGTACATCTTTAGTTTCTCCGTTAGTTACATATAAGTAAAGCTTACGTAAAAAGTTTTAGCTTTGTAGCAATAAACGATTTGTCTCTCTTTAGACAGATAGTCAATACTAAATTCTTACCGTAAGTAAAGTATAACAAAAATAATATTATTCTATGGAATGTCGTCCAAAAGAACGCAGACATACGTTCAAATGGACAGCCGAGACGTAATAAGTCACCTTCGCCTTAGACGGTAATATTATAATTAATATAAAACACTTTTGGTACCGACGTATTGTGCCTGCAACTACACTACACTTGCAATTAAACCGAAACAAAGCAATATTAGTATAGGTATTGTTTGGCGGTAGAAGCTGATGAGTTTTAACTGCCTTAAAAATAGCTATTGAAGGATTTCTATATATATCACAAATGCTATTTCTGTAGAATTAAGTCACGCTAGTGAGAACGACTTACTGAAACTTTTGAAAAACTTTAATATATAGTTTGTTATCATGCTGCAAGATTCATCCAATCCATTAAAATCTGATACAAACTATAAATAAACTTGTTTAAATGAACGTGAAGAAGACAGGGAACACATAATTATAAGTTAAAGGTTCCATTAATCTTAATCCCCTAGAGCATTCCCATTCACAACGATAAGCGTAAATTCAAGTTTTTAAGAAACATCGTGACGGACGGAAGAGCAGTGAAGTGACCCGAATGTCCCGATGTAGGACGACGCAACGCACAAGTTTTTTTCAGTTGTGTGTTCTGAGAAATGCTAGGAAAATACACGGGGCCCACAACTAGCGCAGCGACGACTATAAATCATTTGTATACTAAAATGATTCTTTAGTTTTCCGCTTCTAGTTGAATACTATAAATCTTAATAGTATATATTATATGATCTACACTAACTAATAAAGGGGAAGTTGTTTGTTTAAATTCAAATATCAGGTTTGCCAGTCCTTTTAAAAAAATATTTTTGCACTACAATAATTATTGAGAAATATTATAGACCATATAAAAGCACGCTACGAGCCACGGGGACGCAGCAGTAACAATTAAATCGGGTTTCACGCGGGGTTGCGGAGCAAATACTTAATCATATAAACATATATATTCCAATCGAGGAAGGAATAAAGATAAACAAACCTTACACCCGTATACGTATCCCATGCGATTTGCTAATAGCTCTGCTATATCGTGCACTACAAACGGATCTTTATTTATAACGAAATACCTACTATTCCATTTTACTTTCAAAATTCCGATAACAGCTTCGGCGAAATTCAAAACGCCATTTTTTTGGGGATGCTAGAATAATTATATCCATAGATAATTCAAGCTTTCGAACAGGATGTCGCGGCGATTCGATGTCAAATCTTGTTTATATTATTTTTATTTAATCCTCATGTCGTCGGAATAGACGACGGACATATTATAATAGGTGCATTGGTATAATGCGTTGTTATAGGACCGGTAATGATATTATAAATTTTAAGGTGATTGCTCTTATTTAATTACAGCACAGCTGCACACACTGCGATTAATGTTGATATTTGCGCTAAACGTTAAAAGATCAGTTAGAGTTTAGAAATAACGCTAATAGAAAACGTTAAATAGTCATAAGACATAATATCGTTAGTAATTATTAAAAGTTTTTAATTACAATAGTACCTAAGGCTGTATGTACAATAAACATAGAATATGTCTATTACGCAACACATCGAATGTACATTACGGAGTACAATACGTCTATTTTGGTGAACACAACCCAAACGGCTATGACAGGTGGCGCGGAAAAGCAGTCAATAATAATTTCCGGTGCGAGCGCTGCGGGGAATTAATTTGATACGTATACATACCTATTATAGCACTCAGTTTAGTTCGAGTAGTAGATCTAAACCAAAGGTAATTTGTTACACGTTATCAAAGGTTGCCGTTAATATACTATAGCAGTTATCTTTATCGATAACTAGATATAATTAGATCACTATAAGCTCATTTTAACAATTAATGAGATTTATCTCTCAAATAGGTTAACCAAATGTTAAACGAATTTGGTATGCCTTTACCCTTTAAACAGCTGTTTCAAAAAAGACCCGCACTGGTCGTAATGTTTTAAAACAAACTATAAAAAGACGTATTGATGTGTCACAGGTGGGGGTACTAAATTTGTTAACTAATACCTATTCATAAAACATAATAATATGTACAAGCTCACGTAACATTATTAATCTAAATAAATAGCACTGCAAATTCACTACAAATATTACAAAACTATTTCTAATAAAGAATGTAATTCCCACGGTCCAAGGTCACAGTGACACGATGAATGAACAAACCGACAACTCACTATTATACGAGAATACTCATGTCCCATAACGATTATAATATTATGTATTATCAAACTGCGGATGTACCGAGCCGTCCGTACCTACTTTATTTGCACTGAGCATTAATTTGACTCTAGTTTTAAAATTTATGAAGCAAGTTAAGAATGATAATAAGTATTGCGATTTAATATATTATCTAGGGATGCAGATTGCCTCAATATTTGTTAATAATTTGTATTAACATACCAACTTGTCTACAACATAGATATTTTAATAAAATTCACATAAAATTTGGTTGTATAAATTTTGAATATTTACTTTTTATAAAAAATTCTATGAATAAAAGCGATAGTCTGGAAAATAAACAGATTTCGATGAAGTTTCTCTTCATCTCGTTTTACAACAGTTTGTGGTACTTGGAGTGCGTATTTCGTAAGCCTATGCCAGACCCATTGTAAGAATAAAAATAAAATAAACAGTCCGCCCCATATAATAAAAACTGTATATCAGACTTGTTTTCAATGAACGCCCGTCATCAACTTAAGCCTCAATTATGTTCGGTAAGCGTTACTATTTCCTGTGCAGACTTCGTACTGAATGACAAGAATTTTAGAATTTGTTAAAACATACATCACAATATACATACATAACGACAGCTGCCGTTAGCTTGTAAAACTTTGGTATGAATATTAGGTATCAAGTAGCAATTATATACTCAAATATTGAACAAGCTATTTTGACATATATAACATTACCTTAACTTTGTTTGTTTTATATTCCCTATGAACAAGCGTCGGTGTGACACCCGCATAGCGTAACGGATTCTAAACATAATCCCAAAATATTCGAGATACCTTAGCTTCTATAAGTCCCGCTGGTCGTCTTCCGCCGGGCCCTCGGTCGCATCACGACAAGTGGTCTTGTTGTAGCATTGGTTTACATTTTACGAGACGTAATAAGTACCAAGTACGCATTGGATGTTGGTGTAGGTCGCGTCTCATCTTAATTTATTCTAAGCTCACTATTGGTGACGATCGAGTCATTGTAATGAAAACACGACAGCAAAAAAAGGGTTGTTATTAATGTATTGATTTACCTATTAATGCATAAAATGCAGTCACACACACCACTGTCCTTATTTTATATTTTGAAAGAAAAAAACTATTATAATTTATACTTAATAGAATAATAATATTGTTCAAAACGCTGTAGAATTACGAATGAATAAGAAACACTAAATTTTTACTAAAATAGAATATAAACAGGACAAATAATCAAGTTTATGAGTAAAAAAGTTACGGCTTGTAAGCGTTTTTGCCGGGCTAAGTCCTCCTCACATCTTATGCGAGTTTCTACACAACGTTTTCTTCCATCGCAGAGCACGGGACGTAACAAGCATAAAATGAAAATGCAGCGGTGCTTCCCGGTTTGAACCCTAAGTTTTTTGTAAAAATCTACGTATAGCCATTGTTCCGTCGCGGCTTTTATTTGTACTTTTGGTATTATATTACAATAGTTGTCGCCCACGGCTTGGTTCGCATTTAAGGGCTCGGTTGTTAGTTGAAAGGCATAAAAAGCAAGTAAATCCGATGTTCTTGCTTGGAGTTCAAGCTTGCATCAGAACAAATTTCATGAACTTCGGTTCAGTCGTTTGCCGTAAAAGAGCAACAGACAGACATACAGACGCACAGACCGACAGACAAGTTACTTTCGAATTTATAATATTAGTATAGATATGGGAGTTATCACACTGATAAATCTGTTCGGCGAAATCTAGAATAGCTAACAAAATGTTGAGATATACCTAGCTCTAATACTTAATTGTTATTAAATGTAAATTTTAAATATTGACCGACGACATTAACACGCATCATGTAAACTTTCACTTGTTAGTAAGTAAACAAAATACGATATGTTCTAATAAAGGATAAATTTTTATATGTTCGATTGGTACCTAATTGGCTTTGCCGATACAAATTCCATTGAAACTTGTAAATAATTCTAATAATGTAAGAGCGCAAAATCATAATGAGCTTAATAAATCAATTGAGTTTGACTGTGTAATGAAAAAATAAATATGTATTAAAACTAGAGACTAGATAACACTGACACGATATGATAAAATTGTTCGAATTGTATTTTAAGCTCGTATCTATTTGGTAAGTATTAATATATATTTCTTTTTTAATCTATTTAATTTCACAATAAGCATAACATATATTCACGTACAATTTCATAGTTACGTGCATAATCTTATTATGTTAGTGTAAGATCCATCATCATCATCGTCATCACTTTGGTTTTAGAGTCACTAGATTTGAAATGTACACAAAAGTTCCGGGTTCAAAAGTCTATAGGCTATTTATTTTGCAAAGTTTTTGCGCTAAGTACCAGGCTCGCAGACATATAAGGAGATGGCATTCGGGCGCACCAGCAAAAACCACGAGATCTCTTGTACGAGAGTATGGCGCACTATCGGAAAACTCAATCTTGGCAGGCACATTAATATCTTTATTTTGAAGGAATATAAACTTGTGAAATAGTGAGGAAGGTCCTACGTACTTGATTTAAAAATATCCCTTCGATCACGTCAAGCTCGTGAGAGTCATTTAACAAAATAGATATCATGTCTTGATCTTCATAAAAGAATTACTGAATATTTCTCTTTAATAACGGTATTTCCACGTAGTCAAGATAAAATATATTGAAACAATTCATGAAAAATAATATACTTCACCCACAAGTGCTTAGTAGTAAACAAACTAAGGTAAGTTCAAAATCTATCTTTATTTTTTTAGAAAAACTGGGAAAACATTTTTACGTTATTGCAAATAAAACGTACAAGGGAAATTACAAACTATAGATATAATAAATATTTACAGTTTCATTTAAACTAGAAAATGCTTTTGCAAACAACACATATCTTTAACAAACAATTCAATGTAATCAGTTTTTTAGTATTACTTCCCAATGCTTATTAGTTCTTTGCGATTCACCACATCACAATGTCATGCTTTTAACAAACTATGCTTAATAGAAGATTAAAAATATACGCTAATTAATATTCAATTACTTCAATATTCATAGTAATTCCATAAAACCTTCCGAAAATTGATTAAAATCTGTAGGAAATTTTATTTACGTCAATGTCATGAATTAATTATTTATAACTGTAATGTAATCTTTGAGTTTAAACTGTATCCATTGATTAGGTAATTAGAAAAGTTATGCTACTAAAGAATTCTAAGAAATTATGGTTAAATGTATTATACCATACGACTTTAGGAGAGAAAAAGATTACATTTGACAATAATAATCAATAGTATAAGGACAATATAATTACATTATTAATCTCAACTGCTGTATGAATTTTGCTTGTAAAGATTTATGATCAAACAGAATCAATAAATCTATTGTTCCAAATATGTATATGTGTCTAAATATTTGTCTTTTTAACATCCTAAAGAACTCATGTAAACTAAAGGATTTTCAAATGCCGAGACGTGTTATCTACTTTTTCATTATTTTCAAAGGTATTTATTCATCGAAAAAAACCTTACTCGAAATATAAACAACCGATACTGCTTGAGACAAATAGACCTGTCTACCTGAGCAATATAACAGTTAAAACAAAATCTTATCGCGGATTGTAAAAGAATAAGAAAAAAAAAATCTTTTACGATCATTGATCATTACAATATTATTGTTTACTTTTCTAAGAAATTTTGACAGCCATATTGGAAATGCTTTGAACAATGTTATTTATTTAAATATAATAAAACTGTTTACTGCGGCCTATCTAATACATGTATGTATTATTATACGGAACCGATTTTTATTAATTATTATTTCAACATTATTTAGAAATCATGATAAAACTTAATACGCATTTTCTGTTTATAGAAATTTAATATTAAGTTACTAAATATTAAAAATAAAAAAGGCTACCTATAATAAATCACAATACGTCAAAGTTAATCTAGAAAAAAAATTCAGAGAGTACCTTCGTAAAATCAAAACAACTAAAACTTACCAAAATCAAATCAGTTATCGTTTCCTCTCATAACTGCAGTTCCACTACAGTGCTTAAACGTCACAGAACTCTCACTCACCAATTAATCTAAACTTAAAAAACATCCGCGTGAATTGTTACGATAGTTACGGCAATTACACGAAGCGCAGATATTTAGTGTACGTCCACACCGCGCGACGTCTGCGTGCAATATGACAATTGGCAGCCGTCACGTCAGCCACTGCCAGACCGCACGGCCAGCACTATAGGCTTGTGTAATAAATACTTACGGGTTATTAGGTGCTTATTAACTTAAAAAAATTGCCTTTATAACTTCATACAATTATCGGGAAAAAAATCCGTAACAAATATAAATCATGTTCTAAAAATAATTAAGGTAATTTGTTTGTTAATCAAATTATAGGTGAGGTTGCTTTTACCAAAGCACAGGTAGTTTTATACGTATATCCAAAAATACTATTAAAGAAAAAGCTACTTATAGATTCATCTCAGCAAGGATATTCTTGTGAAGAGTATATAAACTTATTAAATGACATCATTACTGAGTAGGTACCACACACAGTAAGTTGATTTTAATAAGCATTGCAAGTAAAGTGCTTAATTTAAAGCTGTTATTACTTATAATCCGAAACTCTTTTGCGAAGACGCTCAGTAAGACTTTTAAGAGGATCAGCACGGGGCTTTAAAATATTTTCAACCTCTTTTATAGTTTTCATAAGGGTTTAGTGTCATTGGCATTTTAAAATAAGTGAAATTTTTAGTAAAACTTAACTTAACATAGAATTATATGTCAAACCAAAATATCATGTTTCATTGACTTTAAATATAGAAAGAGATTACGAATTTCATTTTCCCCCCCATATTGAATTCGGTTGTATTTTTAATTTTTGTTTCATATATATACAATAATATATACAACTTCTTAAATCCGTCGTATGCGAACCGATTTGGGAAATTCATTGTTTTGTGTGATTAAACTCCCCGTTTGATTTCACTTAAATTTGAAGAATTGAGTGTATGAATGAATGATAGCATTTTGAAGTACAATTTATTACTATAATATTCAATTCGATGAAATCAATATAAGATATTCTTTATCTAAGTCGGCTCATAAATGTTTGGATCGTCATGTTACGGTATTGAATTGAATGTAAAGCTACCACCGTATTGGAAACTAGATTCTACCGAGAAAAATGGAATCGAAAAGAAAGTTAGTAGTTACCCTTATCCGCCACTTTTTTGTTTATATTTTTAATACTTTTGTAAACATATTATGAAGCAACTGTAAGTATACTTTTTTTAAAAACATCCAGAACGATGTCTCGAGCTCCTATACTATAAATAGATAAGGTAGCTCTATTTTTCAGAACGAAAACAGCTTCAAATGTTATACAAAATGCTGTGAAAATAACCAAAGTAATAATACTAATCGAGCAGTATCAATATCAGTTTATAGTTGTCTAACTTTTCTAACCGCGCGTGTTGCGGAGCTGTGTCTCCCTGTCAGCGAAGATAAATGAGGATTGCATTGAAATTTTAAAAGTTAGAAAGTTATATATATTTAGATAACTATTGCTTGCAATTAGCTTTAATTTCATGTACTTTCTTACATTAGGCAATCTTAAATAAGGCAAACAAAAAATGGGTAACATTTTGTCACAAGTAACATATGTATGTATCAATAGTAATGCATTGTTTACATCGTCATAATTAGATTGTTTCCTGTCCATTTAAAAAACGAAAGAAATATCATCAGCAAACGAAACAATATCGCCAATACCTAGAACATAAAAAGGAAGATCACTAATAATAACGAAAACCAAAAAGGACCCAAAATGTATCCTAAATAACGATAATAATTAATGGCGAGATTCCTCGTTTCAGTGATAACGATTAATATTGTACAAGAAAATAATTTTAATAGAAAATATTATTTTGCTAATATTCGGCAGATTGTATACGTAGTAAGAAATACAATATTCTGTCGCCCAGCAGATGTGTAACGTCTGGGCGACGATTTAACGTTTTGCAAAAACGTATTTTATAACCTTTATGCTTGGAAAAATAAGATTCATATTCAAAAGAGTTATAGTAATTTAACGAAACATCGTCGTTTTGTGTTCAAACTAGTGTCGAAGATTCAGACTCGTGGGAGCGGAAGCTAAAACAAAACCTCGCTGTTTTTCATCGGTCAAATGACTGTGGGACAACACAACATCCCTCGCCCGTCGCGCCGCGCCCCCCGCCCCGCGCCCCGCGCCCGAAGTAACATTGAATAACGAATCTTCACATAATAATCAACTGAATGTGTGAGCGCATATTGTTTAATCCTTTTGTTAATCAACTTTCGCCACTTAATGTGATAATTCGTTGTATTTCGTAACGAGGCTGGTAGACATATTACTTCAGTTTTATTTGTTACTCCATTATTACAATTTAGTAGCAAATGAAACATTGTGATAAATTTACTTTATTAATAATTCTTTATTTAAGTTATTACAAACATGCTTATAATAATTGCCAACAAAAAAATAAACAGACCTAGACTAGAAACACTAACTACTACTACTACTACTAGGTACTACTACTACTGCTACTACTACTACCTACTATAGTAAAGTATACTGGATTAGCATTGTATCTGCACAACGTCGGAGGCGCAATCGTCAAGCACTTAGTGCTGGCTCTATCACCACACAATACCTAATAACATCCCGCTAAAGAACAAGAAAGTAGGTATATCAGTGTAAATTGTACCTCTGTTTTGCAATACACAGTATCGTTCTGGTTTTGAGGTTACTATATATAATAAAAATAAATAAGCTATTTGCCAAAAGGCGAACAGGCCACATGTCGATAGAGCGGACATATAAATAATCAGTATTATTATTTTAATTAAATCTTTTTAGCAAGCATTACAGTATCTTCAGCAAAATGAAAGATCTTTTTTGTTTTTTGGAACTTTGCTAAAACCGTTAAAGGGTCAAACCCTTCTCAAACGACAATCTTGGATCCCCTGCTGGACATCATGACCCACTCCTGTCAATGCACCGGCTCACACACCTTTCACAAACAAGTACCTATAGATACGTAGCATCACAGACTATATTACGTATTGGCGACAGAGTAAAAATTATACCTATATGTATGTAACTGTCCAGGCAGGTATGCACGAAGGCATACTATCTAATTGAAGTGAAATATTGATAAACATGCATAATTAAAATTAATGTTTTCTTTTAAAGTCATTGACTTCAATAACAAGGTAAATTAATTCTCAGTAACCTATTAATTACAATAACCCATAATAATCCCATATCACTCGCCATTAATAATGACGATTACAAATGACTGTAATTATATTTTCCATTTTAGTGAAATAGCCTCTACAAGGACAGTTTATAACGCGCCATGATTCACGAGGTGCATACTAATAAAGCTAATTGCTTGTATAATGTGTGTAGATGTGTGGCGGACGGCAGTCAACAGGTGTGGTCGGCTGACGACTCCCCACGCCCGCTGGCTCGCTGCATGCGGAAGTCCGTGACCAGAGTGACACACCCTTAACTTACCTGGATGCTTTTACGCGATTACGTCCCACTTATTATATTTTAGTCGTGTATTCGATTACATTGCATAATAATAATTTAATTTATTGATATGAAAATACCCAAAACTAAAGATTATTGTAAGTTGATGTATCTGTTAAGTAAGAAACTTTATTAATTAAATCAGGTCGAAACATTATATATTTAAAATGTCTAATTATACTATTATCATAATCATATTTAAATAAAAACTTCAATACACTATACATCATTTAGCTGAACGTTTAACTTAGCTTAAATCCGTAGATATTTTTTTAATTGAATATTTTTAACGAATGTGCATAATTGTTATATAATTCTTATTGCCTCCACTGGTGACAGGAGGACTGGTCTATATTTTGTCCAGAGGATCGAAATTACGTTGCACCGGAGAAATGCTGCTAGCATTCTTACCACCATTCCACGCGGTCAGGATTTATACAGTAACTATTTTTAAATTCATTTTTGTATATTTTTAAGGCCTTTATATTAATCATTCTTATGTATATAATTAGACAACATTATATCATATATTAATTATTCAATCAATATTTCTCGTCAACCTATTCTTCCATCAGTACCTTTGATCAGCGTGCGATGTCGCTGCATAGCCTGCCTAGCGTGACAGTCTATGATTTGAAGATGAATAGTTTGTTACGCGATAAACCTAACTAAATTGTCTTTTGAATTTTTAATCAGGCAGACGTTAACATCGACCTGATCCGATTCATTCATGTATATATGTATATATAGGTATTATATATAGGTCGATATACCTATATACAATTATTACATTCAGTAGATGATAGATTTTACAATCTTATATTTATGGTTTAGGCTTAAAATGTTACTGCTTAAAAATGTTTATATCAGTGTATTATCGTGATAATAGAAGCGAAAGGTTGGCGACCAGTTTAATATCTTCACGACTCAACTTCCTTCTCCAAAGTAGTATTAATCAGAATCTTCCAGACTGTGTGAACCGTACGTACGTTTGTATACAATCAAGCTAAATCGATCTCTATTTTAAAGCAGCATGAATGATTTTGCTGTACGATATTTATAAAATGGCGCATAGTTGATGCAGCCTCCGGAATCCCGCATTGCAGTCACAATGTATACATTATCAATAGCTGGGCTTTGCATTCTCAAGGGAAATTGACTAAACTTCTAAAAATAATTAGAAATAATTTAGAATATACCATTTGACAGATTAATCTGTGACAAACGATTCAATTTTCCTAGCCGTTATAATTTTCTTTTGTGAATATCTTTTATAACAAAGTTAATTATATTTTATATTTTTTTGGATAACGATAATAATAAAGAGGATTATCCTCTCGAAAATCTATAAGAGGCTTCCAAATATTTTTGGAAATACAAAATATGAACTACGCTACGATTAACGCTAGGGAGTCATTACGCTGAGAAGAACTCTTGACCCTCTTGCTTTAAAGCCTGAAATTTCTTTTCAGCGCTTCCCAACGTCGCTTATCTGCCTGTCTGAATTGCAAAGAGGGCACTGGGACGAAACGAGCAAACATAGAACTCAAGATCTCACTAAAAGTCATGCTTAGTCCATGCCATGTCATTTAAACTAGGCGAGCTCTTTACCTGAGGCTTCGTTCATATGAACGACAAATATGAAAATTGCTGACATCTCATTTACTGCTATGTAAAGAATTATTATTATTCAACAGATCACAAAACTCTCCATGTGCCACGCCGATGAACTTTAGTGTGAGGTATTTTTAATCATTTTATTTCTCAATATATAAATAGTAAAATAATAAATTATATTTTAAAATGATATTCCTAACTTAAATACTTTCGACACACATTTAGTCGATTTATATAAATAATAAGATTTTAATAAATATTACTAACAGACTTGTTCACGAGACTCGTGAACAAGACATTCGTAGATAATGTCGAAATATCGAGCTCCACCAAATAAAAATAAAAAACATGGTAAATATCCCGTTTTAAATACTGTTACTAATAAAAATAACCATGTTAATTTAAAATCTTTTAATAAATAGTTCAAACGCATTTCGGTTTTTTTTTTTCAAACTGGAAACGAATTGCACATTGACAGAGAAAATTGGAGGAGGCCTTAACCCCATATGGGATTCCTACAAATAATACTTAGTAAAACTAAATTGCAAAATTAATCTAAGTCTTAGTCGCTAAAAAGTAAAGAAGCTAATTAAAAAAATAAAGTAGTTAAATGTAAAAAATAAAATAATAATAATAAGTAAACAGTCAAAGAAAATTATAAATCAAATCAAATCAAGTTTATTCAAGTAAACTTCACAACGAAGCGTTTTTGAATCGTCAATATTAAAATACCACCACCGTTTCGGAAAGCAGCCTCCAGCGAGAAGACACGGCAAGTAACTCGCATAGTTGCTCTTTTCAAATAAACAGATTAACAATGCTGTTTTTTTTACAATAATTAGTGTCTTGTGATGGAACCCGAGCCTAAATCCAGACGTTTTTTTTCTAAAAAGTACTCTTTTAATGAATAATAAGACTTATTTATTAATTTAGTCTTAATAAACTTTTTAAATTTCGTAAATGGTAAATTGGTTACATTTCCTGGTATCTTATTATTAGGGATTGCAATCCGGAAAAACGGATCCGGTAATCCGGCGGATCCGTCATCATTATACGTCTACCGGATACGGTACCAATATACCGGATCCGGGGACCGGATCCGGTGCTAGCAATTTTGGAGCAATTTTGGCAAAATGATAGAACTGTTGCATGAGTAGACACTTTAAATGCGCTTAATTGTTAAAAACTCTTTGATCTAGGCTTGATTATTATCGTTAATGTACAGACTATCAACACTGCTTAAAAAACTTCGGTTTTGATACTGAACTGATATTATTGGCATGAGCAAGTGTCATGGTCAAAGTAAGTAAGCTTATGAATTGTTATGACTGCTGTGGTTCGCACATTAGCTGTGATTAGCTATGGTCAATATTTTATATAAAAATAATGAAGAGAAGGCAGATGACCGCCTGGCAACAACGCAAATAACATCAAATGAATCAGATACAGATGATGAAGACACAACGAATGATGATGAACAAGGAGTTACAGTTACACTAACTGACCCTCGTCATCCTTATCTGTCTAAGGCAGAAGTAATTCTTAGATACAATGAGTATCTTCAATAAGTGCGAAAAGTGGTAAATCTTTTCAAAAGATTGTCTACTAAAAACGATATGTAACTGCAAACGTATGTGACAGACGAAACAGGTAAAGAATAACACCTTACTTTGGATTACCGCTAAAAACCTAATTAATATTTTTTTACCGTAAGTTGTTGAAACTAAATTTTTTTATTTACAATACAAACTCATTACTGTGGTAATTGTGCCACTCATTAGGCAAATTTATCAAATAGCATTTAACTGAACCATTCTATGGGAATCCGGTCGAATCGGGCCCGACTGAAAATCACGCCGGATTGCAATTCCTACTTATTATATATGCGTATACCATTGCCCAAAAACGTTCTCTTTACCGTATGCAAACGGAAAGTAGGGGTTACAATTTTATTCTTATTTCTTGTATTAATAGTATCAGCTTTTATGGAATACTTTTGTATATTCTTCTGTATAAACATTATATTATCATAAATATATTGTGAAGCAGCCGTTAATACACCTATTTCTTTAAATTTTTCGCGTAATGATGTCCTAGAGCTAATATTGTAAATAGTTCGGATAGCTCTTTTCTGCAGAATAAATACTATTTAAATATCTGCTGCATTACCCCATAACAACATTCCATATGACATAAGACTGTGAAAATTACTAAAATAAACTAGTCTAGCAGTACTTATGTCCGTGAGTTTTCTTATTGTTTTTATTGCATAAATAGAACTACTTAGTTTCACTGCTAGGGCATACAAATGGGTGCTCCACAGAAGTTTGGAGTCAAGGGCTATCCCTAGAAAGGCAGTCGACTCAACAAAGTCAAGTCTTTCATTATTCAAAATGACGGCAGAAGAATTTGATTTGACATTTGGCAGAGAAAACAAAATACATTTAGTCTTTTTTGCATTAAGTACCAAATTATTTATGTCAAACCAACCAAGAACCCGCAACAGAGCACTGCTTACAACGTCATAGTTGTTTTTCTGTCGAGTTTAAAAATAAGGGATCATCTGCAAACATATATAGTATTTAAAGATATAGTTAAATATATTAAAATAGTCAACTTTTAACTTGAAATAATGTATGCGTGGAAAATAAAGGGCTATTTTATTTATTTATTTATATAAACGTCAACACAAAGTTTTGTAAAACTTCGTAGTTTATTCTCTTTAATTCCGAGTACTTCCACGAAATATATTGATTTCTTAATCCGGAATTTGTCTGTTACACGTACAAGTATGCACAAAATACCTTAATTTGACGATCATGAAGCAAGTACAATCAGGATTGGATTTGGAGGTTTGGAGGTCCTGGGGCAACAGAGAATATTTACTTTTTTATAAATTAATTTTAACGATTTAATTGAAATGAAATAATTTACTCTTTGTATCAGTAACTTTTAAAACACCATAAAAAAGCTGTAATATCACTTTTACTATAATTTGACTATATTTAGATATCTAAACATATATTACATTAAAATTGTTAACTCGTCGGAACCTCTCTCGTCCCGAGGGCAGTTGCCCCGGTTAAATGCCTTCCCCTAAATCCGGTCCGGAATACA
The DNA here is from genome assembly GCF_037043105.1 of Vanessa tameamea. Classification (NCBI taxonomy): domain Eukaryota; kingdom Metazoa; phylum Arthropoda; class Insecta; order Lepidoptera; family Nymphalidae; genus Vanessa; species Vanessa tameamea. The sequence continues at coordinate 135,283 of NC_087330.1, read as the reverse complement.
ATAAAGACTTTGATTCTATTGATTATTTTAAAGGTTCAATGGTTTTATTTATTTAAAAATTTTAAAATAAATAAAATGACTCATTCATAGCAGAAAAATTATGATGTACTATTTTAACTAAACCTAATTCAACATGTTTGGGATAGTTTGGGTGGCAAATTAAGCAAAAGGAAACCCGGTATCGACTAAAATTAGATACCTCGAAATGCATTCATAGAAGAATGGACTTTGAGGTTTAATTGACGACTGCACGTAGTAGGTATTAATATTCCTTGACCAGGGCCGAATTTAGGGGAAAGGGCAATTACAGTTTTATATACTTTAACGGTTTTAAACGCCAAATGAATAAAGTATTTTATAATTATATTTTACAGAACAATATCCCTTGTCAATACATGTTTTTTTTTTGTCTAATCCTTAGTGCGAATATAAAATGTTTATCAATTTTACAATAGAATTAAATTTCTAGTTCTAAGAAAAATGTATTATACACTTTGCGGATTCAAAAAACATAATAATTTCATAATTAGATGGAATATTTTCTTAATTGTGCTTAATATGAACTGAGGCTCGAAAAAACGTACTATTTTCTAGTAAAACGATTTATTCGTGTCCTGTATTCGATCAAGACGTAATATGTTTAATTGTTGCACTTCCTGTTGCAACGTCGTCTACGGAGGTGGCGTGGGATTGTTTACCTCAAGAGTAATTATTTTGCGTATTATCTCAAGGTCAATTTGAACGTCGCAGTAGATCACAATAACCATGAATACATTATACAAATATGTTTTTATAGAAACAAGTGGGCGGACTAGATTATGACAGGTGCTCGTGAAAAAACAATTACGTTATAATAAATACAAAACTTGATACGAAAATAATGGACATAAGCCTATTCAAACACAAACACAAGTCACCGTCTAATTCTTTCTACAAATACAATCAATTTCAATCTTAAGGGAGTTTTTTTTTAAATGGTCATTGAATTCAAAAATAAATTTAGAAATAAGGCAATAAATTTGCCCGGAAAAATATTTACGATGATGATTAGCATTGACTGAAGTCTTATGTTGAATGTCTGAATGGCGTTACTGTACCAAAACCAAACCTGATTAACATAATAATTTGAAAATAACGCCTTTTGAAGGCAGATGTCTATCTCTCGCTGTCTTTCTGTTTTTTATTTAGTTTTACTCTACCAATGCCTTTTTTCAAAATGAATCCTCCTGCTCTAATTCAGGGAACCTTTCGGAACCTTTCATACATTATGAAAGACACTTTTAACACAAAGAGACATTTCCTTTACACTTCATAGTAATTACTTAAATAGTGGCTTAAACAATAGGCTCCTTAATTTTATTAATTTGAAGTTGGTATAGTATTTCAAAATGTACTAACTAGATACTTATAATAACATTCTTTCATCGATACTGTAGACTGTAGACGGTATCATGTTCGCATGACCGATTAAGGAACGATTATGAAATAAATGCACGCGAAGCTGATATTTTTTTCAGTTTCCAATTTGTTAAGTACTACATAGATTTCTTTTTAATTTTATTATTAGCATGATTCATAATTTAAATATTAAAATATTTAAAGGTTTCACCATCCACCTTGTTTTTTTGGCTGCATTGTTGAATCAGCTCCATAGTACATATTTATTGCATTGTCATTCGAATTATAGGTACTATTAATTTCTACGTCAATTATTAAAAGTAGTTCAAAATTATCTTACAAGATTTGTATAGGTACATGTATAAGTAGGTATTTACGTTGTTTGTTACATACAAGTTCAGAAATACATAGGTAGGTACATAATAAAGCATGTAAAATCAAAAAGTGATATTGATATATTTTTAAATATTATGTACATCTAATGTGTATAATAATAATTTTATATGATAATCTTTACAAGCAACTAAACTGAAAATATTAATTTAGCAATCATAGCATATGCCGTCAAACTGAATTCTGTCGCCTCGCACCGCCAGGCGCAAGTCCACCACAAATTACGTTACCCTACTCCTTACTTTCTACATTACCTATTCTATTTTAATACTTTTTCCGAATGTCCAGGATTCGTCCAGGAACCATTGTTAGTTTTGTTTTCAGATATTAAAAGTCACCATTGCTAATATTTTTGTTTTAATTATATAAAAACTCCTTTGAATACGAGTAAAATATACTTAATATTATTTCAAATGACTAACTGACTAACAATGAACAGCATTAAGAAAGAGTTGTTCAAAATTCATCACCTAAGGAATTAAATGAACGATGATAGATTACAATTTTTAGTACGGCCTATGTGTATCTTATATTGTTATCTATATTATTATTATTATAAACAATAAAATAAAATAAATAAATTAGAGTGTCTGTTATGGACACGCGGGCACGGCCAGTACATACTTAATATCCTATATGCTTACTTTTTTAGGTTTGGCCGACTGTATATAAATATACTGTTAAAGCTGCATTCGAATGGCACTCCAATTGTTTTATTATTGTTGTTGATCGTATATACATACGTCTTATTTTGTGTAAATTTTCATTTAAAATCAAAATATATTTTATTCAAGTAGGCTTTTATTTTACAAACTACATAAATATATTACGTAAGTGAAGCTACCACATGTACTGTTACTGTGTACAGGTTCGGAATGCAGATTCTAACGATAAGAACCGGCAAGAATATTTTTTGTTGTAAATATGACAACAATTATTATGTAATAAATTTGGTTTGTTAATTTCATATTGATTTAGGTATACCACAATATAAAATCCTTATTTAACCAGAACCACCAATATTTTGGACTTCTCAATCTCAACAATATTATGTTGCTTCTCAATACTATAGAGGGCCGTCCCGACTTCCGACATTTTTAAATTTGAACCTTTAAATATACTTTTTCTGCAACACACCAACCTAATTGACATCGGCTGTATTAACTCAGCCTAACTCTTTTGAATGTAATAGGACATTTTTTGTGTATGGAAGTAACTAAAATAAGCAAGCCATATCCACTTCGGTCACAAATTATAATCTAATTTTCTTAACCGAGAATGCTGCAGATTTCAGTCTACTGGCCCATATGTGCGGAGTCCAATGCAGCTTAGTAACTAGTTTTTAAGATTACTAACATCCCAAAAAGAAAAGAATATCTCAAAAGATTTTCGAATTGGAACGATATTTTTTCTCTTGCAGAAAGGGATATTTTTTATGTATTTAAGACTTTCATAAAAAATACTTCTTGTATATAAAATGATAAAGAAAATAAATATATATATATAAATATATTACAATGTGTTGTTTCTTGTAATATTCATTCATTCATTCAATTCATTGATTACTAAACACGACTGACGATGTCACTTTGACAAAGCGAAAGGTGAAAAAGAGCGAAAGACAGCTGTTTCGAATTGTCAAAAACACCGCGTAAAGCATGGAAGTAGATCACCTCAGTATACAAACATAATTTTTTAGTTAAAAACAATTTAAATATATCTAAACATAATGTTTGCTAAACCATATAAGCTAAAATCTAACAACACTTTAAAAAATTCTGAAAAGTGAGTAAGTCAATGAAATTCATATTAAAATAAATGAAAAAAGCCTAAAATTGCATTTATTTTCCAGGAAATATCTTGTGCAACGTATACAGAATGAGTTTCCAAAGGCTACAGATGAAAAAGTCAAAGAATTAGTACCAATAAAATCTAATAGCAGTTGTATGAAATTGATCCTGCACTCGGGTGATACTGTCGGCGTGTATGTGGTAGACGGAGTACCAATGATGATTGATCTCGGAGATAAGTTGGTACCAACCGTATGTGCACTATGGAAAGTTAATGATTTAATTCCTATAATCAGTATACATTCGCCAGTACTAAGTAAGGTAGTGTGAATCATAATAACTAGCATTATTTGAAATTCGAATGATAAAATATATCAAAATTGACAAACAATATACTTTTAGGTTCAAGGTGGTGCTCCATTATATGCCCCAGGAATAGTGACTGATAGTACAAAGTTTCCCCAGTTCCCCCGTGGAGCTGTGATAGCTGCTTGCACCACAGATAATGGAGCAGCTGGAATAATTGGCCGTGCTGTTATATCATCTGCTGATTTACTAATAGCTACTATGTATACATTTCTCCTATTATAATTTGAATAAAAGTCATTTTTGGTAATTGTTAGCAATAATATGCTTATTTAGTGGTTCAATGAATGTGTTATTTCTATATTTCTAATAAATTTAACAACTTATTTAATCTATTGATATCTTATTTGGTGATTATTTTATTCACATTAAATTTTACAAATATATTTCAGGGGTGTATGCCTAGAAACCTACCATGTCTTTGGAGATCTGTTGTGCAAAGATACCAAGTTCTCAAAGATCACGAGGCCTAAACTAGATCCAGCCGTTTATGATATAACTGAGGTCATCTCCTCAGATATTAGCCAGGTATAAAATATTGTATATACTAAAAGCATTCCAACATTTTTAAAACTATTAAATGATTTTAAAGAAAGAAAATATTTTCAGGATTGTATTATTGACTGTCAATTTGCATTATTTTAGTTATCTCTAAATTGATTTAAAAGTATCTGTTTTTAGTTGCGAATACAACCAGTTAGGGAAGAATGGCCAAGTCTAGTAATGGAGCCAGCTGCAGCTACAAATGAACCAATGGTAATTCCAGAGTCTGTGCAAGAAATGCAATCTGAGTCAACATCTGTTCAAGAAGAACCAGATATTAATGACTCTGTAGACACAGGTCAGGACAGAACACTCAGAAAGAATTTTATCTATTTCTTACTTTAAATACATAATTGATATTATCTAATATCACATTAAATATTACTTAAATTTAAAATAACAACTTATAGAATAAAAACAGACTTAATGAGTTTCATATATTTATAGAATTTTTTAATAACATTTTCATCAATCCATTACTTAGTGTTAAAATTTTATCTATGTTTCTAGTATGTTCTGAAGATGAAGAAGACAAAATACCCTCAGACATGGATGGTTTATTGCGCTGGTGCCTTTTGTCTTTCCTAAAACGAGAGGGAAAACATATAGAACTCCCACTGAAAACTAACCTGCTCTATAAGTGAGTAAATAAAAAATTAACAATGACCTAGCATGTGTTATAATTCAAAATAATTTTGTGATAGTACTATTTGAATTCGTTTTCGGTTTGGCATTTCAAAGGTTCACTTATGTGCTGATTGACTGATGACTGATGACTGATTGAAAATGGCACTACCAATAAACCATATTAGCTTCATAAGAAATATCAACCTATCCTATTATTCTCAATGCCTGACCCAGCTTGGAAACTAAAATCCCTTCTTTGTAATTACACTGAGTGATTCACTCTTCAAACTGGAACACAACAATACTGAGTAGTGTCGTTTAGATGTAGAATAAGAGATGAGCAGGTGGTACCTACCGAGGTGGGCTCGCACCCATGAACAAAATCGATATACCTACCTACTTATTATTACTTATATCTAATTTTTAGAATAAATATTGCATAAAGTGTTTCCGTTACATGGATTGATCAAATTTGTTAAACTATTTCGTTAATGCCTTTATAAGGTCAGATGTATTATCACATTCAATCAGATGCAAAAAAAATTCAAGGTAAGATTTTATTCTATGATCATTTATCTGTTCAATTATAATTGGATTGTAGATTGTAAATTGCCTATTGCAGACTATTATCTAAAATCTTTTGTCATATTGATTGTATGATACTGGGACTAGTTTTTATAATTCTCCCTATTTATTATATAAAAGAGGTTTTTACTTATAGTTAATAAATTAATTTCAGAAATCACCTAATGCCTTACTGTCCACCAGATAGAACATTGGATGTAAAAAAGTCAACCTACAAGAAAATGGGAAAATTCCTTGAAGCCATGGAAAGGGTAATATCGCTACCCTAATTATTTACATAGTAGTATAACTTTAGTTTATAGTGTTAGGAATATGTTAAACCAGTAAAAAGTAGTAACTTGTCTATGAGAAGAAAATATAAAAGGTATGTATGAGAAGGGTCTATGACCCTCTAAGATAATTAATTATCTGTATATAGTGAAACAACATAAAAGTCTAATATTTATAAAATAAGTATAGCTGGTTCATTATATATTGGTATAATAACTACCCTTTATTGATATGTCAACTATCTGCTAGTCAGTAAATAATACATTATCATGTTGGCTGCACTTGTATACATGTGGACTGAAAATCAACTAGTGAACTTTTATTTAAATCTTGAACTAATAATTATTTATTAATATGAATTAAATGAATATTAATTTCTCTTCTATTGTTCGTATTATGTATAAATGAAGGTCTTTATTATTATTATATCCCATACAGTAGTTTTTATCAGGTAAGTATGAGCGTGTGTATGCTGGAGTGTGGCTGAGAGTGCTTGTATGATACAGCACAAATCAAAATAGCATCAAAAGAATAGTTTCGCTGGTGTATTGGTTTTCTTCTACGGACCGGTTGTTGAGACACTTAAATGCCGATGGATAGATGATAGATACGCGAAATAAATGTATTTTTATACAGCTCCCACGCCACCACGAGTTAAGATGGAATTTATCTGCAACAAGCAGGCGTCAAATTTGAAAAAAAAACCTTAAAGTAAAAATATATGTGTTCAAGGAAGGCCTGGTCCAAGTGCGCGAAGTGGACAAGGGTGTGGACGCGCTGGTGGCGCTGCAGCTCGCGCACCCGCTCGTGCGGCACCACCGTGCCCCCGCTGCGCGCCCCGCCGGGCCCCCCAGCGGGCCCTCGCAGGCCCCCGCGCCGCCGCGCGTGCGAGAGCTGCATTGCGTAACCGCGCACGTCGCAGAAATCTTCGCACCGCTCAAGTATGTTTTAACCATATTATTTACTTTTAAAGAATTGATAACATTTGTGGAAGACTAAGTGCATAGTATATTCTACGATTATTCTACGAACACGAATTAAAGGATCGGGACTTGACTTATCTTGACTCGTATGTTACTCGTAACACAGGTATTTCGGATGACAATTTTGTCGTTAAGTTCCATCGAGCTATTTAGATGGCTCTATTCGATCCATATGTCTGTCATTCAAATAAAGGACTCACAGTAAGGTGGTCAGACTGAGCCGAAGTAGTGTTAATGATTCGCCCACTGGTGATATCGAGAGACTATTTTTCAATTCGACTCAAAAGAGGCATTCAAAAGGGCGTCACTTCTGAGTTCTTCATACGTTCTTGTTGCGACGTTTTACGCGATTTATAGTGCTCCAAGTTACCAGCGCTGTTCCGGAAGAACAAGGACCTCACAGCTGCAACCGTCTATCGCTCTGCGGATAGCTTTGGTAAAATGGTCGACAGCCGTCACCCTGGCGTGAGTCACTGGGCTCCGAGCCCTCTCAGAGTACGGTGGCCCGGCGCGAGAAGTCGGCGGCTGTCTCGCGCCGGGGCACGTGTGTAACGCGTCGGCGGCGCAGGAAGGGCTCGGCGCTGTCGGCGGGGGAGGTGCGCGCGGCGCTGGCGCGCTACGCGGCGGCGCGCGGGCTGTCCGCGCGCGGCGCCGTCGCGCTCGACGCCGCGCTCGCCAAGGTCGCCGCCCGGCAGCCGCAGGTACCGCCGCTCCTTTCGTCTAGTCGTATTATATGTTCACATATTGAAAATAAACTTTAAAGGAGGATGTCGTTAACTGAATCTGAGATCACTATTAAATAAAACGAAACTCCCGTGAATTCTCATTTCTCGTTATTTTTTAAATTCTGTATGTGGTTCGTAACCTTCGGGGTTGCCCGTTTTACCAGGAGCTCATGAAGTGGGAGGAACTGATGTCGAGCGTGTTGGGGCGCATGACACCCAGCACGGAGATGTCCTTCCCCGACGGAACGGTAAAACTCACCAAGTCGCGCCTCGAACCGATCAAGATGCAAGTCGTTACGAGAAGCGGGAATAAAAAGGTCAACTTTTATTTATTGATCTTAGGAATCCATCATTTTACTATGAGTAAAAATTAGTAAAATTGTCTATACCTAAATCTCTAAATCTGATTAGATTATATGGATATATATTCGCCAGCAAGGCCAGCAGCAGGCTGTCATTCCATCAGTGTATCTCTGTAGCAATAATCAGTATATTGTGTAAATAGTAACTAAACAAGACTAAGATCTCAGTAGTGATATTCATACAATTGAGTACTTAGTACTTCGTCACTTTTATAGATAGATAAAATTGTGTAATATCTTTTTATGCAACTAAAGGCAGATAGGACATAAAGCGCCTACTCATAAACAGTCTCTGTTTTAAGTGTACCTCAATTATAAATTGCGTTTTTTTTATAAACTCAAGTCTGACTGGTGATAAATAATAAAGAATAATATTCAGATTGATAAAATAATAAGAAAATTTAAACATAATAATAATATATAAAACGTTAAATTCACATGTTTTGATTAATTTTTAACTTACGAGTTTGTGCTGTAGAACATTGTAAGGCCATTAAATTATGACAATTTATTAAGCAACGAAAAAAAAAATTAATTGTCTCTCATAATCAGGCATGAATTATAAAATTATATGATGCGAGTTAAACGCCCCTGCTCGTGGAGAACACTACCGATTTACTTTTTCCTAATGGAGTCTTGACTCGCGAGTTATGAAAAATCAAGAATTTGTAAGACCATTTACGACCCGATTTCTTATTGATATTTAATCACGGTCGAGGCTGAATTAATGCTAATAGGTAATTGAAATACAAGAATTATTAATATTATGTATTTTCGTTCGAACGAACGTACATCCAATCGATGCGCATGATTGCACATGTAGCACACTGCACAGTACATCGTCCGCAGGTGACGCTGGTATCCAACCTGGAGGCGTTCGGGTTCGAGCTGTCGTCGCTGGCGCACGCGAGCCAGCTGCGCGTGGGCGCGGCGTGCGGCGTCACGCGCTCGGCCGCCGCGCGCGCCGACCAGCTGCTGCTGCAGGGCGACCAGGTACTGGCTCTCCATGTTTGCCAATACTCTGTGGGTGGTACCTTCCCCTGGAAATACTTAATGCCCTCCACTAAAAAATATTGTCTTATTTACAAAAAGAACCTACTATTCCAAAGAATTAATTGCAATCTCTATGACACTAATAAACTTTTTTATTCTTTCAGACTCATTTTGTCGCTAAACTCTTAATTGAGGAGTATGGTCTGCCCAAGAAATTTGTAGAAGGAGCCGACAAAGCCTTGAACAAGAAGAAGTAAACGATGAGTGTTTGTCTCGGATGTAAACTTATATATGATGTTATAAAATAAAATTGTCCAAATTTTTCCTAACTACTTAATTTCATTTAATTAAACCTTTTCAACTTAATTACACAATAATTTTATAATATTCTATAAATTTACTGGAATTATTTTTCATACACACTAATATGTTAAAACTAACTTATAGCTATATAAATTTGATTTGAGACCTAAGAACATTTTTAAATTCACTTAATAGTAATATAATTCTAGTTTAATAAAGATGGAAGACAAAAGACTAAGAATTGATTTTCATAGAAATATTTTCAGTGTTAAGTCACTTCATTAGAATATCTTTTTTCTTCTATGTACAATAATATTTTTAAATCTAAAACACGCATTATTTTTCTTTATAAAAAATGTCATAAAAATATAAAAAATATATTGTATGTAACAACACTTGAATAATCTCACTATACTAAGTAAGGGTGGGTTTGTGTCCGTATCATTCTTATATACAAAAATAAAACAATGTAAATCACATAATTGGTTAGTTCCAATATTTTCATAGAACTAGTACGAAGGAAGCATGCTACAATAACAAAAAAAATACCACAACCAAAGGAACTTATTGCAATAGTTACAAGCATTTACGAACTAATCTCAACTCCAACTTCAAATAAAATAATTATTGTGTTTAAAATTCAATTGATCATTATAGTAAGTATGCTTATCAAAAATCGTTTTTTAATAACGTAATAACGTTACACTTTAGTTGTTGTTTTAAATTTAAAAGGAGTCTTGAATGGAAGCAAGGACTTTCTCTTAGACTTTTTAAGATCTGGTGGAATGGTAGGTGTCTGCATATAGGTCATTTTATTATTGGAATTATTTTTTTGCTCACTGCTATCACTCTCAACCAACTTGCGAGATTCAGAACTCCACATGCTTCTTGAACTCCTCAAAGAATTTTTGGAAACATTGGAACCCTTGGAAGACAGACTACTTTTTGATGGAGTCTTCTTTATAGTACTATTTGTAATATCAGTGAACACCTTACTTGTTAACTTAGCTTGTTTCGAAGGGGAGGATGATGAATGATGCATGGCAGCTCTCTTTTCCGAAGTTAACTTTTCCAGGTCCAAATATTTGAACTTGGTGATATCCTTCAGCACTTTTGTATCTTTTCTTGGCACTTGATACCCCTCACTGTCCATATTCTCCAACTCATAAAATGTAAGAGTTACACTTTCATCGCTTTCAACAAAAGGGTTGCTGGCTGTAAAATGAACTTTCTTAGTTGAGATTTCAGGAAATATATTCCTCACAGGCATGTTCTCCTTGGTTATCTTTGCAGCAGTAACAATCATGCTGCTGTCTCCATTATCTGCAGATAATGAACTGTCTAAGTCTTCATATGCATAGCTCTTTCTTCTGGCTTTGGTTCGCACTGAGCTAGATCTTCTGTGGTGTCTTCGAGATACCCAGTTATTCTTCACTTCCTCATTGACTGGGTGAAACACTGGAGGTAAAGTTATTCCATTACTTTTAAAGTCACTAGTTTCGTTTGAATCATCCAGAGATATAACTTTGGTCATGGGACTATTTATTATTTCTTTAGCTATTAAGTTTCTCTCCCTCTTATTTAAAGATTCTTCTCTTTCCCTGAGTGCCATTAGACGAGACATCCATTGTTCACTTAAAGTCTCTTCTGAAACCAATTGTGGACGATTATACATTTCAAGTGCTTCACTGTATGGCTTTCTGCTTCTTGGTACAAAGCCTGGCAACTCTAGTGCCAAAGCTGCAATTGTTGGAGACAAGGGGTCCGGAAGACAATCATCTTTCTCATTTGTCCAGCTTGGACGGACATTGCAATAGATTGGACTGTCAAGATTAAGATGTGTTCTAGGAGGAGGCTCTATAATCCTGCACTGCTCAACTGCCTTCTCTGAATCACATTTATTTGCACTTGATGTTAGGATGGAGTTCTGTGCTGGCACAATGATGTCTGACATAAATTCTGGACATGAAAAAGTGTCTGTGTTCGCAAGGATCGTAGGATGATAGAGGACCACGTCTGGACGTAAGTTGGCGTTTTTAACATCGGATATGAAACATATGACGTCTCTTAGATCGTCGCTATAATGGAATTCTTTGATTTTATCATCACAAGCACCAGGACGGTAACACAAGATTCGTAATAACTCTCCAACCTGTTGGATAAGGTTTGATGATTGCGAAGTCTCCAAAGATAACTCAAAACAATTGATGCGTAACTCGCCATTCTGGCTAACAAAAATCGACTGTGGTGTTAAACATTTTCTTAGAGCTACAAAATTTAAATTTTCTATGGTCTTACATGCTCGCGCCAGTTCCAGCAATAGGTACCAGATGAAACTTTCAGTGAAATGCTTGTCGGTGGCCTTGCATAGCGCGATTAATTCTTGGACGCTCTGCCAAGAATTGTACTCAAGAACAAAGTAAAGTGTTTTCGTCGGTCCATGTAATATCGTATCGTAGTAACGTAGGAAGTTGCCAGATAGTTGTTGACTCAATATTTTCACTTCATTATCGACGTTTTGAATTTGTTCGTCAGAGAATGCAGAACAATTATACGCCTTCCAAGCGAATATGTTATTTGTGACCTTGTGTTTTACTTTGTAAAATGTGCCACCGCAGAGAACGTCAAGAACTTGATAGTCCTTTAATTTTTCCGTCATTTTTGTTGTTTAATAACTGATTTATTTAAATTTTCACATTTTGTAACCGAAACAAAGCCACCAAACTTTTAAAAATGAATGACCGTTGGAAGCATAGGGATGCCCACATAAAAATCGTAAACTAATAGAGTAGTCCCAAAAAAGGAATTGTTACGGTTATACATTTTTATTTTTAACTTAAAGATTTTTAAAATACAATAAAAAATAAATATTATTTTAGTACTAAACCATGAGTGATTATTTAATTAGTAATAAAAATTCAAGGAATTAATAAAAAAAAAATTAATAAGTAAATAGACAATTACTTTAAGTTATTAAGCTTGAATAATATTACAGATTTTGCACGGTAATTATATGTTATTTCAAAGTACTAAATTACTGCCAAACTAATGTTAGTATTTATACTGTAACAATGTTTTGAAGAATCGAATTGAAAGTAGTAGAAAAAATCACATCCAATTATTTATAGAAAATGATATTATAACTCGATTTGTTAAACAGTTTTCTTATTCAGTTTTCAATATTTATAACTTAGCATACAGTGGGGATTTTAATTGTACCGAGGAGGCACATTTTATTTCGCCAATGTCACGTGCGATGGAGAAGACACGATGGAGGTTGATGGTACGGTCAAGATTACAGGCTCAATTTAGAAACGGTTTTTTATGTCTTTATATTCCCTTATATGCAGTTTGTGTGTGGGGCGTATACTATAATATACTTCATTACCATAAAAAAGTAAAGGTAATCTTAAGATATTTTTCCCTGCTCGGGATTGTCTGGATTTAAAGTGTATATAGTCTACTATTCGCTCTGTACCTGTTCCTTGCGAGAAATCATATCATTGATATTTAGAGTTATCATCAGAGTTCGCAAACCAGGATTTGTCTTTCCGCATCAAATGCTAGGCACACTTCCATCGTCTGGACGGTGTATTAGTTCTCATCACAGAGGTATCTTAAGATACCTACATTATTATGCATTATAATAAATATGCATAAGTCGCACATATATCTAAAGAGTAATGTGATGGTAAAAATGCTATACATTGGCTATATTATCATAATTATTAATATAGTACAATTTTTGTTTTATAATAATAAAGCGCGATACGAGGATAATAAAATAACGTTTACCAATCTATTATACACTGCATAGAATATGATGGCAGAAATTAATCACACGTTTAAGGATTATAAGGAAATAAGTGCGATTATTTTATTCATGATGAAATATCACTCTTCATCCATGTATAGATAATTAAGATATGCTGAAAAGATTTACCTATTCAAAATCTTATTGTTTTATTCAACAATAATAATCGATACCACATACCAATTAAACAATCGACAAACGATTCGTTATTCAAAAGAATCTTTTCAGTACATAATAATTCCATCGGTCAAAAATTAAAATCCGAGTGTAAATTACTTTGTAATGAGAATTGTTCAATTTGAAAAAACTCTACTATGAGTAAGTAATAAGTGAATATGAGTACTAAGATAATGTGATTTAAAATATTATTATGTGAGAGTTCAAATAATTTACGTATAAACTTATTAATTATTTTATTAACTTTAAAAAAAGACAATGTTATAGTATACTTAAATTTTCTCAATAAAGTATAACAGAAAAGAAAATACATGATATATCTATTGTCTTGTCAAGACCTGTGCGTTCAAATATAGTATCGATTAATTATTCCATACCATTATAAATTGTACTTTAATATCGATTTGGGTTGATTTGACATTGATTGCCTGACTGACTGTCAGTGTCTAGATGTCAATGTCAAATCAAATCTTATTGTAGAAAATAGAAATCAAAATTTTAGGTTACAGAGATAGTGTTCTTGTTGGGAAATTCAAAATTAATAACAATTGTGTAATCCTTGATTCTTATTATTATTAATAAATAACTACGAAGTCAAATTTTCCTCTCGTAATGGATCTGGACACTCAGATGATTTTTTATTATAATGCTAGACTAATATTAAACACATATTAAATTTAATTTTTTAAATCTTTTCGAGCTGTATTTTGTATTTTATTCTACTTTAAAATTACGTTTGTGTTTCATTAAAAAAGTGTTATTATATGTCGGTTGTTTATTAAATCAGTTCGTTTATAAAGTTCGTTTATGTTCGATTTATAAAGTTTTTTAAAGAACAACATTTAGATTATTTGAAAAAGTAATATTTCTATATATATATTATAATAATTTCAATCAATATAGATCTAGATACGATGTTATGCAAATAATTCCAGAAATGTTAGTAATTTTATTAGAACTAGGTACATTATGTAAGTAAAATAAAACAAATTCTAAAATTAAAAATGTTTATTAGTGAGTATAAGCGTGTACGCGGCACAGCTGACTAGCGGTTTCCAAATTACATATCACATGATTCCATTCTTCTTAAACACTTTCAATATAAAGCCAATCAATTTTTTATAATATAAAAACATAAATAAACAATGTTCTCTGTTACGTACAATACTAATTGTATTTCAATACTTTATACATAAACTGAACTACAATTTAAATAAAACACAAATATCTTTGAGGAGCAACTTTCTTGGTATTCAAAAAGTATTGTGCGAACATAAGGCCTACTTAATCTATGTCTATATACTTTTTAAATACCTACAATAAGACAATTATTTACATTATATTTGTATATAAGAATCATTGACTAGAAACCGTGTCTGGAAATAAATATATAATAAATCCAATAATAATTTTTATAAGTAGAGGAACATGAAACTCGCAACAATGCTTGGAATGGACAGTTTCCATCTTTGGTAACACATTTGAACATAACTGAATCTTTTGACTCAATTTCAATAAAATCATTGGTTTTACGAGAGTAATTTTTCACATGGGACACCAATATTTCAAAAATTTTATGTTACAGTTTATGACAGTAAACCAGAGACGAGGGATCGACCGGCGTCGGCCCCGGTCCGACCTGCGGCTACAACTACGAGCTATCTAATATCACTTGCTTCAATCGCACTCGAGTCGAATGAAGCCAAAAAAATAAAATTTACTAAAAACAACAATGGTAAAATATACTCATACAAAAACAAATGACAACCTAAATTGACTAACAGACCGAAATTTCGGATAGAAAACATATCGGACGTAAAAATACATAATACTCGGGCGTTGTATAGATTTATCATCGGTAACACGTGTCTACGAAAACAATAAATTCGTTTAAGGGCGAGTCTACTGGAGACACTGGAAATTAACATAATTGAGATCATTGTCATGTTCCGTCGCGCACTGGAATTTGTGACGATCTGATGACCCTAAGATAGTTTAATTACAATGGACCTATTTACAGTGCGTGTTCTCGTAGGGACTATTTATATTAGATACAATAACACGAGTGAGCGAAGCATGTTAACGAGCCCCGGCGGGCCCGCTCGGACTGCACCGACTGCGTCCAGTACTGCGGCACTGCACTCGGTGCGTCGCTGACTGACCTGCAGTGTATCGAAGCGTAATAAGCGGTTTCACTCTCTTAATATCAATGTTGCCGTACAAAAATATCGTAACAACACAATTCAGACTCGTCGTCCTCGACTGCAGCGCTATCAATCGGCGAAGTTGATCTGGGGCAGTACGTTCGCGGAGCTTCGGACGTCGCCTCGTGAACTATTTATTGGCAAGATCGACGATTTTTGATCCCTCCCGCCGCGGTCAGCGAGAGAGGAACGGAACGAGCGACCACACGACTCGCTCGCGGTAACAATCGCTAACTTATAACAATGCAACGTTACATCTATGTCTAGCGCACTAACGACCGGCCGCGCCTACCGCACGCCGGCCGTGCCGAGCCGCTGGTGCGCCGACGGCGCGCGCGTGCGCCCCGACAGGCGCCGGCCCTCCGCCGCCGACTCCTTCTTGGAGACCACGTCCATGCCCTGCAAGTAATTCCAGAAGCGGCACGTTAGACGGGACTCGCGGAACCACTCCGGGCCGATCAGACGACGCCCACCTTGAGTGCGGCGACGGGGGCGCGCGCGGCGGCGGCGGGGTGCGGCGCGGGGGGCGGCGCGGGCGCGGGCGGCACGTAGCGGCGCGCCGTGGGGGGCAGCGGCAGGGGGCGCAGGTCCAGCAGGTTGTGCGCGCGCCGCCGCGGCTCGCTGCTGGCCAGCGCCAGCGCGCAGGTGGGGCGGCGCGCGCCGCTCGCCACGGGCCGCTCGCTCAGGGGCTCGGCTCCGCTGCGGACCGAACGAGCGCGGTGAGTACTCGGGCGCGAGCAGGGACGCGGCGGGCGGCGGGCGGCGGGGCGGGCGGCACCTGTGCTCGGGCAGCTCCCAGGCGTCGGCGTCGTCGTTGTAGCGCAGGCGCAGCACGGTGGAGCGGCCGGCCTCGGGCACGAAGCTGTCGGCCACGAGCAGGCGGCGGCGCAGCTCGGCGATGAGCGCGGCCTGCAGCGCCTCGTGCTCGCGGCGCTCCGCGTCGTGCGCCTCGCGCTGCTCCACGGCCTCCTCCCGAAGGCACGCGTACTTCGAAAGGCACTTCTTTAACCTGAAACCGGCGCGAGCGACGCATCAGAGGCGTCGATATCGTCGTTATTGAGTTAACCGCGTGAGAGGCCACGAGGAGATATTTTATTAGAGGTTAATCAAGATATTGGCTGTTGCTTCTCAATATGTATGTACATATTCCATAATGTAATGTATGTACGGGAAATATTAATGATTTTATGAGAAAATGTGAGTCTCATAGCATTGGTACGAGGAACAAACACAAACTTGGTACATCTGTAACTAGACTGCATAGAGACAGTAACTCTTTTGTGGGGCAATGTATACGGTTCTACAACAGGATCCCAGAAAGCGTTCAAAAGGCATCTGTTGCTCAATTAAAAAGAAAATGTTAGGGACGCTTGTGTGCGAAAGGTTATTATACAATTAGTGAGTTTATGATTGATGGCACACCTTGGGACTGAAAATAATAAAATTGACAAAAAAAAGACCCGCTGAGTTTCTTCCGCCGGTTCTTCACAGGTCAGGGAATTTTCTTTTCCGAACCGGTGGTAGTGCTTAATTTGACAATCAATAAGTAAATGTAATATGTAATGCTTCTATATTGAATAAAGGAATTTGAGTTTTAGAGGATACTGATCAGTAGAAGACAAAACTGCGCTACACGTGATGACCAAAATTAATATCAGAACTGACCTTTGCGTTTTATGGTCCACCTCCTGCTGGAGTGTGGTGAACGTATTAGTAACTATGGCCGTCGTCTCCTCCTCGAGGTCTATCTTCTGCTGCATCTCGACTTCCCGCTTCTTCCTCTCCGCTATCTCCATGTTCCTCTGTTCCAGTATAAGCTGGGTCTCATTGAGGTCGTTGATCAGATCTTTACCTCCGCCGCCTTGAACCAATCTCTCTTCGAGCGCTTTTATTTGGTGTTCGATCTCCTCGGTTTTCGTCTTCTCCTGTTCAATGGTCGATGCCGCGAGGATGTGTTCGTTTTCGATACTCGCCGTCTCTTCTTCCGCTGCGGGGTAAAGGCGACATTAGGAACGAACAGAGGCGAGAGGCGAGAGGGGAGAGGCGAGAGGCGCAGGCGGGGGGCGGTACTCACGCTCGTGCGGCGCGGGCGGGCGCGTGCGCGCTCGCGGCGCGCGCTTGCGGCGGCGCTCGATGAGGGCGCGCAGGCGCTCGATCTCCGCCTGGTACTCGCGCAGCTTGGCGTCCTTCGGGTCCTCGTTGCGCACCGGCTTATTCTTTATAGCTGCAATTGTACAATCGGTTAACCTCCCGACCGTGGGACTCGAGTGCCGTCGATACGACACGATAAGGATCCGGGTGCATTATATATCGTGTCTGGTGCGTCACATAAATGCGATCTTAGTTTGATGCCGTCTCGTATTACGATCATCGTTCGGATCGTATTATTTGCTTACGGTTGGACTCGACGAGTTTAATCGCCCGCGGCTTAGCTCGAGGTTTGGGGTTTCCCGTCAGGTATTAGTTATAAAAGAGTATAGGACATACTCTTTTTATTTCTTTGAGTTCGAACTTGCTTCACACCAGTGTCGTGGCTAGGTGGGCAAGGGCCCCGGTGCATAGGAAATGAATCGGATCCTTGATTGAAATAAACGAGAGTAAATGATTAAAGTAAAAGTCTGCTCCGTACCCTTCGCTCGATGGGCGTACCGTAGCGTCGTAATGGTTTCGTCGTAGTTGTAGGAGGCGGGGCCGATGTTCGCGATCATGATCGTCTTGCTGTTACCGCCCAACGAGTCTTGCAATATTCGAGTTAACTTCGAATCTCTGGAAAAATTATAAATTTACTTAAAATAATCGCTTTTAAGATTAGTCTTGCTCGACTATTATTCACTAAATATGTAATTATTGTGTCAAACGTAATAACGAATTAATCGATTCTTAACAATTAGCATTGTGTATAATATTTCTCCTATCAGTGTGGCACGCGGCGAGAGCGACACCTGTAGGGCACGTGCGGGCTGTTCTCTGCGAGCGCGGAGATGACGTTGCCGAGCGAGGACAGCGCCTGGTTGATGCGCGCCGCCTCGCGCAGCCGCTCGCCGCCCGCGCCCGTCTTGCGCTGGCGCTCGCTGCCGGCCAGGTCCACCAGGTTCAGCTTGCCCACTCTGTCAACACATATATGACGCATGTTAAATATACATATTTTTAACTATATCTTCTGTTATCTGTTATTGCTTATTGATTTTGCGTAATTTCTGAGGTAAAGGGACCAGTTGAAAACCAGTGCTGTGTTTCGAGTCAGCTGTACTGAGCTGGATTCTTTAGCCACACGACGTTATACGAGAAATTTAAATTGCCAATATCTGTTTAGTGTGTGACAATAAAAATGTTTCTCTCTTGTCTTCTTACAATAAAATGATCACGGGCGTTGAACGACTTTTTTTTAAAATAACATCAATTTACTTTTATGATATTTGAGTCTATTTAATTTTAGCTTTATTTTATAATCAAAAATTATATCAAGTTTTGAATAAGCATCCTCTTGCGGACGAGTTAGACAACGTACATTATTGATATAGCAAAATCAAACATCCCCTCCAACACAGTCTATACATCCTTCGGTATCAGAAGTGTGCGTCGAGGTTGAGACAAGACAGCCCCGCGAACTATAATGCGCACTTCCTAGATCCAATATAAAATATGCTAAGTTCAATTTAATTTATACGTGATATGTACTATAACCATAATTTTATTATTAAATAATAATAAAATTTGATATCAATGACATATGTCATATGAGATATATGGACAGCAGAAAAAACATAATAAACGCACAAAGGCAGAGATTTGTTTCACCATCACCGGTTCGTCAGGCGCCGGCGATTGGATCTGAGATGTAAAGTCCCTTTATATTGTTTTGTGACTGTAATTGCCCTAACTCATTCACCCTATAAACTTGAAATTCCGCCGGTAGGATAATTGGTCAGTAAGTGGTGTCTTACCAGACAGACTTACACAAAGTCCTACATCAAGAACTAATAATAATGTTTGAACAGTTGAATCAATATAATCAGTTGTAAACAAACCCGGGTCGTCAGTACCGTCTAAATAAATAGGAAGTAAAAAAGTAGTTTTCACCAATTTCAAAGGACTGCATTCTGAAGTTATTTAACGTTATACTGCAAACTATACCTACAAACACATATATAATATGTGAGTGCATACGCACCTGCTACTCACGCCATTCGGAGCAGAACGCTATATATTTGTTAACAACATATTAACAAAAACATACCTCTCATTAAAGTGGAACGACTATCTACGAACTGTGTTCCGGAATTCGTTTTTGTTTCGAATTCGGAACAATATTAGTTGCTATAGTATACTTATATAGTATCCTATTGCATAATCCAATCACAATGCGTAAATAATGACAAAATCACAATGCGTAATTAATGGTGCAGCTCTGAAAAAGTGCATTTTGAATAAAACAATGGTTATTTTAAACCGAGCCGAGATGGCCCAGTGGTTAGAACGCGTGCATCTTAACCGATGATTTCGAACCCAGGCAAGCACCACTGAATTTACATGTGCTTAATTTGTGTTTATAATTCATCTCGAGCTCGACGTTCAAGGAAAACATCGTGAGGAAACCTGCATGTGTCTAATTTCAACGAAATTCTGCCACATGTGTATTCCACCAACCCGCATTGGAGCAGTTTGGTGGAATATGCTAAAAAGCTTCTCCTCCAATTGAGAGGAAGCCTTAGCCCAGCAGTGGGAAATTTACAGACTGCTAATGTTGTGTAATGTTTATTTTAAACCACTTCAATTTAGGTTTGGTTTTAAGTATAAGCCATGATTAGAATATATCCTATATCTTTGTATAATTTTAACATCAACGCATGTATGGTGGCCTATTGATAAAGTAAAGAAATAAAAACCGAATTCAAACGTTTGGTTGTTTGCATCGCGTAAACTAATATTTATATTTTTAATTACTTTAAAGAAGAGTTTATTAGTGCAATTTGAATTTACTTAATGTTTCAGCTTTCGGTAGGAAATAATTAATTAATTACATAACTGTGGGTAAGTCTGACAAAGCGTTCATTAAAATAAAAAATACAGAACCGTTCAGAAAAACAAGTGGTTAAAATTTTTCATTCATTTCTTATTTCTGTTATTTTACGAGCGGCTACTCTTTAATATAAATCATATATGATAAAATTAGAATAATTAAAATCAATCAAACAAATATTGAGGATATGTATGAAATTCAAGTCAATGTCAATCAGTCAAGGGTACTCAGGTGCGTAATTTTTTTTAAAATTTGTATTGGCACACATAACTTGGTCTAGAATTAATAATCTATACAAATAAAAAAATGTCATTAAAATGAATTTGAACATATTGTGGAAAATACACACAAAATAGTCGTCCTTTTCGAATTCAGCCTGCTAATATAGTACAGTATTTGATCAAAATTATCACCTTCCTATTGACTCAAGAGGCCTAATAAAGACCTGCATTATCTTGCACCAAGCTGTCGCCAGTATGCATTCGTCACTATGGGCTGAGGCTACGCTTAAAGACAAACTCGTCTAAAGTGCTGAGTCGAAGATGTACCATATTTGCCTAGAATTCACTCTTGCCTTAACCCAGATTATTGTGTTCCTATAATGGTATTCACACAATGGATACATATTCAAATGTAAAATACCGCCCGTACCTGTATTTCCTACGGATCGATGACGTTTGTTTTGAAGCGATTGTGTCGTATAATTTATTAGTGGCGAGTTCGTCAACGTATTGATCGAATGCCTATTATTTCATAATCCAGGGCTGTCACTCCCCTTTTGTATGGTCGATGTAAAAACAAAACTACCGTCAATATTGTTGATTCTGTGATTTTTTTAAGTTAAAAACCCCAAAAACTTGTTCAAAGCCCCTAATTTAATTCTTCATATCATTAATTTTGTCATAATTTACAAGGATCTGCCGTAAGCCGAAGGCAGCCAAAGGTATCAAAACCGTTATGTTATAATACAAAGTTACCGCCGGTTCGAAATTTACCTGGATACTACCGATTAGGATTGAGAAGTTACATCAACAACTAGAGAGAAGTACCTAAAGGTTAATATAACATAGCGTCATGATAAAGCGTCGATTTAGTATTCGTATATATTGACTTTCGTGCAAGATAAACAATAAAATGAATGGCATTTAATTAACATACCTCTGTAAATTGTTGGAAAAGAGTAACTACCCACTGAGCTATAACTTTTACTGAGCAAATTACACGTGATAATCCATCGTTTCTCTTCATTAATTTAAAATACCTATTGAACCTTTAAATATAAATGAGGTATTATTCACTTTAAACAAATTCACATCTAATATAGTCTCTACTAGGAAAACTTATCGCATTTGCCATCCCATCGGATGTCATCATTACGAGAGTGAGGGAATAAAGTGTGTACCTGTGTTTGCGCACACACTGGACCCCCATAATACAGGCTGCGCAGTTGGTTGGCTCGTTGAGATCTATCTATCAGATCTATCAGATCTAATGATGATCTGTGCCCTGGCCTGATGTAGGTAGTTTATAAAATGTACCCGAGTATATAAAGCAATCGAAAAATTACATTATCTTACAAAGAAAGGTTTTATTCATTTATTCTTTTCCCAGACTACAATAAAAACTGCAATAACATGTCAAACGGAGACATTATCTTCATTAGTGAAATGTTATGAATAATCTTATATACTTAATATGTATAATTTAACTATATATACATCACTCAATATATAATACAAATATGTATTGATTCAACACGAAAACTCCCGCTAGTTAAAGCCATAAAAAACATTACTATGTATTTATTTATTCATCGGTGCGGCAAACTTAACACCTTCGTTCAAAGTGGCCTTACAGCTTGTATAAGCGAAGTCGAAAATGTGTAATTTATACAAATCATAAAACGGTGAAGGCCAAAAAATAAGTATATACAATAAAAACGGCATTGTGTTAAATGTACTTTAACTGTTCTGGAACAAAGACCGAGTGCGCTTCAGAGAAGTTATTTGTTGAGGACTATGGTGTTTCGATAAATTATTTATGCCTCGTTAGTCTAATGACTAGCGTCCACGGCGTATGTCTGCCGATGAATTGGGTTCGAATCCCAGCACGAAATATTTTTGTTCACAACTTCGCGTATCAAAATCAAGTTTGTCGTTAAAATGTTAAAACAGTTGGTCCTGAGCCTGATATTTCGTATGGAATTGAAAGCCTATACATTTTCCGCATAAGAGTTCTCTGGATAAATAGAGAACAGTTGCATTCTATATGCAAGACGACTGCACTATAACACCATGTACTGCGCTGTCGGCTACTCATTGAGATTGACTACTCCTGAAATTTGGTCAGGAAGACACCACCGCAACTTTTTGAAGTCACTATACCCTAAACATTTTACTAATGTTTACGCAAATATGCATATATTTCAGCGAATGTTATTGTTTGTGCCACGCGTTATTTACGCCTCAACGACCTTTAACAAACAATATTTATGAACTTTCGATTATACTTTTACGAGGCTTATTAAAATTCAGCGTTACCGCAAACGATAACAGAATAATGTGAGTAATATTTACTATTAAATCTAATAAATATATCGACGGTTACAAGAGTTGTCTTGTCATTAACATATTCTACCAACAAATATACTCAGTCCCTATTGTGTTCCGGTTTACATTATAATTATCTAAAGGCATAAGGAAAATAACATCTCAGTTATCAGGGTTGGTGGTGCTGACGATGTCGGGGATGGTTAATATTCCTAGCAATGACAATGTGTACGGAAAGTGGTTCTTTGTAAACGTGCGATAAATTGAACTATATTAAGCATATCTAAAGTTTGCCGACAGGCGTTATAAATTATATGTTTTATTGATCAATATTTATTTACGTGCCTACTTAATTGACAGTCGAAATAAAATTTATATTTTATATGTCTTATGTGATAGCAATAAATGTAACCGAACATGAGTCAGTTCGGATCAGCTGCAGCGAAGCCGGGAAGTGTTAGTTATGTCACAGCGCGGCTACCGCAGTGGGTGCGAGCTCCCACGCGCCCGCTGACGGTCGCCGGAGCTTCACGTCCCACGCAATTTATATACAAGCCCATGTAACTCATCGCTTTCGGTCGCGCGGTGCGGACTTGCCCTTGTCTATTTTGCAAAGGTCAATTGAGTACGCGGTATTTCGAAAAGGAAGAACCTCAAATTCTCTGATACCTACACATGTTATTTTTATAAATATTGCTTTTTTCAGATAAGCGGGCAAATTTGCACCTGATGGTAAGTGGTCACCACCACTCATTGTTGTAAGTAAGAAGTGTGAACCATTCCTTACATGACACCGATGCGCCACCAATCTTGGGACCTAAGATGTCATGTCCCGTGGGCACACTAGCTCACCCTTCAACCCGGAGCACAACAACACTAATTATTGTGTAAATCTTGCCTTTTTTATAAATTTGCTTCATTAGCCGGTTACCTTAATGAATACGTTTTATATTACATGTACATGTAAGTAAACTTATTTCCATTCATAACAATATTTCATACAGAACATGTAAGAACTAAAAATTGTAGTAATAAACTATCGAAGACTAGAAAATAAACAAAATGTTGGAAATAATGTTAACAAAAATTAAAAATATACGCTTAAATGAACTAACAACTAAAAATGATCTTTAAATATAAATTTAATTACCGTATAGAAAGCGTAAACGATATAATGACTATTATGAATACATTGAAATTTTAACTTATACGAGCCTACAAATATTTTTATAAATTAATTTATAGTTACATATTTTAGAATACGAAACATTGTTATATATCTTTCGTGTTTAATAAAACCTAAATAGCCCATTATTAAGGAAGTCCTCTAAAATATGTCAATATTTGTTTCCTTATACAAAGATTTACATGTACTTACAACGTACCTATATATAGTACAACGTGAACACGCGAACGTGGTAGGGCCGTTAACAAAGTACGTATATATTGCAATCCTTACTTCCTGTGAAATCAGATCATTACATCACTCGTAAATAAAGAATGAATATCGCCAACAAATAATCACACCTTTCTATCGATTCATTAATTGGCTTTATCTGACAACCTTAAGATAACCACACCGTATAAGTAGGTACGTTGCGATAGTAGGTACGAATTGTATCGCATAGAATTATTGTTATCAAAGGCTTACGGTAGTAAATGTTAAAAATATCGAAACATCGGTATCGGTACAATATCACGGGATTAATTTGTATAGCACGTCGATAATAATATGACATTGAATATTTTTAAGCTGATAGATATTTAAAAATAATACAAGTTAAAACGACTCTAGAAGAACACAAACTTTCTTTCGTTTCTTATTTATTTTGTTTGCGCGACGTGAATCCGACGCGCCGGCGCGTTGCGCATCGCTCGACAATGCATACAATATGCGAATAGTCATATAGCTATAATTTTTTTATCGCGGCAAGAATATGACGACTATTTCAAAATGTGACGTCTATTTAAATAATATAAATGATTGTCTTTGAACCCTATTTTACTAGTAGAGTTCGATTGCAAATATTCTAGAAATATGTCCCTCTAAAGCACTACTACTCAATAATCAAAGGCTTCATGAAAAAAGCCAGCCTTCACGCTCGACCGACCCTCTTGATTGCGCCTGAAAAACCGCGCCAGACTTTCCACGCCTCACGGCTCATTGGCCCTCGCCCAGAGCCAACTCAATACAACACACACTGCCTCACTGGACACAGGTAACGCACACACCGCACCGTGTATACGTGACCTTAATATACCGTATAAAACTGCGCTAGCCAATTACCTTATAAGCTGCGCGACTTGAACCCTTTTGACAAAATAAATAAAAATTCTAAAGCGAGTGCAAATTGTTTGACATTGTAAGAACAAATTGCGTTTTTATGGTTTGTTTGCTTCCTTGCTCGAGCAGATTTTATCTGACATTTGTTCTACACTAAAGGCAATGATCAACAACTGTTTGACGAACGTTTATTTGCATTACCTTTAACGAATTGCTAATCGTAGTTTCTAGATAATGTGGTCATCACGTAACAATGTTACTTGCTTATATACCATGCGTTTCGTGCTAAAGATGTCGATGTATATGTATAGAACACCAAATTGAAAGCCATAACAAAACAAAACTTTGATTTAATGACATAATTGTGTGTTCTTTTTAAAGAGTAAAAACATTCAACTATTTAAATCGTACTAAACGAGCATTGTTATCATCAACATCTGATTACTTGAAAGGTCGAATAGCTACGATTAACCTACCTCCTCTAACAACCTGTTTAACCTTCAAAAAGTTTCAGAGATTTTATCCTCTCAACTTAATTATCTATACTTTCATACTTATATTATTAATGCGAAAGAAACTATGTTTGTCTGTCTGTCATGTTTCCAAAGATACCACTGAACCGAATTTGATAAAAATCGGTATGACGCAAGCATGAGCCCCGAGCATGGGCTTCTTATTTTTAACTAAAATCTACGAAGAACAGGCGGATGAAAGCTAGTTCGTAAGATAATTATATTTTTTCGATGAGAGTACACCCAATTTCTGCCAGTGTATGTATTGTCTCGGAGTATAGTAATAGTCTCATATAATTAGAATAAAAAATATACATTATTCAACAATAATAAAACCTCTTGATAATAATCAACATCGCTAACACATCGCACAAACATCTATAAGTTGTTATAAGTACAATATAACTTCCGACAATAGGCTATACAATAAACACTAGTGTAAATGTGAATATTTCAAACGAGGATTTGCTAAGTAAGTAATTAATATAAGCACAGTATAAAACGGACGCTCCGACGCTAATTTTCAGTGATCATTATTTTCTAAAAAGCAATCTTAATTATAAACGAGTACTCTATTTCAACCACAAGAAGAGAAAAGCTAAATAAACAACACTTGACAGCGAATTGACGCGATACCATTGGTCGAGATCTTGATTAATCTATGAATCTTTGATATTCACTATATATTTGCGAAAAAATAGCATTTAGAACGTCGACGAAACTTAAAGTAAAAATAAGTAGTAAAGTGTAATAGTGTTGTATAATAAATAAAGATATATTAATCATAAATTCTTAGTAGTGCACAATATAGCTGAGTTATTAGTAGATCAGATGAAATACGTACATATAACTAAGGTTTGTTTATATTAATTCCTACTTCCATTGGAATAGGCATATACGCGAATGTATCTCAGATACCTCTTTAATATCTCAGGCCGACAGAGACAAGAGCTGTGAGCAGGGAATTACTACAAGTGAGTTACGTCATGTCAGGCGTGGGCTGATGTAGACGTCCACAAACAGTAGGCAATGGGGTTAAAGGGCTCAAGGGCAAGGGCAAGTTGGAATATTGAACATGTTGACAATATATATAATAATTAACTTCATATATTAAAAATATGATATAATACATAAGCCAAACAACACTGACTGGTCATGATGTTTGTCAAACAGGCAAACATCGGTTATAAGAATTGAACTTGCAGTGCTGTGCAAACTCAAGTTTTCAAACTTGACTGTCCATAGAACATTTAGTGTTTTTCGGTTTTATTTATGTCAGACGCAACATCGAAATACAGCTGTTACGTTTATTATTTAAATAAAGAGTGACGCGAAAGTTCATTTACAATGGTCATTACGAGTATTATATTTTGATATAGATTAATAGATAACACCCCAATGTAAATTAATTTTGTCTAAGAAAAAAATTAAAGTTATGTTTATAATGTAAAAGGGTATTTATATTTTACTTGGCGGCAGGGTTATGTCTTTACACATCCGTAATTCTACCGTTAAACAGAAATACTTTGTCTTATTGTGTTTCGGTTTATAGGGTGAGTGAGCCAGTGTAACTACAGGCACAAGGGACATAACATCTCAGCTTCCGAGGTTGGTGGCTTATAGGTGATAGGAGGAATGATTACTGCTTAACGTTAATTTGCCAGTCCGCCTACCAACATGATATCAAATTAAAAAATATCTTGTCATTTCCAATGCGTTTAAGTTACTTAAATAAAGAAGCTGTTGTTTATAATAATCTATTATTATTATAATATATCTACATCCTGTTATCTGTGTACAGCGAACCCGCTGTTATACGATTGACGATTACGAATCAACGTCTTGCAATGATTGTGAGTAACGTATTGACTTTCATTAATACGTCCCGCGCCCAACTTTCCACCTCCTGGCTCCATCATGAGATCAACGGGATGATATATAAGTATTGTATTGTCATGTGAATTACTTATCGCGGATACTTGAAATGTTCCCAATCGATACGATAGCTAGAAGTAGGTTGAAATTAAATTCTTATATACGTTTACGCACAGACGTCTCAAGTGAAAAGAGTATTGATGTAGGTCATATATTATACGTAACACACGTGTTATTTACAACTTAAATCGACAGCTCTTTTAAATCTCACGTGACAATAGTTTATGACAGCAAGTAATGTTTATGTGAGGTACTTTACCCGCTCCAGAAGGTATCGTCATCGAACCAGCTATCCGTCCAAGGATTCATTCCAATTTTCGAATGGCAACAAGTATGGGTGTAACGAAACACGAGCGCTCTATTTCCAAGCACAACTGTCACAAAGCAGATACGTTCCTCGAGAACGAAGGCCGCTGCAATATTGGCGAGTCCCGAAGGCGCCGATGCTGCGTCACCACTCGAGGGAGTACGCCCACCGCCTCTTAACTCAACTAGCATCGCAGACGATGACTCTACCTTTTTATAATTTTAATGACCGAATTCAATTATATGGAATTGTTCGGTCCGTGCAGATAAAATACTAAGCTGCGGAGTCTTTTTGCGGAATCAAAACTACGAGGAGGCGAGGTGTGCGGACCGATGAGTGCGGGAGCGAGACACGTGATCAATTGCGCAAGCCATCTAGGGTACGTAGCTTCTGAGTAA
Organism: Vanessa tameamea; assembly: GCF_037043105.1. Taxonomy (NCBI): domain Eukaryota; kingdom Metazoa; phylum Arthropoda; class Insecta; order Lepidoptera; family Nymphalidae; genus Vanessa; species Vanessa tameamea. The sequence goes on along the minus strand of NC_087330.1, from coordinate 106,745 downwards.
AGATCGTGGAGTCGTGAAACTAATAAGCTTGAACGTGATGCATTTAAGATGCGCTACCCTCTGACCCTAAAAGGAAAAGACCCTTAAGGAAACTATAAATCCAATATATTAATAAAATAATAAGTTAATAATGTTTCAAAACATTATAAACTTGATATATGTATATTTGGTATCACAAAATGTCGCAATATTGCTTTTATTTTATTTTGTACCGACCTCTAAATAGGAGGAAGTCATATCATCATCATTATATTTATTACCTCAGTACTCCGTCATTTACGAGTTAATTTGGCAAATTATTTTTGTTTGGGAGGTTATAGATGAAGACTAAGGTCAGGTAACAGAATAATAACTAATAAACATTATATACGCGTAAGTTTGTGTGTTTGAATATTACATTAAAAGGTATAAAGAATTTGGACATAAGATGAATAAAAGAAACCTTAGCATCCCACTTCAGACAATTAATCGGTTTGTGATACGGTCTTGTGCAAGCACGTCTGAGTAGGTACGTACCAACCACTCATCCGATTTTATTTATATGATGTATTCCGGTTTAAAGGGTGAGTGAGCCAGTGTGTCTACAGACACAACTACAGGAACTAAGATGTTATATCCATTACATTTAATTCCCAAGGTTGGTGACACATTAGTAATGTAAGGAATTAATAACAATTCTTAAAGCGTAAAATGTCTACGGAGGGCCATGCGCCGCGACTGGTGAGTTGTTTACTTGCGAACTATAGGCTACGACGAATTTATTTACAGATAAAATCCTACAATTTTTATTGCCTAACATGAGGTCGCGCAGCCTCCGGTTATGCAACAGTATGAGCACGCATGTACAGAAAACTACTACTACTCGAAAGGCAGACGTCACAAATCTCACGTAGTGATAAAATAACACAAATATATATAGGTACGTGTATTATGCATATATAAAATTAGCTAATTTAACTTTTACTTATTTGACTTAAACATTCTGTTGCATAACGCATAGCACATACGACTAAGTCTGTTACTGCGAGCTGAAAGGCGTCCTATTGAACAAAGATCTCTGCAGAGGCCCTTAGTGGCCGCTTGAGCTAATTTAAATTATAAAAGAAAATGGACATTGAACTCTTGCCGTACGCAGCAGCAGTTAGAAATGAAATATAACTCTTATCTGATTTGTATATGAATAGTTTATAAGGAAGTAACCAAAACTAATCAAATCAAATCACAGGTTTTCTTTCCCATAGAACTATTCAAAATCCTATTATCTACTGCATTCAAGTTCACAAGCAAGACTTTGCGACCCCATCGTCCATCGTAGTGTTCACATTTCAAAGAAAACGAACAAACGCCAGTTAAAGATTATTTATAAAAATACATAGCTGTAAAATACGTATTGGATCAATATGTCACTTCTATACAAAAGGCTCCGTGTCATTTTGTAAAATAATCAATATGAGTTATGAGCATAAAATGTAGTTACTTCAACACAATACCGAGGATCAATTATTGAATATTGATTTTCTGACCAATTAAAGGAATAATATTAGATGTCGCTTGAACGCGAGGTCGTGTTGCCTTTGTGTTTAGTGGAAAAAACTATATACTAGCTTTAAAGGTTTTCTATTGCGACTGTTTTATTATAGATCTATAAATATTTATAACTAAACTCGTCGGACTTTGACAACTCGATGTTATTGTTATGAAAAAAAGCCACCTCGCTAATGGAAGTATGGTCATAATGATTGTTTCCGTCGAGTTGAATGTTAGTTCTATTTATATGATATTTTAGTAAAAGGACAAAGATACTTTCATTATTCAACATGAGTAACGAGGGAAACAAAGAGTGTGGCGGCCGGCGGGCAACGGTCGAGTGACGGCGACGCGGCGCGCGACGCGACGCGCGACGCGAGCATGGGCCGCTCCGCGTTCAGCCATTCAACCGAAATTAGCAGAAACTACTCGCTTCCAATAGATAAAACTATCTTTTCCGTAAAAATGTCTCATTTTTGCAGTGGCCGGAAGACGGTAATACTAGTAATAATAACGATGTCCTACACGGCGACATAAAACTTCATTAGCGAGTAGAAATCATCCCATCAGGACGCTCCACTGGAGCTCGGCTCTGACGCTATGTTTCCATTTGATAGGTTGACTAATCTGTTGTCTATTCAAAAGTATTATTCCACCGATCTCTCCAGGGTGTTGGTGATGGCAAAGGCGGTAGAGACGGTGAATATGGTAGGCGCAACTCACCGAATGCGGTTTGTGGTGCGGTGCGCCGTCTCGACGGTGACGAGGAAGACGGCGTGGCTGCGCGAGGAGTGCTCGTTCATGTCGGTGCGGCCGGAGGCGCGGTTGCGGTTGCCGGCGCGCATCGTCCGCACCATCTCCGCCGCGGACTTGCACACCACCGACGTCATCTCGGGGATGTAGAAACCATTCAACTCCTGCGTGTTAACATGAACAGCGTTATTGCACCCGATTTAGTGACTTCATTTGATCAGTAAATGTTAATTTGCAATTTGGTACAGCAAATGCACTGAATTGCAAATTAACATTATTTTATTAACCATTAAAAATTTGAAGACTTTGATCCATTTTCAATTAAAGACAGGGATGGTTGAATATATCTCCGACGTGTTCATCTAGTCATAAAGCGATCGTAATATTATACGCTAGTCATTTTAATAGTTAGCGACCAATAATGTAATAGTTTTATTTGCAACTATTCTAATGCATCTGTGTACGAGCAGTACAATCAGCAATGATTGTTTGCAGACTCGTTCGAGTTGTTGCATCTTACTAGTTAATTATAACATCACGTTGCAGTCTTACATTTATTTACTCAGTTCTCAATCTATTATTAGAATTAATGTTTATTTATAAACGAACTCAAGCACGGAAAGTTTTTCTTGAGGTAAACAACCAAGAAAACGTTTTTTATTTCCATCCTTTGAAGGACGATGTGATGAATTCCCTCTTCAGTGATGTAGAGGACCCGTAGACTACCAGAAAAATAAGGCCTTGGTCGTGACTCGTTTCTAGCTACGTATTGTTATGACAACAATAGCGACTTGTAACTTTACTACAGAGTAATATAGTAACATACTTCTGGTAATAAAACGATCGGGAATCGTTACTCGTACTATAACGTGTTACCTTGATCTTACTTTTGCTTTGTCTTCAACTATACACAGATATAAAACTAAGCAATGTCCGACCTCGTGAAATAGTTATTTTATATAAAATTGCATAAACCCGCAACCGTAAAATGGATGTAACGTGTTGTATTATTTTTTGCACAATCGCTCGGGCTGCGCGCGTCCGCGACGCACTCGTTCACAAGGCTGCATGCGTTAGCCCAAACGTTGCTTCAGTTCACTCCATCATTATCAGCAGAACGAACCACTTGTTACAAATAATATTTCAGTACATAAATCAGTTCATTGTACGAGTGACGCATAACCGCGGGCGCGGGTGATTGTATCTCATGTATAATGCAGTAAATGAAAAGCGAAGATTGGTGTCTAATTAATTTTAGCTGAATTACGCTTTCGTTAGCGCCACACGCGTCGTTTCGCTCGTTCGAGATAATTGCGATATTAGAGACACATGCTACTGTTTACTGTAATGTTCTACTAGAGATTCGGTATCCGTCTACGCCTTTGAAACTATCACTAGGCGGGACGGCATCTAAGACGTTGCCGTACCGTAATTAGCACTCAAAAGTTCCGAAGAATTATACGTTCAGAATACGTTAAACACAACCAGCCAGGAAAAGGGTATTTCACGTGATGGAGTTCATATAATACTCTTTAATATTTATCGCGTGAAAATAAAAACTACAATCTAAATAACAGTAACTGCGATTGAGGCTTCACCTTGATTTCTCGTTTTATTTAATTTTACTTTTTAAATCATTCATTTAGCTCTCTTAATTTAATTAACGCCAGAAACAGATTTCAGCGTCGAAAGATCGTTGAAGGTCATTTATCACTTCTACAGTTGTAAACATTACCAAACTATAAATAAAGCAAAGTATTTACAAACTATGAAAATCAACCTCAACAACGAACAATACCTAGACTGTCTCTTGTTTCTTAAGAAAACTAATCAATTTACGAGATTTCACCAAAAAATAGATTTATTACATTTTTTTGTTGTCTAGAACTCATCTTGTAAGCATTATTTTAAAAATAAACAGTTTATATTTACGAGACGCGAATCGTTCGAAATAGTTTTCATCATAAAACGTATCCGTAATCCTCCTCATTGAAAGGCATTAGTCGGTTAATGCGGTTTTACGTCGAACGCAAAGCAAATGAGATAAAAATAAAGTACAATGTCGTTCGTGTGCGGAAACTTATCGGCAGGTGACTGAAAGCTGTAGCTCGCAACGTTTCGTCTCATATTATCGTTAACTCGGCATAAACTAAGTTCGCTCATGAATGAATCGAAGCGCATTGTTTGTAAATTGATTCATAATTCGTATCCAAATTTGAGTCACAATCGAGTTTCGTCTTGGATCGAGGCCAGACTCGAGCATTCCAATTAGCGAATTCGAACGGAATACACGGGAAAATCCGCGAACACAGAACGTATCTCTTGAAATTATTATCATCGATATCGGCTCGTTATCGTTGCGTTATGGTCCGATAAGGCGCCGCGTCTAATGAATAATTGACGACATTTCATGCATTCGTTTAATAACATTAATAAAACATTATAATTGTGCGCACATTAAGTAGTAATGTTTTCCGTGTACGATATCCACTAAAATTATGATAATTAAAGTATATTTATTGCAAAATTTTGAGAACCAAGCGACCTCGAGGTTCGAAATAGATTCTGTATTGATAATTGCTAGTCGCTAAAATTTGATTACTGTTTCAGATTCGGGAAAACTTCCATTTTTGTTAAAATTATGCGAAGAATATCTACTATATATATCACAATAAAAAAATCACTTTGTGTTTACTGAGTGCCAAAGTCAAAAATGGTGACCTAAGCCGTTTAATGTAAACGAAAAAACGAAAGTAAAAGAATTTTGATGAAATTCCGACGTTTATATTTTTGAACAAGCCGTTATTTCTTGGCAAAATACCAAACGTAATAGAGAAGAAATCCTAAATGCGCTTCGTTTCGTTTCAAAATAAACAATTACTCAACTACACTTGAAAATATGAATATCAAATATTACATGTTTGAAAGACAAGAAGTCAACAATTTGCAAATAATTTCCTCACGCAAATATTATGTCACACTTCGCAAGGTACTTGTAGTCGCTGTAAGGTTTCCGCAAATATAAATCCCGCTTCGGCGTGCGGAGGGCACGTTGCGTCACTGTTGACTGTTGACTGTTGACAGTGACTAGGAACTGGTTATCAACATAGTGTTGTGTATTTAGTATTTATTTAGTCAAGTTTACGGTCCCACTTAGCGCAGATATCACAAGCAATTAGATCTTCAGTCATGAACTTCCGTCTTGCTCTACTTGCTGTTCCATAATACCTATTTACGTTGGGACAAGCAATATACAGGCGAAGACCAAGTCAAAGGTATTCTGTCGAAAATTATCTCCGATGTTCGAATTAAAGAGAATACCAATGTATTTTTGAAAATTATATTATCCTTGAAAAAATTTAATTATTTGAAAAATGAAAACAACCTTTATTAATACGAGATGAAACTAATTCAAATTACTCTGTACATTACCCGAGTCCCGAACCACAACTATTCATAATTTTCGACACGATGCTCACACACATCTGCACTCCACGATTATACTCTCAGTAGCAAATCACTGTGTTGTAACACTGTTTTCTAATTCTAAATGTTTATTATCTATTCGCGGCTACATGCCATAATAAACGAAAACATGATAATAATTTCTTGAAAACAATTGACGCAAGGCAAACTGGGGAGCTGTGGCGCTTATATTTAATTTATATTCTCGACATCTCGATGTTCAAATCAAATCAAATGATTATTATTAATTTATACTTTTAGCTAATCATATTTTTTTAATCGTCGAACTGTACCACAGATTATTATTTGAGACTTGTTCGATATACTTTATAGTTTAGTATTTTGACATCGAAGCACACTTGACAAAGTGATCTGTGTATATGCACTATACATTTTAATACTACCAATCAAATATTATTTATGATTGTGATAAAAATATGAAGTCGACGGCGATACAAACATCAACATACAACAGGATACATACAACAAGATGCGTGTAACGTGAAACGATCCACTTAATGTAGATGTAACTACTAACCTGCCCTCTGATAGTAAGCTTCTTGCAGTCTTTCGCTAAGAGATCTCTTACATCCTCGAGATATAACTCCACGTAGGAACAGGAGACAAGGTGCGTGATATCAGGTGAGGCGTTGTTCTCGATGTGCGCCCAGATGTGTCTGAAGGCTCGTGGGATGATTCCCTCGTGGTCGGCCGTGCCTTCCATCGTGTGTGTCTTGCCGGTGCCCGTCTGCCCGTAAGCGAACACGCACCCGTTGAACCCATCCAGGACGGACGCCACCAACGGTCGCACCTGAGCATAGAAATAGTTTAGCTTCCATTGATTACAATTCACAATCTCCATTTTCAAATTACAATTGAACCTGATACTGAGTGTACTGTAATAAAGCTACGGTACGATGTTTAACGTTCAGGCCGACGACTGGTCTCAGCTGTCTGAATAAATATTATAGTTGATACGAGAGTATTCAACACGTTCATTTCTTAGCAAATGCATTGCGCAGCTTATCAGTCTATTCAAATTTATTAATTCGCTTTAAATTTTAGTGACTAAAGATTTTCAACAAATATATTAGACCGAGCGTACTAATCGAAAACACCGAGTGCGTTTTTTCCTTAATCATTTCATAAATAAACCTCGAATTGTATTTAAAACTAAACATTTCACAACGTCTATTCTGATGAGATAAAAGCGGAGCAAGACTCACAAAAAAATTATAGACGTCATTAAAATAATCGTCGATCAAATTGTATGGTGTCAGTTTCAAATAAATCACGAGTGGAGTGTAAGTGTCATTGATGCTAAGTAGGTCATAGACTCCTGAAAGTCGAATTATTTCTAGTTTTAATTTAATAATAACGAGTTATTTAAGTAAAGCAGTACATGTGCATTTAAAAAAATATAACCGAAACTTAACGCCGTTGTAAAATGTTAAGGTTTTAACGTTCGTCATTTTAATATAATTGAAAGAGCGGTTTCTCTGTTTTAACGGACCGATCTCTGATTCCATTGCGATTTTTTAACCTTCAACAACAGTTTGGATTTTAAATATAAATCTAGATCAAGTGAACTGAAGCGTAGTGAGGTTTTGTTGGAACAGTATGAATTTGGGTGATTGTGTAAACTGACGTAAGTATAAGCTGCTGTTGGCGTATTTCGGTAGCCTTGACTAGTATCAAATATACGAGGCGTGCACGACTCGAATCTGCTTGTAGCGGCGCAGGCGCAATGCGTAACTCGCAACAATGAAACGCTTTAAAACAAAAGGTAATTTTATGGAATAAATATATTTTTCCTTATGTTTACTTATTAGTTTAAACAGGCACTGCAGTCGTTCGGACACGAGTCATTAGATACGAGTATGTACCTGCCGGTACAATGTTAGCGAAACAACAGCGTAGGTTTCCAATAGTAGAGTAAAGTGTACCACGATTATCCTGCAACTGTAATAAGCCGCTATGATTCATTTGCAGCATGTGCTGACTTATTTCAATTGAAATTGCACGTACTCGAATTACAAGTCAAAAATAGTTCTATTACTCATAATACAAATTAGTTTACTTTTCAATAGAAATGTGGAAGCATTCTCTATAAGGGTTTGATAGAGATGTGATCAATCATTCTTAATGTAGAGCTGTGACTCTCTGACCTTTTTAACTTTATGGTGATGCTTCATTAAAAAGTAATAAATTGAGTTTTATGTCTATAAACATTATTTCCTACTTGTAAACTTTTTCTAATATGTACCTATATTTGTATAAATAACTTTTACATACAAGTATAACATACATTACATCCAAACAGATTATTTATCGTGCTTTGGCTTTATTTATTATTTTATAAATAAAGCACCTACAGAGCGCAGACGTAACCATCTGCTTCAAACGATTTGACAAACTGAATTGGTATTTAGTGAATGAAATCATCGTGTGTACGAAACAGAAATGTATAGACAATACAACGGCGGTAATTCCGCAGGTACAGATACATTCAGTCAGTAATGACTAAGTATTTATTGTCATTCCGTTTTGAAGGAGATTGCATATGGCTTTATTCTTAAAGCCTTCGCCCACCCTCGTGATTCAGAAGTATGAAAAACTAAAAGCCTTCGACATTGTCAATGCTCGCTATTGAATGTTAAGGCAGACATGTTTTTTATGTTAAGTCGCGTAGGACGCAAGTAACGCGTTGCGCTGCGTCATTGTCACACAAAATTACAGCCATACAGTTCTTTTTGCGAAAATTTAAAAATAAGTGTTACACTCATAACAAATACGTTGCTTCTAAATAAGAACACTGATGAGCTGAGCAGAGGTGTACAGGAAATCTCACGACTACACATTTTAGATATCGAGGAAATGTTGATACGTTTTATTAAGATCCAAAAAGAGGAGACATTCAGTAAATAATATGTAATATTGTTTAGTTTAGTTAAATAAATAATTTCAGACAAGATCATCTCAAATGACGTCATAATTTATAAAACACTAACGACTGACCTTTCCACGAAAATAAAGCAACAATATTCATTATTAATAAAACATGTGTGACCTCGCGTGCATGTCGATAATATGAACGTGTAGTACGTACTTAGTTCATTTTACATTTAGAACTGCGGAACTCAGATGCCTCGAATGAAACTTTTCAGGTGAAACAGCTACGAGGAACTCGCCGGAGAATGGGAGATAATATAGTGCGGCGGCGCGCCAAATATTACTTGAAAATGAATGTCGCGCACGTGAACACATAATGTTATCTAAAATAGAATCGCGGACTGACCAGATCACGCCAATTAAACTTGCTTTTTCGTTTTATTTATATACATTTTTCTATTTTAGAGAAATTTGTCTCGATTAAAGACCTAATGATGCTATTTTATTGGTGCAAAAGAATAACTACTAAGTCACTTGTGGGGTTTTTCGGTGGAATGTACATTCGGGAATCTAGTAAATGACGATTTAAAGGTGCTTATTTTAGTTCAGTTTATTCTGATCAAATATTAACTTTGTATGTATATTAACCGCTAAGTTTTTTGTGGTGTGCAAGAAATTTGCATTGATTTATATAATATTGAATTTTAAAGACTTATTTATTTAAAAGAACTAAATTCGAACATTTAAATATATTTTTTAAAAGATCTTTGGATGCCAAATGTGTACGTTATTTATTATATTGCATCTATTGACATTGATCTTCGACGGTTAACATTTATTTGGAGTTATTTGTTTTAATTAAATGTTTCTACTATGTGGGCTAAGCATTTGATACGGACGGAGTAATGCAACAAACAAACAACTCATAAGTCGCCAGTCTTTCGGTGTGACGCAGGTTTTTTAGTTTTAATATATTTTTAAATCTTTAAGCTATCGGTTAACAGTCCGGAAAATTGATTACAGGTAAGTGCGACTATAGACCTGCCCAACTCTCAGAAATATCAAATCCGAATATTAATCAAAATTAAATTTTCTTTATGTTAACAGTACCGAACGGTTCATCAGAAATAAATACTTCAGAACAGCTCAGTAGGATTATAATGGGACCCTTTTATGTTTTTTAGTACTGGTAATAATTAGCTTTTTGTAGTCTAGCCTAGCCTTTTGTACAATTAGCATTGAACATTTACTTATTTAATGAGCGTCCTGTCGCTAATTAAATATGTTTAGCAACATGTTGCGAGTGCTTCATAATGTTAGAATAATATTAGTCGAACATAGCAATTCACATTGTGTAAAATACTCAGCTCTTATATTCATTTTACACTTTTTACCCGCATGTGACGTCATTACACGTACAAAACAATGGGGAAAACAGATAATTCAAACTATGCGATTAAATGTCAGAAGCTTCACCCAGCAAAAATTGTAACATTAAAAGGCATATCGTGCCGTTATCGAGATATATTAGGATATCATATGGATTAGTATTTTCACTTTAATAATAAAACTGAAAGACGGCGCGCTTAGGTGTCGGTTCCTCAGTGGTGTGGCTCGAGGGTGGTTTTTTTTTTTAATTTTTATTGTACCACTTTCTTAGTACGCTAATTAATAAAATTGTTATTATCAATATATTTTTACAATTTACAATTAGCGAAAATATCGGGTAACGTGATTGACGGATAAGGTGCGACTAATATTCAGATGAGGATCTCTGCCAACTCTATCGCCTTCCGAGTCTTGCCTTGATACACTTCATAATAGATTAGTTATTGTTTTTTCTTCTCAACAATATTTACACAAGTATTGTTATTTCCAACGAGCACTTTACAATAGAGTAACACTTTATGATGTTGTTCTACTTACCATTTCATCGTAAATGGTCTGCGTATCTGCTGTGCAGTCGTAGGCAGCGTCGTATGTGAACAACTTGTCCTGGCCCTTTGGGTTGTACACCTGCACCGCTCCGCGCTCCGCCCACACCTTCACCACCTGGGACCATTTGAACTTATGAGTATATGTTGTTCGTAATATTTTCTAAGATGATAAACCATCTTCGTATTACGTATTAAAATTGAATTTAAGCTAAAACTTTAATCCTTACAGCGATCGTGTTGTAGTTCAGCTGTTGAACCAAATTGGTAAAAGACATTATTAGAACTAATTTCTTATAAAAAAAAATCATAAAATAGCCGTTTCATTCAGCCATATGTTTTGAATTAACTTTCAAAGGAAACATTAGGAATTAAACAACATATTTTCACCTTTTTGGAATAAAAAGGAAATTAAATTATCATAAAGTAAAATCAGCATTTGTGTTGAAGATTCTTGGTGTTAGAGTTATCTACTACAATATTTAGTATTATAGTTTTCCGGATTGAAGCATGACCTGAGTAGTGTAACTGCGTGCTACTCTTACCACCCAGTTGCTCATATGCCCTACATGTCTACCTAAAACCTAATTTTATAATATTTAAACTAGAAGAAACGTACGTAAAAATTAAAGCACGTTTCGCTTATCGCAAGTCGTGCTCCGCCGTACACGTCGTTAACTTGATAGAGACTTCAACACACCTGCCTTTAGTTTACCTTATTCCGAACCATAACAATACTAAGTTAAAGAATAGTTTTACAATCAAAAGATTACTCTTGTTATTTAAATATTGCTTTGATCTCAACCCAAGGAATACATTTCGAGAAATCTAAAGGTTTTGAAAGTGCATCAACACGCTAAAACTGCGCGCTCACTTAGTTACGGAAGCCGAAATTATTTATGAAAGCTATTCCCCAACAATAGGCTCATCGGCACTATTAATGTGCGTAGCTACAAAAATGTTAATAAATATTTTTCTTAACATATTAGTTCAGGTTAGTCATACGTAGATACAGAAAACTTAATAGACACTATTTTTTTATTACAAGATAGTAATGCTACTAGGTTGCATTCAACTCAATGTATACTTCCTAGTAATTACATTACTTGCACCACTGCCTCGACTGAGATTATGATAATTAAAACACACAACGATCGTTCGTTTGTATTAAATCCACTATAGACCACTGACCAGTGCGTTTCCCGCTGTGCGTGTAATGTGAATCGCAATAATCGATTTGTCGCATGATCGATATTTTCCGTCAACCATGAATAAGCGGCGATTAAGCAAGTGCTTGCTATTTTAATTAGTTATTTACTTTAAAAGTAATGTTTTACTTATAGCAATATAAAGTTGCATAGTTTTGGAAAGCTGAATTATTTTATTCGGAATAACAAATTAATTGTGTTAATATTTAGCTATAGCTTACATTATTGTTAATTAATTTTATGTACAAAAATATTTTATAATTAGAGTTTTTTTTCTACAAATTAGATCCACCACCAAAAAAGTCTGCGCTTTAATTTTATTCCACCAAGCTGTGAACACTCCAATGTCGCCAGTCTAAGTCTACCCCACATCACCCCCAGACCCTGGGGTTAGTGTATACATGAACTATGTCACACCTGCACTGGACTATTAAAAGTTTTACTGTCCGGCGTTGGCTTCGTCGACAGACGCTCGTACCACTTTTGTTCCGGCCGGACCTTCCTCACCTAGAGATGTCATTATTATAAAAAGTAGGTTATCCTTGTATGTTTGCCTGACAATGTTTGAGCAGATATCCTTTCACTATGATTGAGGGGTAAGGATACTATAAAATAAATGTCAGAACTGTATTTCACTTTGTAAGCAAACAGTTACATATTGATCATTTCACGCCATGTCAAGAACTTCATTGGTTTTAAACGGCAAACAGCGATTTTTATGTATTGATCAGGCAGATATCGCTGTTTATATGAATTATTCAACGTTACAACATTATTCTGATCATAGTTTAAAATTAAAGCAACCGCGGGATTTCTCCGGACGCATGACGCCAAAAACTTTGCAAAACGAACGTTAATTATACATAAACAATGCCAGTGAGTCATCCACCGTCGAAATAAATATATTCTTGTTACATAAACAAAATAAAGATGCGAATGTTTATTGAGTGGAATGATTTTCACCAGTAAATGTCTATTAGGATCATCTACTTACAATAGCCGCTATTAAATGATAAAGACATTCAGGATATTATTGATTAATTCAAACTCAAATTCCTTTATTCAGTATAGAAGCATTACACTTACTTATTGATAGTCAAATGAAACCCTACCACCGCTTCAAAAAAGAAATACCCTGACCTAAGAAGAACCGGCGAAAGAAACTCAGCGGCTCTTTATTTGTCAATTTTATTATTTATACAATTGAATATGAACAGAAATTGCCAGGAGGCGATCGTTTCATTTCCAAGGTGTGGTATTTATCATAAATTCACTAATTGTATAATAACCTTTCGCACACAAACGTTCCTTAACATTTCTTTTTAATTTTGCAACAGAGGCATTTTGAACACTTTCTGGGATACTATTGTAGAACCGTATACATTGCCCCACAAAAGACATACAGACATAGAGTCAGTCGAGTTACAGGAGTAACAAGTTTGTGTTTGTTCCTTGTACCAATGCTATGAGTATCACATTTTCTCATAAAATCATTAATATTTTTCCGTACATACATAACATTGCAGAATATATTTTGAGAAGCAACAGTTAATATCTTGATTTTTTTAAAATTTATACCGTAACGATTCTTTAGCTCCTAGGTTATATATTGCGCGAATAGCCCTCTTAATTAATAATTATAAATACCTAGGTTCAATTTTCTTTAATATTTCCCGTTCTTCACTCACAGCACTGAACCCATTCGAACCCTCCCAATGATACTGTTTCATGATAATAAAGGATTTCTCAAAATGAAAACACGGTTATCTAAACTCAGCGCGGACGAAATTTTATTGGACATACTTACAATGGAAAACAGATAATAATTTTATTTGATGCATAGAAATGTGTCATCTTTCAAGAGTATTACTGATGAGTGAGTGAGCCGTATGATTTCATCTCAGACGTATATCTTCAAGCCTCTCTTTTTACACTTCAGCATCACAATCGCGAGATAAATAATAAAAATGCAGTACTCACTCTTTTGTGTGTATATCAGATAAATCATTAACGCATTTTATCAGTTCATTTATTCATTACTTAGGTATTATCAAAACTAAAGTGGTCGCTGTGTATGATGATGTAACCAGACATGTTTACATTGCAAAGAAATGTTTGAATAGATTTGTTGATTGATTTATAAAAACAGCAAAACTGTCTGTGTATATCATCGACTTCTGAATCACTTCCTGCGATAGACGCAGTACAAGATCGCCCCCTCATACGTATTACAATGAGAGCAGGTTAAGCTGATTGGAGGGTCATTCAACCCGGTTTTCAGGCAAATAAGTGGCAAGTCTCATTTGATCATTAGGTACCTACTGTATTTTTTGTACGGCTGCTCGTTCGAACCGAATGATACAGGTACAAATTGGATCGTATACGACAACAATTTTGAACGTAAAAACACATTACACATTAACTTTGTTGAACCTTCCTTCCTTCGGCATCTGACACTACACGTTCCCAATAAATAATGTACAATTTAAAATAGAATTAACACAAGAAACCTTATTTGGAAATCTGTAATATCGGTCAATCTCAATACAAGGGAAACAATAGGCTAATGAAGCTGTCGCAGCGAGTCATTTCGAAGGTCGGAGAAGTTCCCGATTGCCAAAACACATGTAATGTAATGCTGCATTGCGAGATACCGAAGAAGCCTCCGAGCAAGTTTCACGCAAAAACAGATAAGATTCCACAAGGTTGTAGTTGAGACGGAACCGCGCACTCAGTCCAACTGTCGATGTCGTCAACTCAAAACCGTGCTTTGGTTTGGTTGGTGTTTCAGTGCACTATTTTTGTGTGCGTACAGAGTAAATTAACATGTAAAGTATTAATGCATAATATCGTACCCTATTGTACCCTAAAAGTAAACTTTTAACTTACACTTAAAAAATACGCATGTTGTGTATTTTAGGACAACAACTCCGAAATATTACGTAAAGCTACGAACAAAAGAATGCATGATCAACCTCAACGTGATTTCATTGCACCAGATGGTTTTCGGCGGATTTGCCATTTGACATAGAACATTTCTAATAAATAGTTTACCGAAACTAGTGCCTAGCTATGTGTAATAGCCGCCCGGAGGCCAGTCTTGCGTCCAGATGATCTACGCCAAATATGGGGCAGCCACGTATGGACAATACCGCTCACCTACTTACGGCGGGTCAAGATCCATTGCGCGTGCCGTCCGCTCATTTATTTTGAGAATGTGAGCCGCTCGAGCGAGCTGCGGTCGCTCTCAGCTCGACAGATCTATGTCCCTGAACAATAATGAACGCAACTGACCGTGGCTTTGACACGTAGCCCATTCAATCAAAATATCAAGTTCGTTTATTGTTTTTTATTTTTTAGGAAAATGAGGGTACGTGTATATTGGCGCCATTGTTGATATATTTCGCAAACAAATATTCCTGCGACTAAGAAGAAATCATCTGTTATTAGTTTTTATGTCTAGACGAATAAGTCGTGATTTATTTTTTATTTTTAATTGAACTTATAGATACCTTTTCCTATATAGACGTTTTTCATGGACGATATATTGAAAAGCAGAGATCATGTATTGACTACATGAAGCAAACGAATAATATGTTTCCGACTGAATCATTAATATATGTTGGTATATATTTTTGCATATTAGTTAATTACATCATTAACTATATTAACATTGCTAGTATTGATCTTATACTTGATTAGATATTCTAGACATGTCTGTTACAGGAAACTGTAGGGCTTGAGTGAAAAAACGAAACTAGTCAACTGTGTTTATTCATATATGTATGTCTTCTTATAGCATCTTGTGTACTACGAATAAGTTTGCTTGATTCAGATTAAAATACAATTTATTTAGTGATTAATTAATGATCTTATCACGCATTGTCATAGATTATTTTCATGTAATATTGATTTAAGATGCATTTTAGAATGAAAAAACAGTAGATAAGTGAGGATTCTAAAATATTTTATAATAAATACCATAATGAAAATAATTCACCACAATCCAAATTATTTTGGAAACATTGTCAGTGCATCAATAACACTGAATAGTCGAGCTAACTGATTAATCACAGCTTTATTGAAAATAATAAAGATACAGTATTTTCGCAATACATTAAAATTAGTGAATTAATAAAAATATTGATATTACTATGTAACGAAAACATTTTTTTTTAAACTATTGAACTATACTTCCCACTTACGTGAATCACGTCCTAATAATCTTATCTAAAGGCAAACTTGTACACAATTTAGTGAAGATTTTCTATTGAGATCGTTTTGCGCGGAATTTAAACCAATAAAAATTCCGAATTAACCAAATATTTAAGCATATAACTCCAAATCATCATTCGCAATTGACGCACCACGTCTGCGCAGCCCTGGCACCCGATATCAACAAAGCAACCAAGACTCACCTCCTCGTGACCCTCATTCTTCTCTTTTTCTGAGAGCGGTCTACATCGCACTACCACCTTAACACACTCGTTAAGAGCCGTCCGTGGTCGTGCTGATTTCTCCATCTTCTAGCACCCCTACGATGACGCAAATAATAAAAGCTCGAAGTCACCGATATCGATCCATTCGGGGTGAACCTATTGTCGGCAACACCTGCTTAAATCGATAACATTTAATTTACGTCACTGACACACACTTGGAGAAATAAAAGAGACTCGAAAATTTAGTTTTGCACGATTCAAATATTTATAGTTGTAACAAAATAAATAAAAATCGTAAAAAATTTAATCACGCGTAATCACATACACCCGCCACAAGCGGATTTTACTAAACAACTGACATTTTATGAATTTTTCTCAGATGTTTAACATAACATCTGTTCGAATACTTGTACCAAATATGTTTTTATTAAGGCTGAATGGTAATAACAATTAGAACTTACAGCTAAAACAGATTAAATGAGCTTAAAACTATTTTAATTTGAAAAAAATATTTATTTTTAATGTATCTATTTCGTAAAAAATATTTATTTTTATGTATCTCTTTCGTAAAAAATATTTTAATTCGAAACTAGATTCATAAATATTAAAACTAAAACTTATATTCGAATATAGTAACGCATAATGTAAATAGTGTAAAATTTAAATTAATGACGTCAAATAAATATTAAGCAATGGACGAGTTATAATTGAATGAACATGATTTAATAATCAATGTAAGCGTTATTGTTATTATTTATGAATAATTATTTAAAATTGTGCGGCAAAATAAATTATAATATAATAATATCAAAGTTTTTAAACAGCATTTGTACTCAGTTAAATAAAAATGTAATTGTACTTAAAATTCTAGAAGTAATTAACGTTTACCAATTTTATATATTGTCTACCTACTTGACACCGACATTGACGTTTCTGCCATCAGAAACAATAATGAGTAAAAACTAAGAAACTTGAACTGACGTCTTATTGTATTTATCTTATCTTATTATAGTTTACATGTCATTCACTAGTCTCAATATTATTGTATTAAAGGCAATATAATTAAATTATACAAAAAAGCCAACAGAAAAGCAAAACCATAGCGAAGCGAAACAATATTTTTTATAGAAATTAAATAATCTTTTTTTATTATTAGATAATGAAAATTTGCAAGATTAGTCAGATTATTTTTTAAATTTTATTTCTTCCCTTATAATATTCTATAAGAAAAGTGCAAATTGAATGTTAACTAGGCCCTAAAATGACGGCCAGTCTGACTATCAGTCTTAAAAGAGTAAATAAAATTTATCATGAAGGTGTAAGTTCTTTTGATAAACTTTTCTTGATCGTTCTATAATGAAATATATTGTGTATGAAAGTTATGAAGATTCTAAAAATTTTAAACCTTGTGTGAAGGAAATAATTGCTGGGGTTGTGATTGTGGACACAGCAGCTGACTTAAGACATGAGGGTTTAACACTTACAATGGAAGGCTCAGTCAATCTACAAATCAGCTCCAAAAATGCAGGAATCTTTGATGCATTCTCTAATAACATCAGGGTATAAAGCACTTTGATAAATAAATTCCATTATAAATACATTACTTATACACTTTCATAATAAACTGATTTTTTTCCAGCCAATTAATTTAATAAACACATCAATAGAGCTAGCTGCAGCTGGCAAAATGCCTATTGGAGTAACTGAAATTCCGTTTGAAATGCCTCTTGTGGGTCGGCAAAGCTCAATGAGTCTTGGACTACTAGAGACTTATCATGGAGTTTTTGTAAATGTAATGTACACTCTCAAGTGTAGTATGAAGCGGTCATTCCTCAATAAACCACTCAATGCTAGTTGTCAGTTTTTTGTGCAATACAAACAAGTAAGTAAAAGTAATTCTGTTAATAAATTAAATGTTACCCAAGGTCTTTATTTTTGTATTTATTCATTCACATCCTATACCAATGCTCGATTATTTACATTTCAAAGCAGCAATTTTTGCCTTAGCAAACTGATCATAAATTATTAGCTGATAGTGAGTGATCTCTTTATTGAAGCAAGAGCGTCCACCGAGCAAGCCAGTGCGCTGCGAGGTTTCGCCAGCTACACTCCGTGCGGGCGGTGGTGCTGGTGCTGCGCGCGGGACGGTGCCGCACTTCCAGCTCTATGCAGAAATAGACTCCACCGTGTGTGCACTCGATAGACCCATCACTGGCAAGGCATGAGTTGATCCAGTTGAACTAAGGCTATTTTACATTTTGTGATCATACTGTGGGCCAAGGCATAAATTTATTACATATTCATACTCATTTGCAATATCATTACAGATCCGAGTAGACGAGTGTTCGGTTGCTATAAAATCGATAGAATTGCAGCTGGTCCGCGTGGAGACGTGCGGCAGCGCCGAAGGATATTCGAAAGATGGTAATATAATAGTCTCGGAGATCATAATATAGATTTAGTCGTTAACACCCACTCTACGCCCGTTTATAATATACTTACTCAACAAGGTCCCATTTTAATTTAGATTCGCCGGACCCCCCATATTCCATACTCGAGTTGACACTAAATGAGCCCTATTAATTTCCCTAACAAACGAGTTCCGTTTAAGCCACGGAGGTGCAGAACATCCAGGTGTGCGAGGGCGACGTGCGGCGCGCGCGGCCCGTGCCGCTGCACCTCGTGCTGCCGCGCCTCTTCACGTGCCCCACCACCGCCACGCCCTACTTCAAGATCGGTACGCAGCTGCGCACTTCTCTATATAATGATCGGTGAAATTGGATCCTCCGTGAGAAAGCTTCGCGAGTGATTCTGTCGATCCGACTCGGTGATGAGTTCCTTCACTTTTTCTCGGAGCTATTATGGCTTGCCTCTATTTGAAATAGAAAATTTTGCACTGGCTCGCTCACCCCTGAAGCCGGAACACGACAATATCAAGTTTCGTTTCGTAGTTGAATATGTGACGAGGGGGTGGTGTCCACCCGGACAGACTCGCACGGAGCCCTACCGACCACCAAGTTATAGACGATAACGTACAGTATGAAGTCATCGACCGACTACTCAATAATTTATAGTCGATGGGACATTGTCCTTTATTATAATTGGGACAAATAAATATTTGCATATAATATGTTGTTTCTTCTTTCCAGAGTTTGAACTCAATATTGCAGTCATTTTCGAGGACGACTATTTAGTGACAGAAAACTTTCCTATACTATTGTTAAGAAGTAAATAGTATATAATATGATTATCAGTAAACATAATATGTTAATGATCAATAAATACTTATTTATAATCACGTGTTTTTATTGATATATAATTATGTAAAAAATGGTTTCGAACTTAACATTTTATTTGCAATTTGGGTAAAATAGTCAATAAAAGTACGACATATTGGTTAGGAATTTATTTTGTCTACATTGTTATTAAATATTCTTCAATATATTTTGTCTAGTTCTGTAGTCTCTATCCAACTTTTTATAACAAATTTATTGATTTAAAACGGTTCCCTCCGTTTCCTCCGTAGAGTCGAGTCGAGAGAGACCCCTACGATTGCTCAGTAATACTTCAATTACCCTCCACTCTTCGAGCTTCTCGTGTAATAAACAATTAGAAAACGTTCCTAAAATTATAAAAACATTAATATTTTACGTCACACTGTACACCTCTGATTTACTCTACTAAGCAAATATAATAGGAGACAATTTGTAATTCTTATTATTCACTAACGTCCAAGACATTTTATGCGATATAAGTCATCGCATGATACTCTGCACCTCGTACGATTTATATACATACATATAAAAGTTTGAAAAAAAAGTTAATCTGATCCAAGGGGTAAATTTGAAATCGAATTAAAATCTCTAACGCAAACCCGTCGAGCGCCCGCGCCTCACTAGGGGTCGGCGTCGTCGCGCGGCGCGTACACGAGCGCCGACATCGCGCGGCGCGCGGCGCGCAGCTCGGCCGACAGCGAGCGCGCCGCCCCCGCCCCCGCGCCCGCGCCGTCGCAGCGCGGCTGCACGTAGTTGCGGCACAGCCCGTAGAACTGCTGCGGCCGCAGGCCGCGCCGCTGCGCGTCGAACCTGCCGCATACGCGCGCGCAATTGTAGTGATCGGAACAAAAAAAAATAACGTGATTCGATCGGTCGGGTCCTAGCCGCGCCGCCTACCTCCAGCCGACGTGCGCCAGGCACGCGGCACACAGCGCGATGGTCCAGGCGTAGCCGGGAAACCACGAGAACTCCGCCGACGGCGCCCCGCTCAGCTCCGTGTTGGAGGCGCGCGACACCGTCACTATGTCGTGCATGTAGCCGCCTGCGGGCCACGGGCTCTGTACTAATCGACTGCATGCGACGACGCTCTCACGAAGCTAGTTCGATATTAACCACCGTACCTAGATTGGTGTAATTAGAGTGCACGCCCTCGCTGGACATGGCGAATATGTGCTCCCGTCGGGCGATCTCGACCGCACACGAGGAACAGCACAGCACACTTTTCTGAAAAGAAGAATGATATCGTTGTATATCGCGCACGCCGCGCCTCTCGCGGCGTCGGCGCCGAGCTCACCCGCGCGATGAGCCGCACTTCCATGTGCAGGCGCAGCAGCGCGTCGTCCACCGCGAACAGCGCCAGGCGGTCGCGCGCCGAAAGCGCCAGGTTGGACGCCGTCCAGAACGACAGCGACACGGCCTCTTCGGGCAGGTTCTCTGCGGACAGGCGGGGGATCGCTTACGAGCTCTCGGACGCGACTCGCGGCGACTGGACGGCGCCTACCTAGCGACATGGTGCGGAAGTAGTCTTTGATGATCTGGCGCATGCGGCGGTAGTCGAAGATGTCGTACACGAAGAGCGGCCAGGGCGTGACGGCCGCGTCCATGCTGCGCAGGCGCGCGTCGAGCGGCGTGCGCGCGCGGCGCAGCGCGTCCAGGCTGGCCAGGCGCGCCGGCCGCAGCGGGTCGCCCAGCCGCACCTCGGGCAGCACGCGCACCTCCACCGTGCGCATCCTGCGTGCGCCGTGCGAGACCGACTTAGTGTCTATTCGAGTGTTGCCTTCGAATCCACGCCACCGTCGCGGTGGAGTCGAGTCCTCACCTGCTAAACGCGTGTATCGGAACCGACTGCTTCGGTACGTGTACGCAGCGGAAGCGATGCGTGGCGCGCGCTTTGAACGACAGCGAGCGCGGCCCCTCGCCCTCCCCCTCTCCCACCCCCGCATCCGCCTCGAACACCTCGCAAAGCACGCCGTAGCCGGACACCAGCGTGCCACTCTCACTATGGATGAAATGAAAATTTAGAATCAGAATTTATGACATATTTCGATGACTACGGTAAATGTTGATTAAAAATTATACAAAGTCACGAGTAATCAAAGGTATCATTGTTTTAAAATAAGGTCAATAAAAATGCTATCTGTCGATTTTTTTAATTCGAATATGATAGGTGTTTTCTGAGAGAAAATCAAATACTTCATTTTCCGAGGAGATAGATGCTGCCATTCTTGAGTCTCGTGAAAATCTTTTGATTGCTGTTCCACTTATTAATTTCAAATTATTTATTTAATCGATCATACATTACTTATATTAAAGTTCCTTACATTAAGTTTCTTAAAAACAATTGCTCACTCTGGACACAGTAGACCGAACAACTTGTCGTGTTGAATGGCCCGACTGATGACGGCCGCGTCGCGCTCGTTGGTGAGCAGCATGGGCACGGTCTCGCCCGGGAATACGGCGCCGTGGTGCGCGATCACGGGCACGCGCCCCGTCCAGCCGGCCTCCAGCACTGAGCGCCCGCTCACTTGGACGAGCCCATTCCCCATGTACTGATGGTTTAGGGTTATGGTCAATTATTACTAAGTCTAATCTAATGTAAAGAAGATGGATGAGTAAATGGGCCGCCCGATGAATTCATCCATACATGAACACTAAGAAATATAATTTTTTTCAAACACCATAGTATCTACCGAGAGGACCTTGTGCGACGCCCTCTCATAAAGAATAACTTTTAGGATAATTTCTTCAAGGGCAGTCATTGGTAAATGACACCTCATTGGTCTACCTCTGTTTGCATATACTTCTGCACTATTTTGTTATATCACCGGTCCTTTTTCTATATTAAATATATGTTAAGTACTAAAGATATCTAAATTGTTACTTTTTATTGAGCAAATTTTTTTGACTATTAACGAAAAAGTGTGATGGTATCGAAACATTACATGTAAATAAACATACACGAATTTCCCAAAATATACTTATTCTTAATTTTAATCTACTCATGTATGCTTGGTATGATGTAGTTCTGTTAGTTTTATCTTGTGAATATTTTTCATCAGTTACTAAAATTTATTTATTTATATATAATATATAATTATGGCCTTAATGTAAATAATTGTTTAAAAATTTGTATAATCTAATTCTATGCAATAGAGTATATTAAGAAGCTTCATTATTAGCTTCATTACAACATCAAGTGAACTTTAATTTTAATATAATAGTATGTTAACAATACATATAGTTGAGTTTAAATCCTTATTACTATTTTAAAATTGTTTTAGACTGACTTTAACATAACTGATACATACTGAATGTGAAGCGGCGAGGGAAATATCAAACTGTTGTTCCTCTTCATCTGATTCCTCATCATTTTCGGAGCTACCTCCACCCCTTCTTTCGGACCCGCTACCTCTTTCATTAGACCCTTCCTCTTGATCGCTCGACACTAAATAGAAAACTTTATTTAATGTTGATAAATAAATAATTTCTGGGGAAAAAGTTCATTGCTCTTTTAAATATAATATTGTTTTCCTAGTAAATATTTATGTTCAAAAAATGCACTGCGTAGGTAAATAGATCAAATCGTTTGCCCAATAATTTATTATTCTCACCATTATCTTCCATTATACGTCTTAAGAGTTCCCTGAGAAGTGAAATTTTTAAGGATTTTTATACTATTACCCTTGTCAACAGTAGGCAAACCTGATTTAAAGAAATATAATAATATAGTAAATATTAACAAAACTTGACAGAATGGTTTGACATTGACATTCAGTAGAAAATGAGCGAAGTCACAAATCGCGAGAATTCTTGATAAAGATTAGAGATGGAAATATAAATAAAAACGAAAAATATACTTATGTATTAACAAACAAAAAGTAGGAAATGACTTGTATTGCAATCTTAATCATTGCAAATGGTAATAAAATTTTGTATGCTAATTAACGAATTAACTAATTGGAAAATATATAGGTGCTTTTTTGTTAAATTTAAAGGTGTTAAAGTTAAGTTTAAATTTAAGTATGTATAGCAGGCATTAATAAATTATTTATATCACTACTATCAAGATTTTAATGTTCTTACCTAATTTTTATAATTATGAAACAAATTTTGATACAATAAAATGATTTCAAACAAAAATATAACATTCTATGTGAATGCTTTGCCAAAGATTTTTGTGCGTAGAAAAAATATTTTTTATCTGTGCCTATCTTATTGAATTGAAAATTCGACTTGTCTTGTGAACGCAACGCACATCTCTTAAATGGAAAGAAAGTGAGACAGTGATTTCATAAAAATCGTATTTCTTTTATAGAAAATGTTGAAAAACTGTGTGTGGTTATAAAAATATATAAATAAAAATGTGTCGAAATATTTTGTGGTGTTATATATTGGTATTGACTTTGCTGGATATATCGCTAAATACGAAATCGACAGCCCAGGGAGAGAGCCATGGTAAAATCGATTTCTATAAGAATAACAACAACTTTGTTATGTTATGTTAAGGTTCTTTTGGTAGAACATGTATGTTACAAATATTTGGAACAGAATTTGGCGGAATAGAAATATTTGGCATGTTGCTCGGCAAGCCGTAGAGAATAGCGCAATGTTATTTTTGATCGGGGACGAGCTTATATTTTGTTTTTCTTAAGTGTAAAGTGGATATTTTAGTCGTAGCAAACATGAAATAAAACTATGCGTTGGCGGTAAGGGTGTACCGCTCGGGCGTGTGGTGCATGGGCGAGCTGCGTGCAGCAGTGCGCGCTCGCGACCGCCGCCTCCGATTGCCGATGCACCGCGCAATTTTAACGATTGAATCACATATTGTTATATGGTGTTATGTCATACATACACAACGCTAAGGCGCAATGTCAAAATTATTTTAAGTTAAAATAGTTTTCAAAATCAATAATTTGAACAATGTGGGTAGATTTCAGAATTATAATTATCAAAGATAGTGCCTAACAGTTTTGTTATTGAAAATAATAATTAATATAGTTTTACTGAAATGTTTAATCAAATAAAAATATTATTTCACATATTAAAAAGAGTAAAGTAAATATGGACTTTAAAATTGATTCTGTGGTTACAGGTGTTTCAATACATGATTCCCTAGTTGAAGGAATCACATTTCAGGTAATGTAGTTTTCTGTTATTTATGTATAGAGGTGTAGCTGTAGATATATTTAATAGATTTAAGTTAACAGTACAATGTCCAGTCTATATTTATGCTAAAGTGAATCTAGAATTGCACATATCAATGTACTTGTCTCACCACTGCTTTATAGATTGTCAATTTTACTAAATAGAGTTATGAAATTAATTCTTCCAGGCATATATTTTTACTTATGTTATTACTGTTTGCAACAAAGTATTCAACATAAGATTATTTTATGCTGTTAAATAAGGGTTCAATTAAAATTCCCAGAAATATTATTGCAATTAATCATTTTTATTTACTACTAGATGAGAATGCAGTTTTAACTGCACAAAATATTTAAAATTTATCATTACCATTTTGTGCCCTGAGAGGTGAATTAAAGTAAGTAGCCTATGTTTGTCTGGGACTCACAATGATCTCCAGACCAAATTTCATATAAATTGGTTCAGCGGTGTAAGCATGAAGAGGTAATGAACTGAGTTATATTTATAATAATATAGGATAGATAGCATGTCTACTATTTATTGTGAATAGTAGCTACAATTATTTTATATTAATGAATTTAGATCAAATTAAAACAATAAAGCAATACAAGATATTTAAAAAAAAGTGGTGATTGTTTGTTCATTTACAAACAGCAACTATTGAGTTTCTTGCCATCTCTTCTCAGTACAATCAATATTATTAAATTAAATAAGTTTATTATAACACCTCAGTTTTCAGTGGTTGCTTTATATTGAAATAAATACTTTGAAGTAACAAAGATACTTAGAAAGTGTTTGTAAGTATCAACCGGAATAATCTCGAAAGATTGAACAGATGTTAACGTGGAACCACACTGACATAGGAATGGGGGAAGGAAAGCGGCGTGGAAGGCGCCGGCCTGGAGGGCGAGGGCGACGTGGTGGAGGGCGTGTCGCTGGAGCCGCGCGCGCTGCAGTTCGGGCGCGCCGCGCTGGCCGCGCCGCACTCGCGCACCGTGCTGCTCACCAACACGGCCAACACCACGCTGCACCTCGCCTCCGTCGCCGGCACCACGCCCGACTTCCACGCCTCCTTCTTCGAGTCCAAGGTGAGCGCCGCCCGCCCCGCGCGACGACGCACCGCGACCGCGACCGCGACCGCGACCGCGACCGCTCTCTTATGCACCTAATCTAAGTCTAAACGTGATTTCGAGTGCTTAAAAACGACAAAACAATCTTTCTTTCCAGATACGTTATCGTATTAGATTAGGTAAGTGCATCCATTCATGATAGTTGATTATTTACGATTTTCTTGTGCTTTACTGTGGTACGCTGTACAGCGTGTGACTTAAAAAGCCTAGAAGACGTCGTTGTCGCATTCACCGGCCCCTTTTTGATCTGACAACAGAACGGCGTACAGTCGTGATCACTGGTTGTTTGACCGCCCAGAGGCACAGTGTTAAAAATGAATTATTGTTAATTACTTCTTCGTTATGGACTATACCGGATCCGACGTTTGATCAGCCCTGCTTGTGTGTACAAGTGCTGCTTCGACTCTGTATAAAAAATAAATCCAAGCGTTGTAAAAATTATAATACATTTATAATGGTTTTTCTAGTTTAGTTAAATCGAGATTAAAGAGTATCTAAAACAACATTAATAATTGGTCTCATTAGAAGACTGAATTTGTTTTTATAATCAGTCAGTATGGAGTCTCTATTTCTCTATTTCATCTTTTATACTCTATATTTCATCATCAATATATTATGTTTAAGCTTAATTTAAATTATACTATAAAAATGTCGTTAACGGGGTGTTTTTTATTTAATTAGTGTAGTTAAATGTAGCAATCGATAATCATTTACTATAACTGATATGGTCGCAAGTAAGATGTCTTAACACGAATGTAGTTGTTCGGCGCAAGTCCGTTATCGGCGGCGCCTTATCGCGGGACATGTGACGTCACAGGAAACGATAACGTAATAATTACTTCTCTAGGTACTTTGCACGATTTGCGCGTCCTCGCTATAAAATGTATATGAAAACTACTTACTTACTTTTAAATGATATTTTATATTCGGTTCCATATAAATTTTAATACTATAAAGTAATACAAAGAATGTTTCACTTGGTGGTTCAGTGTTTTTTTGGTTACAGTAATAAAAGCATTAGATGTACCTAATCTGTGACCATAGCAGTATTAAAAAAATACTCAAACACTACTTGTACATCATGTGTTCAATTAGTTGTAGTACTTTCGCACCAAAAACGAGGACCTATGGTTACTTTCATTTCTTATCATACACAAATCTAAATAAATTTGTCGTGTCATAAAACTGGTTGTCGGGTCGATTTTTGTATGTTCGTTCACTCGAGTTTCCAGTTAACCGCTTGCGTAATTACGAAGGTTCGATTTTTTGTCAGAGCTGTGTCGTTATTCGCAAACCTGTTCCCGGCACCGGCGCCGTAACTGGGTCACAAGGATATTCGTTACTCGGCAATGGTAAACATAACCGGTACACTAACATTAGTAACCGTTCAAATGTGTCACACGAGCGCCTGAGATTCTTTATGTTATAGGGAGCTCCTATCTTTCTACTCGCGTAATTATGGATTCACTTCCCACATTTTTTTAATTATGCTAAATGTTTAGAACATTTCTGCACGACAAAGATTGTACAAATTTTTGTGCAGACTGCATTAAACCCCAAAGTAGTATACCTTTACCCACGGAAGCATTTATAATAATAAAATGCTCCCTATTTCAGTTTATCGTCTAATATAATACCAGGATATTCTTTTGTTAGTACGTGTTAGGAACTTATGATGCTCCGATATGAAAGGGACCATTGGGGGGTTAAATACTTACTTGGTACCTTCGTAATTAAGAATGATTACAAGTGCACCACCACTTTAGAAGTGTAAGGCATCAGAATAAGTTGGGCTCGGCTGGGCCGATGATAGCTACTGTTTTTGGGACTGTGAGTGGAAGGATTTGAAGAAGTAAAATATAAAGAAATGTTGCCTTTCTTAAAAGCTTGTTTTTAAATTAAATTATGTCGAATACATGTGTCAACGAAGTGTCAGTGGCTTGCAAGCGTATAATTCATCATTATTCACAGTGGAGGCGGTATATGCGCCCGTATCGTAGATACTAGATAGATTACGCAATGTTATGTTTAACACGTTAAACAATGCTATCTCATTATTGTGTATATTAAGATAGTAATTCATAATATCTATAATACAATGTGTACAAATTAAAATGAGTTCTTCCGTCGTTTTCGTCACAATAAATATTTAATAATATAGAGTACTATAATAATCGATCAAGACGATAATATTTGGTATGTTTGTTAAATTTTAAGTTTGATGTAGGTTGTGTAAGAAGGTCAGAAGACAGAAGACCGGAAGAAGGAAGGGTGGCGCGGGCGCGGGAAAAGTTCGCATTTTGACTTGGTGTGGAGGGAGTCAAGCTCGAACTTTTCCTGCGTCTGTGCGCGCCCGCGAGCGACGGCGGCGCCGCCTCTCCGTTGGGCGCACAAGTTGTACTCCGTGTAGTTGTCGAGATAACTGGGTGTCTTCTGAATACAAATTACAGTTGTATGTACGCAGACGCTGCCCCCGCAAGGTAACACGACGTTCAACGTGGTGTATCTCGGGCGCCGGGAGGGGCCCGTGTCGGCCCACCTCTACATACACACCTCCCTAGGAGTACATAAGTATCCAGTATGTCCTATATTAAAACATTGCACGGGTACTTACTTTTAATTCTCGAGTCAATATTTTCTGTTTAGGCCGACGTCCTCGAAGTCTCTCTGTCAGAGACTCGATCAGGCTATGGTTATGTACAAACATCACAGTAACGATATAGTAACTCTCGACTACTACTATCGAAATACTCACAAAAGTGTGTGACGCAAACAATGAAAAATTCAAAAGCTAATATTCAATTATTATTATCTCGTATAAAGTCTAGAATGTTTCGAAACCAGTCCCGAGCGTTCGCTTGTTTAGGTACGAATACGAGTCGAGGTGTGCAGACAGAATTCTCGTAGACTATACCTCCCCCGCGCCGGCGCAGGTGTCGGCCGTGGGCGAGGCCAGCGCGTACGGGCTGTGGCCGCTGGTGGGCGTGCGCGTGCCGCTCAACGCCAGCGTGGAGCCCGAGCTGCGCCTGCACAACCCCACGGACGCCACGGTGCAGGTGCGCGAGGTGTACTGCACGGGCGCGTGGCTGCGCCTGCGCCTGCCGGGCGGCGGGCGGCGCGCGCCCCGCGACGCGTGGGCGGTGCCGCCGCGCTCCGAGCGCGCGCTGGTGGCGCTCAGCCTGGCGCCGCACGCGCTGGCCGCGCAGCCGCGCCCGCTCACCGCCTACGTCAGGTAGCGACGCCGCGCCCTCTATTTTGTAGGTGTTTTTAAAAATCCTTTTTCTTCGGCCGTGTATCCTCCGTTGACGTTTAAATCAGTTCCGAATGAGAGCGGTGTCGATTAGGTGATACAGCGAGTCGATGTCGCAGGATTAAGGCGGACATCCCCGGCGGCGGACTGGTGGTGGCCGTGGAGGCGCGCGGGGTGGCGGCCGGCGAGCACGCGCGTCCGCTGCACGTGCGACTGCGGGCCCGCGGCACCGCCGACCCGCTGCACACGGTACGACGGGCGACGCTCGCGCGAGTGTCGATGTCGGCCGGCGGAACTAACTCGCGACTCGCACAGGTGGAGCTGCAGGTGGCCAACAGCGCGGACGCCGAGGTGTCGCTGGAGGGCGGCGTGCGCGGGGCGGGCTGCTGGCGCTCCGCGCCGCCCGCCGCGCCGTGCGACGCCCCTGCCGGCGCGCCCGCACCTCTGCGCCACAACGGTGAGTCCCCCCTCCCGAATTCCGAAATCTGAATCTCGGGAGACGCACTAGGTCCTTGCGGAGGCTGTCTTCCGAGTGCGTTCTTTCCTCTCTACGAATATATTTTGTGCCTGATCTTCTCCGGCACGACCGTATGAAGCCGCCATTGATGACTGTGTGCGCAGGGGGCTCGGCGACCGGCGCGCACCTCACGCTGCTGCGCGCACAGCTCGCTCCGCGCCAGGACTTCACGCCCGTCGCGCGGCTGACGCTCAACTGTGAGTCTCGCATCTCCGCGCCGCTCCCCGGCCCTCCCCGGCCGGCGTACTGACGCTCCCCCCGCCGCAGATGCGGAGCTGTGGGCGCAGACGGCGCAGGGCAGCCGCTCGAACGGCGCGGAGGGCGGCGAGGCGCAGGAGGCGTGGTGCGGCGGCTGCGTGCGCCTGGGCCGCGCCGCCGTGCCCTTCAGCGTGCGCCTGCTGCCCGGCGCGCTGCGGCTGGCGCCCGACCGCCTGGAGTGAGCGCTCGATGCCTGCAGTGGGCGGCTGGCGGCGGTGAGACGGCGAGTGACGTGAGCTCTAATCCGCAGCGTGGTGACGGCGGCGGAGGACGCGCTGCGGGAGCGCGAGGTGCGCGCGCGCAACGAGTTCCGCGACGCGCTGCGCGTCAACGGCCTGCGCCTGCCGCCCGACGTCGCGGAGCACTTCCACGTGAGGCTCCCGACCTTGACGATAATTTTTGTGCCGCCTGAAGGAAGCTCTTCCGACACACGAGATCTTCCATTACTTTTAAATCCCCTTGGAATCGCACTCCTTGTTTTTCTCTACGTCGAAGTAAAAATACGATACGACCTTCTCACTCATTACACCCAAGCTTTTTAGAATTTTCTAACAGATCCAGCACTAATTCGTGTTAATTTATTGACTTAAGATTCCCTAAAAAGCGTTTTGTGGCGGCACATGACATCTTAGTTCCTAAGTTGTTGATAGCACATTGGTGGTATATTTCTTACGGCGTCAATATCTGAGATCCATTCATAAGATCTATTCGCCCCTTCGACCTCGAAAACAATGAGTAAAACAGAATTGGTAATTGAAAACTAAGACGATTTTCTCTTTCTCTGTAAGAACTTCGCGACACGAAACTATTCGAAGTCGATCATCGTGTAAGTTCTTGATTTTAAACTGTCGAGTTATGATAACGCGGTTTCGTCGCTCGGTCGCGGCCGGCGCAGGTGGTGGACCACACCCCGCTGACGCTGCGAGCGGGCTCGTCGGCGTCGCTGTTGCATCTGCGCCTGCGCTCGCCTCCGCCCGACGCCTTCGCGCTCAGCTCCGAGCTCACCGTTTACACCAACCTGTCCGAGTACACCGTACCCATCCGGATGTACAGCGGGAAGCTCATATTCGTAAGTCGAAACGGAGCCCTCGGCCTCGGCGTCCTGGTCGCCGGCTGCCACGAAGCTTACGGCTCGGCTCGCTCGCAGGAGTGGGAGTGGGCCGGCGCGGAGTCGTCGGGCGCGTCGCTGGAGCTGGGCGCGCTGGGCGCGTCGTGGACGCGGCGCGTGGGCGCGCGCGTGCGCAACCCCGCGCCCGTCGCGCTGTGCGTGCGCGCGCTGGGCGCCGCGCTGCCGGGCGCCGCCGCCGGCCTGGCGCTGCACCCGCCGCCCGCCGCGGCCGACACGGTGCGTGCGCCGCCTTCGCCTCGGCCCCTCGCCCGCCCCGCGCCCGCCCCGCGCCGTTCTGACCGCCTAACCCGACCGTCCACAGAAGTGCATAGAAGCGGGCGGCTGGGCGCAGGTGTGGCTGACGGTGGTGGCGCCGGCGCGCGAGGGCGCACTGCGCGGGCTGGTGTACGTCAACACGACGCTGGCGAGCACGTCGGCGGTGCTGACGCTGCGCGTGCGCTCGGGACACGTGCGCGCGCTGCCGCTCGTGCTGCCGCCGGCCGCGCCCGTGAGTGCCCGCCTCGTGTCGTCATCCTATGGGATAACGGAGTATCGAAGCGATTCTGTATCGTCAACATTCATAGAGAGATCGTCTTCACTTCTTCGATTGATTAATATTAATTTAAATGAACTAATATTTGAGTTATTTTCGATTGATTCGATACGAGTGTGTTACAATGAGTGACCGTTGCGCTGGCAGTACGCGGGCTCCAGCGCGGAGCTGGAGGTGGAGAGCTCCATGTCGGTGTGGATGCGCGTGACGTCCCTGTCCCCGCGCGCCGCGGACCCAGCGCTGTCCTTCGAGTGAGTACTTACCTAAATTCATATAATATTATAAAATGTTTTTTAAATAAAAAAAATTAAATTAAAACTCAATATTGGGTTGGAGGGAAGTTCTGTCTTGTTTTAAATAGTTCTTTACGAGATTTGTCTCCCATTACTTCATTTTATATAATTGAAGTATATTATATCGGACGCGGAAAGCGAACTACTGTAACTATTTAAAGATTGTGCGAATTATACGATAAAAGCACTGAGTATAAATAACACCGCCTCGGCGGTCGAGAAACTCAGCAGCAACAATATGTGCCTCGTGGGAGCAGGTGGGAGGGCGCGGGGCTGGGCGAGATCGGCGCCGGCTCGCAGCGAGTGGCGCGCGTGGCCTTCGCCCCCGAGCGCCGCTGCCAGCCGCACTGCTACACCGGCCTGCCGCTGCACTCCGACGGTACCGCCCACGCTCCTGTCCTCGGGCCGAACGTTCGGCGTCACATCGATTGAAACTTTGTTTTTGCGACAGAGGGTGCGGCCTGGCTTCGTCGCGGCGAGGCCTACGACGAGACGGCTCTGCGCGAAGACGTGTCACTGCTGCTCGCGCGGTTCGCGCTATTTCAGCAGCAGGCGCCCCTCGATTCCAACTTCACGCTTCACATGCACACCACTGAGGTTCGAAGTCACGATATCGCGCCGCGCGTGCGCTCGCCCCGGCGCCGCCGAGCTCCCTGCACTGACGCGCGTGTCGGCCGGCAGGTGCTGCAGATGGTGGCGAGCGGCACGGCGGCGCTGCAGTGGCCGCGGCTGGCGGCGCGGCGCGCGGGCGAGGTGCCGCTGGCCGCCGTGCGCCGCGCCGCGCCGCTGCGCCTGGCGCTGCGCAACGTGGCGCACGTGCCGCTGCTGCTGCACGCGCTGCTGCTGCCGCGCCGCGCGCCCGCCGCGCTGCCCGCGCCGTGAGTACGCGCCCGGAGGGACCGCCGATTTTGCCGATCTCTCGATGGATCAAAATCGACTTCGCTTGCAGCGCGGGCGGCGACTCGAACTTCTGTATCGACGAGAAATGCGAGTGGTCGCACGACGCGTTCCACCTGACGGGCTGGCGGGTGACGCGCGGCGCCGCCCGCCTGTGGAACGAGTCGCGCGAGGAGCGCGGCGCGGACGAGGCGGGCGCGCACGCTCTGCCGGCGCTGCTGCTGGAGCCGCATGCGGAGATCGAGGTCAGCGTCACGTTCGCACCGCAAGACACCGGTTCTTTCACTACGTACCTGTATTTGAGGTTCCGTCTTATCGTTTCGATCGATGTTTAGATTTGCACGCGCGAGGAATTTTACTCTGGTAACTTTTTTCTCTCTCTTTAAGGAATAACTTGACGATACTAGAGGGCGTGCACCTGTACGGTCGAGGCGAATATCCGAGCTTCGACATCGCCGGCCGCCAGCCCGGCTCCTCCGCCCCGTTTCTCTTCGAGGTATGTGTGCGGCAGTCGGCGGAGGCGCCCGCCCGCTCGAGGCTACAGCCGTGGCGCTGCGCAGGTGTCGGAGTGCGCGTGGGGCGGCGCGGGCGCCGTGTCCCGGCGCGTGGTGGCGCGCAACGCGGGCCGCGTGGGCGTGTCGCTGTCCCGCTGGGCCGTGGCGCGCGGCGGCTGCGCGGCGCGTGGGTTCCGCGTGTCGCCGTGCGCGCCGCTGGCGCTGCCGCCCAACGCCTCCGCGCCGCTGCACCTCGCCTTCTCGCCCGACTACTCGCTGGCGCGCGTCACCGCCACTCTGCAGCTGCACACCGACCTCGGTGCGTATCGACGCTGATTCGGCCGGGGTTCCGCTCGGCGGATGATTGACGATGTCGGTCGTCCCGCAGGTCCCGCAGAGTACATGCTGATGGCGACGATACCGGCGAAAGTCCTCGCCCGATGCGCGGCGACCGCCCCGCGTCCCCCCTGGGAGGGCGCCCTACGTTCGGCGGGGGCGTTGCTCGCATTCGCTGCGTTCGCCCTGGTTCTGGCGGCCGCCGCGTTGGACGCCGAGCGCCTGCTTCGGCGCGCCCGAGCGGCTCGCTCCACCTCCGAACCTCGCGCGCCTCTCGACCTGCGCGGACTCGCTGAGGCGCCTCCGCCCGTCGTGACTCCGGTCTCGCGGGCGCCTCAGCGTCGTCGGCGCTCCGCTCGACGACCGCTCCCACCTCTCGATCCACGCGCCGAGCGTCGTGCATTTGAACGCTGGCGAGCGGAAGTCTTACGCCGTGAAGACGAATCTTCTCGATCTAGCGAGGATGCCGATCTCGAGCTCGATGACGATCCGTCTTGTGCGACGACCGAACGCTCACTTGCAACCCCGCTAGAAGAAAAATTCGAAATGGAATCGCAAACGCCTTCGACCGAAGTTAACGGTGAACAGAACGTCGAACCCTCGCCGGTCGACGAGGACGTCGGGTCCACCGGCTCCGATACCTCGACCCCGACGGACGATCGGGACGATGCGGACGAACCTTACGGCGGGGACGTAGAGCCGGATCCCAGGGACGATTCACCGACCGAGGAGACCGACGCCGCACCTGCGACGAAACCCATCGTGCGGCCCCTCGTTCGGACGCCTCCAGCGGAGGCCATCCCGCGCGCGACGAGGGCGCGCCGGGACGCCGTGGACGCGCAGCGCAGGCTCGAGCGCACGCGACACGCCGACGCCGGCGAGCGGCGCGGCACGCCCGCCAGACACCACGCCCGCAAGGAGCGGCCGCCCAAGCGGCGCAGCGAGCGAGCGCTGCCCACGCCGCCGCCGCGCTCGCCCGCGCCGGCGGCGGGCGGCGGCGAGGCGGGCGAGGCGCGCGGCGGCGTGCGCTGGGGCGCGTCGTGGAGCTCGGTGGTGGCGGCGCGCGGCGCGGCGGGCCCGGCGCTCGCGCCCATCGGCTCCGACGTGCGGCGCCGCGAGCCCGAGCGCGCGCCCGACAACTCGCTGTTCTACTTCAACGGCACCACGGAGAGCACGGCCCGCCCGGACGCCGAGTTCGCTTGGCGACCGCCGATAACCGCCGAGCGACCGGCGTTTTCGACGCCGGCTCGAGATTATCTCGGTGAGTGACGCGGTATACTTGTTGCGATCTTTGAAAATATGCAGACGCTCGCTAGATAATACGTTAATCGGTTGCTGTTGTTATATACTCTCCAAGATTAAGAAATAAATTAACAATTGTTTTTATCTTGAGAGAAGGATTTAAAAATATATACCCATACACCATATCTTATTCTGTACATTGCGAGAATCCTTCAGATACATTTAAGTACATCAATTTTTTTCAGACGAGACGCATACTCTAGGAGTGGGCGGAGTAGGTGGAGTGGGCGGAGTGGGTGGAGTGGGCGGAGTGGGTGGAGTGAGTGGAGTGGGAGGAGTGGGCAATAACTACGGTGGCGTCGGGATAGGATCGGTTTGGGGTGGCGGGTGGGGCGCATGGGGCTCAGGTCCCCTGCGACCTCCACCGGGGTTCGCTCCGCCGTCGCCGCCCACGCAACGCTCCTACGACCCCTTCCGCTCGCTCGCCTCCATCTGGGCTCCGGCGCCGCACGACTGGGGCCCCGCGACCTCCAGTGGCCCCTCGCCCCCTACACCGCCGCGCGATCGCGACGACCACATCTAATCTACTCGTAACGATTGACTCGTGCTTCCGAAGTGGACTTCCCGACGACCCAGCATTAATTGGAAAATTGAAATGAAAACTTGCAAGAGACGATACGTGACCGGCCCGGCCCGACCGGCGTGCGGCGGTGCGCTAGTCATCTCCCACACCGCCCGCGCCTCATGGATGATACTGGGAACACAGCTCCTGTATACGACTTACCTTTGTTGTACAAGATCTGACATTGTGTAATAATGAACAATCAGAAAAATAAACTTGATTTTTATTTTACCATTCTCAGAAATTTAAATCTCTTATAAACATGTCTTAAAATAAGAAAAATACAGTTTGTATTTTGTATTATTTGTGAGAGAAATGATATATATCTATGCTTTTTAAAGTTTTCATGCTTAAATATCTTAAATTACGCAAAAAAAAACTTATACAATTGAATAAAGTGACGACTATTTATACACAAAATTAAATAAAAATCAACTAATAAAATACAAGGAAAAAAAAAAGAATTAATAAAACCATTCACCCATTAAAAGGTCTAAATTAAAAAGCTATACTGATAGGCTTAAGTAATGTTAGCTGTCTCGTTCTAGCGGTTTTCCATCTCACGCGGTTGTCCGTCATTTTTTTATAAATAGTAATTTTAGCGCGCCATCGCCATCGCCATTTTGTTCATTATCATTACTTTCGAGAGCCGTGCGGAAACAAGAAGTGTGTATATTACGTCGTCAGCGAGTCGTGTTGTAAGATTCTACAGAAGTGAAGA
The DNA here is from genome assembly GCF_037043105.1 of Vanessa tameamea. Taxonomy (NCBI): domain Eukaryota; kingdom Metazoa; phylum Arthropoda; class Insecta; order Lepidoptera; family Nymphalidae; genus Vanessa; species Vanessa tameamea. The sequence goes on along the minus strand of NC_087330.1, from coordinate 70,686 downwards.
AATATTGTGAAGCATTAAAGATAGCGTTATTCGAAGATAAACAGTTCTCTTCAGAGCTTAAATTATGTTTCGAATGACATTAAGACACCGCATGCTGCTTCCTGTTTCAAATAAAACAGATATTGTCAGAACTATTAATTATTTCTTCCTCCTTCTAGATATATTATAATAATATTAAGTATACTGCGGGAACGATGTGAAAAATTAGCTCTAGTTATAACTATTCCTATGTAATGATCGTCATATATTAACACGACCGTTTGCGTGACGTTAATTTACTATCGAACGTGACAATTGGTTATTTAACTTTGGATTTCCACAGAATGGGTTCTTCGAAAAGTGTTGTCTCCTAGATTACCTCGACATCATTTGATCTGAGGGAGTTGCGCGTGAAATGTACTGCTACTCTTGTCGGGGTTACCTCGATTCTCCATATCCTATATCAATCGCATAGTTTGAATTTGTCAGTTAAATTCGATATGTCATTCGTGAACGTGTGTATAGCCTATTCCAATAGAAGTTGGAACAAAGATAAACAAACCATAGATTTACGATTTGCTAATGACTCAGCTATATTATGTATTACTAATATATTTTTATTTATAATACAACACTATTATACTTAACTACTTATTTCCACTTAAATTTTACTTCCAAAACTCCGATAACAGTTTCGTCGACGTCCACAACGCCATTTTTTCGCAAATTTATAGCGAATATCGCGGCAATTTGCTGTCAAATGTTGTTTATTTGGCTTTTCCTTTTATGGTTGGAATAGAGTATATAATATTAGGATAGTACGGAGCCCTGAGGGATTCTCGACCTGAACGACAAGGGCGTTAAATAAAATTGCTATAAATATAGAAATAACACAGATAACCAAGAAGGGAGAAAGGGAGGATCTATTTTGCTCAGATATTTCATGTAAGGTACAGTTATTTATGAGAGCGAATACTTAATCTAGTATTCTACTATTGGCTAAGGTGATTAAATAATTGTAAATCGATCAGAGATTGTTCAATACTTGATAATGTGTATCCACTCGTTCACTAATTTCCAGTCAATCTCCGATGATCTCCTAAAATTTATTTTGGATAGTAAAATTTTACAATTATTAAAGAAAAACACGTTGTTAAAACAATTATTTACGAAATTCTGCATACATTTTGTGGTAACAAGTGGTAGGATAAATTGGGCATAATTCGAATTTAGAATTTTGTAGTTCAAAAGTCACCCATGTCTACATTATTACTTTGCAAGTCTGTTGATTAAAATTAATTTTACTATATTATATATACAGATAGCAATAAAAATCCATTATTCTGTTCCTTACATGCAGGTCGCATCAGGTCTTTTCATGACCATAACCATTGTAATTAAGGTTGAATACTGTACTATGCACAGAATCATTTAGGCAAGTAAGATTTTTTGGTGGTAGGGCTTTGTAAAAGCCTGTTTGGGTACCACCCGCTCATATGATATTCTACCGCCAAACAGCCGTACTCAGTATTGTTATGGTCCGGTTTAAAGGGTGAGTGAGCCAGTGTAACTGCAGGCACATAAGTTTAGTTCCTAAGGTTAGTGGTGCATTGGCGATGTAAGGAATGGTTAATATTTCTTACAGCGCCCTTGTCTATGGGAAGTGGTGACCACTTACAAATGTAGTACTACATTTATATTAAAGTGAAATCTCTAAGACCTCTCTGAAAATATTTTTTATACTGTTGAATTTTAGAATATAAACATGCTATGTCTGATTATTATGTAATTACTATTGGTTTAAGTGAACATACCCATTTCTAGTTTAATTTTACCTATACATCAAATGGCTAGTAGGCTCTCTTTCGCACAGCATGTAATACTTTGTTGTATGGCTAGTGATAAATGTTTAGTTATATAAATTCAGTTTTTTTATACAGCATTTAAAAGGTATATGTGTACTATCGACCGATCAAGAAAGCTCTAAAATATAACTAAAATTTACAACATGTAGTTTGAGAAATTTAAATGATTGATAATTAAAATATTAGAGGCCTTATTTCTTATAACATAGGGACAAGTGTTTTTTATCAATATATATAATTTTCAGTCAAGTATTATGTATGATAAATTTATAAAACCATTAAATACATATTTATGTCATGTAAACTTAAATTTACAATGACCTATTTTATACATAAAAAATATATTCTATGTTTACCCTAGAATTTTTGTTAACATAAATAAAAAAGCACTATACTTTTATATGTTATATATGTAAAACTTAGAAGTTCTCTTTTCACATTTCTCTGTATAATCAAATCAGCTCTCAAGATTAAAATTACAAATTTGTAAACATCCAAATTGAAATGATTACTAGAAGTAGATTAAAAGTTGCCTTAATCTATTTATAACCTTATATAAAATGTCAAAATTGGGTTATTACAAAATTTATTTTGATACTATGTATTTATGTTGCATTAAATGAAACAATGTTGATAATATTTCAACTCCCTCAAGATGCACATAATGTGTATAATTGTTATATTTCCTTAAAAACAAGTATTTCATTTGTACAAATCTTAATTATGTACAAATATTCATTATACATTTCAGCTCATCGTTTCTTAGAGCCATTTAGAGATCAATAATAATTCATAGATCAGACCTATGAGTTCCCAAAATAACACTCAATATCTATATTTTGTTGAATAATCTTTGGGCGACACAACCAGACCCCGACCTTTTCTCGCACCACGATACACAGTTTCAATTATGTCTATCATCTCCTGTTTATCTTCCAGAGGCCAATTGATCTTGTTGTTGTTTCCCGTACCCAAATCTATCATTATGTGCTTATTACGGAAGAAAAACATCACTGTGCATGGATCATACAACTCATACCTGTAACATACAATAGATAAGAATTAGAAAACTTCTGGGTAAAATCTCAGGTCAGTTATAATAATATATAATCATGTACATTTTATTAAAATCAGGAACTTCTGTTATATCAACAAGGTAGATGACAGCAAAATTCTTCACTTTTTCAGCAATGCTATACAACACTTCATCCATTTTCATGCAGGTTGGGTCCCAGTCATGTCCAAATCTAATTACCTGTTTGAAAGTAGATTAATTAATTACTTTTCTACATAAATATAAAGTCGCTATATTATAACGAAAGGTTATAATTTACATTTTATTACGATTTTATTGTGATACTTACGACGACGCGGTCTTCTTCAGAGAGTATAGCCTGATCTACTTGCCATCCGTTGTGTAAGTGTCCTAACATGTAACTCATTTTGGTTATATAGTTCTACGAGTTACTTTAAAAACTTAAATAGACGAAATAAGTACTCTAAAAGCAATTTTTTTTTCTAACAATCTGACTCCTGAGACAGTTATGATTAGTCTTGTCGTTACTGTCAACACAACTGTCAAATGTGTTCTTTGTGGCTTATTTGTGCCATGAAGGCACAGATTATTTCGCTAAATGTCATGTGCGATAGAGAAGACACGATTGAGATTGATCGGTACGATCAAGATTACAGGCTCAATTTAATTTTGAAGGTATGATAGTAGTAGACTGTTTGTAAACTCATAACCTGTTTAATCTCGGGATATCCTATCAACTAATTAGTCTAGTGTCTACTGCTCGAAGCGTGAACCAGAAGTGAAGTCTCCTTCGTACTCGGTGCCGATAGTTGGCGGCGATTCATCGGTGGTCTTGATGTTGCAACTCGTACGATTCCCACGTTATGTGGTACGAAGAATTATTGAATTCACGGCGATCGCTTTGGTGGTATTTGTGTTGTATTCCCCAGAATGCTCGAGTAAGGTGTTACGAGAATTCTTGAATGTGGAATGTCGATGGGAAATATATTACGAAAAGTAGAGATCGCTGAGTTATCAATACTCTATTCTAGTGCAATTATAACATAATAATAAACTGTCAGATGTTATCGGTGATCCTTGATGACATATTTTTCGTGTAAATCACGATTTTTTTGTTTTTACCCATAAAACACAACTACTATCAGGAAGGATAAATAATAAAGTACATGCTAAATAGTTTTTATTCATTTTTAAAGTTTAGCCATAAACATGCTTAATTAGGAGCTCTGGTGGTGATCGCTATAATCGTCAAAATGTTATCGACTAGAGTATGTTTAAATAATCTATCAAGGTAAAATTTACAAGAATCGAAAGTTTTTATTTTTGTAGTAAATATATTATGCTCTCAATTACTTGTGGTCAATTTTGCACCGATAGGTACTTCTCTCCCTATCCTGTATATTTTTGTTTGCTAATTTTTTTATATATATTTATGATGAAAATCCACAAAAAGCTTCCAAAAAATCCAAAGCTTCCAAAAAAAGATATATACATTTTATAGGTGTATGTATGTTAGTATCTTTGTTCACGCTTTTTTCTGAAACTGTGGGTTGGATGGTTTTTTTGTAGATAAATACATAAAAAACACTCGGAATCTAGGAAAATACAAACGTTCATCACACAAATATTTGCATGCCATGGGAATCGAACTTACTACACTCGGCGTTGTAATCAGTTACATTAACCGCTAGATCGACAGTGCATGATTCATTGTTCTAAAGCAACCATTTGTTGGCCAAACATCGGCTAATACCTAGGGGTTGGTTAAAAACTAAATAATTGTTATTTCATTAAAATAGTTGGTAATTGTATTATGTAAATTAAAACATAGAATTTAATGACCAAAAGTATATTAATCAGTCCGATACATTTATTTCTCTATTGAAGTTAGATGAGACTAATTTTGTTAAATGGTATTTTACTTTTCCGTGTGAATTTTGTTCGAAAATTTCACTATTTTATTTAGTCTATTTGTTTATTCATTCATACTCTGCATACTCGTTACTTTTTCTAATAAATTGTTCCACGACTGTATCGTGGCTGTAACGACAAGTTTTACTAGACTGTCACTTTCCTCCTACAGTTATAGGATATAACGATCCCATCCAGAATCAAGGTCCATTGTTAGTGCGACTATATGTCCATCGAGCATCTAAAAGTAATAAGCACATATAAGCGGCTAACTTTGATTACGTCGTGGATATTGAAATCAATTGTATGCCAAAATTTCATTCTTGTTGTAAATGCTTACGATATATATATTAATAATACGATGTTAATAATCATTTAGTTTAATGTTTTACTTTACCTTTAATAAGTGAGCTAACAATAAACACAAAAGAAATGTTTCTGTGTAGTATAGTGAACTGAAACGATTTGTTTTCTTAATTCTGTTTAATGTTTGTTTATAAAGAGGCGCGTGAGCGCGCGGGCGTCGGGGTTGGCACTTCGCCATCGGAACGCGGTCACACACCAAAACACACCGATTTCTTGGGAAAAAATAACGAGTTCGCTGCTAGTCGGGTTCGCGGTCGGTTCAGCTTTCAAACCAAGTCTAAAAGTTATTACAATTTATACTCTTAATTTTTAGGTAAAAGCTTATTTTTTAAAAAATTATATAAAAGCTAAGGGGAAATTGTCAACTGTGCATTTTGTTTATCCGAAGATTGAATTTCACAAAGTATAATGAAATAGGTCGAGCGTCACGGCCGATCTATAACCTCGCCAACTGCATGAACAGTGTGCGAGAACGTGATTTTAGCAATCGCCTAAACTAATCAATTTTTTGCAATCATTTTATCGTTGACAAATAAATCAGTGCTATGTTTCGTATGGTGCGACGTCAGAGACGTGAACAATTTTGTTCTATATTTAATGTTTAATTTTCTAACGAAATAAGCTATCTTTTCTATGTTGTACATATGACATGTATTTTTAATAACAAACACTGTTTCGATTGAGTGAAATAGTAAAATAATCCATTTAGCTCCGTGCGGAATGGACGCCGTGTACCCCGCCGCCGCGTCGGTGCTGGCGCGCGGTCGACGCCGGCGACGAGCCGAGCCTCGTCAGCGTCATCGCACCATGCCCGTCACCTTCGCCGAAATCAAGGTTACATATTGCAAGAGTTTCAACAACACATGGTACTCGGGACACATTCATCTTAATATTTTCTTGTTTTTTCTAAGAATGAATATTATTTATAGTCTACCAACGGCGTTTATATCTTAACTATGTTGCAGTCGTAAAGTGTCCTTACCAACGTTATATTACTTATACTAGTCGAAGCCATCTTTTCCGGATTAGAAGTATCGGAGCATATCACCCTGCTTCACTTCGGTCTAACATACTATATATTAACATAGGTTTTTAAAATTTAAAATTGAGGATAAGCCAACGCCAGATGTTTAATAGTTCATTTTAAAATAAACTACATAAGTGAAACAACATTGCAGGAGGTAGACGAAGAAAAGGAAACCAACGAAGAGGCGCACGGTGCGAGGGTTGTGAGTGCGGCGACTGTGTATGAAGAACGTCGCCGTCGGCCGGACCTTCTGGAGGAACATCTTGGCCGGGAGTTCGCAGAGTTTCGACGGAGACGTGCACGTCGTGATCACTTCCACGAGCCCGACGAACTCGCAATATCTACCTCCCCACCAGCTCCTTCTGCGTCATCCCCGCTATCGCGAGCCAACAGCGAGCCCAGTCCGACCACCGAGCCTTCTTGATCCTTGTATGGATTCAGTACGTTGGACTAAGAAGATATCGCGATACAATTAATTGTTGAGACTATAACACGTAGCCCTGCCAAGCTTATGCCATTAAATGTTTTAAGAGACGTGAACGAGTAGGTTCGGCCAGATGCAGTATTATTCAACTATTTATTCATTAAACACACAACTACGGCTTGGCTTCTCACGGCTGTAATTTCGTAATAATAAAATGAGAAGTACGGTTAGAAAAAGAAATTAAATAATATGATATGTAAGTAAGTATTTATAAGTATTTTATAAATGATTCTTGAGTAATACGAATGACATATAAATTAGTTTCTGTTGTAATTTTAGTGTGGATCATAGATCCAGACATGGGTAATGTTAACTGCCAAGGTAAAAACATATTATGTAAAAAACGGAGGGTCTTCATTCGACTCGTATATCCGATACGTGTTTAAATCTGAACCGATTTGTATGCAGTGTTTGTTATATTGTTATAACAACCAGTTATCCGACCGCCTGTTCCCAGCGAACGATTTTTTGGTTGCATGTAATTTGGAATCGGCAATACAAAGAAGGTATTCGTCCAAATGACATCGTGTAAAAGATCATCTCAGTAAAATGCCCAAGGCAACTTACATTACAAATTTATCTGAATAAGGATTATTAATAAATTGGAATAAAGAGCTTCGCAAATAACCTGTAGGTTTTTACTAATTTGTAATAAATAAAAAAACTAACCACGAGAGAGCATTTGAAGAGTCATTATACATACAAACCATTCTTGTCAATCGCTCTTTCTATGAATACGTCAATAATAGTAGAATATGTTTATACTAGTCAAAATCGTTAAGTGGCTTAAAATAAGTGAGCGGAGATACAGACAGAAACAGACAGAGACTTTGTTTTATACTTTTATAGATTATTATAACGGGGCCTACTCTTACAAAGCCTTCTGGTTGACGGTCAAATGTAATAGTAATCAAGGACAATACGTTATGAACATAGACAATTTAACTACTTTTTAATGATTTGATATTTTATTAACATCCCGAAAAAAACACATGGCGTTTCAACCAACCAATTCGTGGCAACTCTGGAATCATCTCCTTATTACATACGCTCACACATGTTAGTATTTTACAAAAATAAGCCATCATACTGAGAAGATTGTATATGATATCGTGTGGGCCGATTGTGGCGTCGCTCAAAAATAAGACGATTGTAGAAAAGCCTTCATTCGTTCCATGCGATTCCTGTGTTTACACATATATTAACTTTCTTTTAAGTAAATTACACTTTTTGTCATTTCATCATAAAATATAAGGATTCATTCAAGAATACGATTGTAGTTATTTTATAAAAAACACCATTTTTAAAAGGATTCGTTTATTTTAAGAATAATAAATAAATACGACTCTCAAGCACGCACCTCAAACATCTTCAATAAATAGACAAGTCTCTGTACACTAGGTTCAGACTAACATACATTATTATTTAAAGGGAACAGATAACGTATTTAGTATAACTTATAACAGCGATATTTTAATATAATCACTTATCTATGACAAATATACATGTATTCAAAAACTTAATTAAAAATATTTATATATATTATATAATTCTATTTTTGTAACGAATAACAACTTGCTAAAAATTCACATTACAAACTTAGTTGTGGTGCAATTTTTTGGTATTTAGATTAGGAGAAATTTCATTAAAATGTCTATCATAAGCTGCTACATAAGCGATGGTCGTACAACAAAACATATTGTAACTCAAAGTTGTCTTTGTATTTTTCCTTCTTTCAAACTAATCAATATTGGTTTTTGAACATTCTACATTTTTCTGAAGATTAAAAATAACGAATTAAAAATATGATGAAATAATTATAATATTAAAATACATTCGTAGTAAAAATAATTAGATTTTATTTTGCGGTTTGTATTACTAGTTTGTCAGCGTTTAGAACAGCTTTGGATCTTAAGTAAGTAATAATATATGTACCTGACACCTTCGTATTACAGATTTGATTTTATAATTTCACCATCTCTTTAACATTTCCCAAAAAGAAAAACAATTTATCATAACGCGAGTGAACGTTTTAACTTGTTATTTTGATTTAAAAGCGTATGTCTGGTCTTGGCTAGGTTAATAAAAGCTATACTCAATAATCTGTTCGTGCTGTTTTTCTGTAGAAAATATTCATTTATTTATTTTCCGTAAACTTGAGCAGAGTATTGGCTTTAAGTAATTTCTAAACATTTTATATAAAAGTTGTTATTATTATAGATTCATGACTATTAAAACAAAACAATATACTCTAGAATTATTAAACCTAACAATTGTAAATTATTTAAGAAAATGAGGTTCTTCATAGGTACGTATAATATATTTAGACGGATTATTGTATATTTATTTACTCATATTAAAATTATGACTTATAACTTTGGGATCTTATTAATATTTTTAGTAACAAAATGATTATATTATTATGTTTAACGATCTTACTCATTAAAGAAAATGTCCCATTAAAACATTATTTTTGGCTACACTCATTAGTAGTAGTATTTACCCATAAGTTTTTTTTCTTTTTGTCTCTAACAAGACCAAATCTTCGATCACTGTGGCAACATAATATGGCAAACGTTTAATACCTGCAAATAACAGTATAAACATAATCACTGGATATTAACGTCTAGTGGTTATAAACTCTAGTATCTATGTCATATAAAATCTATCTTACGTCTAATATATTTTATATAATTTATTTAACGAGTACATATTGTAGTCGAATACTGCTTCAGTCCAACTCGGGTTAAGGCTAAGTGTCGTCTAAAATATACAACGATAACTTTAAATATTATGTATATACATATTGTACCAATTCAGTTATTGTTAACACCCTTGTAAATACATTTATATGAATCATTGCTAATTAATTTATTTGTTAAGAATTGTATTATAAAATTAAATCTAACTAAATAAATATTTAATGTATTTCACTACTTTACCTATGTCTAAAATTGTCATGTCGTGTAATACTGTACAAAACTTAACTACTTATTTGTCGTAGTAATAAAGTCTAGCATCCATTTCAACCGTTACATTTATAGGAGCGGTATCGATCCGACGGAGGACCAACGTCAACAGTTCAATGGCCGAACGAAGCGAGCGGGACTCGCCTCGAGCGAGTGCTAATGGACGGTAAGATAAGACACTGATACCGGTCTCGTCGAGAGCTTCGAGACGCAGGGGTCGCCACTAGCGCGTGTCCGGCTCCTCGGCCTGCGCGTCCGTCTCCGCCGCAGACGGGATCGTGTGCAGCAGGCGCGGCGGAGGCAGCGCGCCGGGAGACGCCGGCGGCTCGTCCGCCACCACGGCCGGCTGCCGAGTGAGCCGCGGCCGCGCCCCCGCCGCCGCCACCGGAGCGCCCGCCGAGCCCGCCGCGCCCGCTCCGCCGGCGCCCGTCGCGGCGCTGCCGCCGGAGCGTGACGTGCGCCACGTGCCCGTCGATGCCGTCGCGTTGGATCCGGAGGAGTCGTTGCGCGAAGAAGACAGATTAGAATCTTGCGAGGTCTTCCGTGCGACCAGCCAGGAGGCGGCGCGTCTCGGAGGAGGCGGCGGGCGGCCGTAAGTTCGCCACGAGTCGGACCGCGAGGACGAGAACTCCACGGAGGACGACACGGAGCCGGTGCGGGCGGGCGGCGCCGGCGGCTGGCGGGGCGCGGGGGGCGCGGGCGCGGCCGACCGGCGCCCGCACGCCCGCAGCCAGCGTAGCAGTCGCTCGCTGCCCGCCTCGCTGACGGCGGCGGTGCCGGCGCCGGCGGTGGCGCCGCCGGCGGGTAGGAGTCGTCGACAGGCGCAGGTGGTTCCGTGCTGACCGCGAGAGGACCGTTCCGCGAGACTGTTAGTGTTTGCTGGTGTTTGCCGGTTGCTAAAGTTCGATGAGTGTCGACATCGTCCGATTCCTCTTGTAACGCGAGATTCCTCGATCGCTTTGCATACCAACGCACAGTCTTTTTTGAACTGTTTTGTGAGGATCGCATACAGAAATGGGTTGCAGCACGAGTTCAGGGGTAGTACAAAAACCGTGAATACCTTCGCCTCCTCCAGGGAGACGAGCTGGGCACCGAAGGCGGCGGTGAGTGCGAAGAAGGCTATAGGTGACCAGCATAGAAAGTCCGTGAAGACGAGTAGCGCCATTCGTTTTGCTATACGAGAGTCATTCGAGTTCCAGGCTTGCGAGCCACGGATCGCACAGTACATCTTGAGGTAGCATCCGAGCAAAACCAAAAAGGCCAGTCCATTTATGATAAGTAAGGTGACAACATAGCTGAGTGCGGCGGGCGTGCTCGTCTCGAAAGGAAGGCACACGGCAAATTTCCGATAGTCAGAAATACCGAGAAGTGGAAGTGCGGCCGCGGCGAGAGAGAAAGCCCAGCCGGCTGCCATCACCACCGCCGCGTGTCGCAGGGACAGCCGCTTGTTGAGGTGCATGGCGTGCGTGATGGCGTAGTTGCGTTCCAGAGTGATGACGGCCAGCGTGTACACCGACAGCTCGGAGGACAGCACGCCGAGGAAGCCCGCGAGTCTGCAGCCACCGGACATCTGCCATGCGATAGCATGCGCGCGAAACTCGCCCAGTGTTCCCGCGTCCACCACGGCTAAAAAACCTGTCATAATCGTTATTAAAGAATTCTTATTAGACCCAATTTTGTAAATTTATTCAATATTGTAAAATAAAGCAATTAAATTACCTAAATAAATGCCCATAAAAAAATCTGCGGCCGCCAAATTCGTAACGAGAAATCGAGGAACATCAATTCGGCTTCGGCTGAACACGAGCACGAAAACAACTGTGCCGTTGCCCAATAGCGCCAACAGAAATACGGCCCACACTCCACATCGTAACGTCCACCAATCGAATAAATCTACGCATGGTAGAAATGGACCTGGTAAAATAAGATCGTTTTTTATTCCGTTACAAAAGTCAAATTTAGTTTTTTGTTAAATAAATAAAATATTATTATTGTCGTTCGTGATTCTCACCCGGCAGCGGCAGGCAACGAACTCGACGAGTCCCAGGGAGCCTCAGTTCGGCCGCACCCACGTCGCCCCAGCCCACCGCGGCCAGTCGGGATCCGCCCTCCCCGGTCGCGTTCACTAAAGACACATATTTATTGAAACCGAAACACAAGAGACCGAAGGCAGTGTTCGTGGGGACTGAAGGTGCGTACGGTAGTGCGGCCAGATGTCGGTGGCGTTGGCCCAGGCGGCCAGGTCGACGTGCGCGGGCGGCAGCAGCACGAGGTCACTGAACTGCTCGCGCTCCGCGTCGGCCGCGTCGGCCGCGCCGCCCGCGTCCGCGCCGCCCTCCATCAGCGGCATGAACTCGCAGCAGTGGTATGCGTACGACAGCACCAGCGTCTGCAAATTGGCCCGCGTACGACATGTAGTGTTCTCTTATGAAAATGTATGTATCATGTTTATCCGACTCCATACTTATCGTTTTTCGGCCGTACCTGTATTCTGGGGAACAGATCCGGGGGATGAAAGCGGCGCAGCGCGGGATTGTTGTGCGCTTTGAGATGCAGCAACCGCTGAAGTCCGCTAGCCGGTAGTACAGGGAACACGTTGTTGCCTACATTCCTAATGATTTATATCAGCGTTAATAAAAAGGACTCTTGCCTAGAAAAAGCCTCGCCAAGCGATCAAACGGTGCAAATATTCGTCTTTTGTTTCAAATTATTTTTTCCATTTGCAGTTAAAACTTGAGACATTTATACCTTGGAGTAATTGTGAAAAACTATTATTAATATTCTTGCGATACAGGCTGGTTTATTTTCCGATTATACGCCCGGAATTGTGAATTGCGTTTGCGATGACGATGGCAACTGCTGCTAGCTTTGTTACCAATATGCCAAGCGATCGGGATTAATACAGTAGCTATTTATGATTTTTAGTTGTATGTACTTCATGAAATTAATTCTTATGTATATATAAATATTTTAAATTATATTTAATCACATAAATAAGTACTGTCATATCAACAGAGAGTTACAAATAGAATAGATACAATGAAAGTGAGATTCCGTCGACGTACGAAACACAGCTACGAAGCTAACGAAACATAGACTGAATTAACTTACAAATCTTCTAATTTAGAAATGGGGACGAATGCTTCCATGTCGATGTGTTCTATTTGGTTGTCCTCGAGATCTCTGAAAATACACGTACAAAAATAAGCATCCAGGTGCATCGTGATAACTTTATGCCGAGGACAGAGGGAGAATATATTTTGTTCTTATCAGATGTAGTTACAACTCTGCAGCATGTATCCTCACACAATCGAAATAATGTTAACGACGGTCCAAGACTAAAGTAGAACTACACACGGAGCGTTGAAAGTGCCCAAAAAGTTAGTCAAATTTACTGTCCCAGTGCCTAATGACATTAATTACGTTGGGTTGACAAGCTTCAAACAAGGGTTAGGCTGTTTAGTTTCTGTATTATCAAATTGCTGGTTGTTGGATTTGTTCAGTTTAAAATAAGGACGTTACGTTACTCGTTTTAATATTAATCATACTAATGTTTAAAGAGCTAAACTTTATTTTTGTTGATTATTCCGAATTCATCCGCAACAAAACAATCCAAGTTGTAACAAATTATACACTTGTACCAAAGCTTACTATTCTATATAAGTGGTATCCAAATCTCTGTAAACACAATTTTAATAATTTAAATCATTTGTCACGAATTTGATAGTATAAAATAACAAAAACTTCGTGAAAAACAATTAACATGTTTGTTTTGATTTGCGGTCGCATGAAAACCTGTAATTTGCGTTAAGAACCTCACGTATTCGTTAGCAAAATAATTCTCTCATCCTCGGGATCTACCTTAGTTCTCCAAAATAAAATAAAACATATATTTTTAAAGATGGTAATAGCGTAGAGGTTGTTTTGTTGAACTTCGTGTAGGACATATGAATTCAATTGTAACTCAAATAATGAAGAAGTTTTACGTTTCTAACTGGTGATCTCTTAAATTTAATTTTTAACCTTGTAAACGATTCGAACGATATTATCTTGGTTTGATTTAACTTGGGAAAGCAAAAAAAAATACACTGCCTATTCTTGTTCTTCATGTTGGAGGAACGTTTGTGATTGTCGCCGTCCGCGCCGCCCTATACGGTTATCTAATCGCACGAGGTCTCGACTATTGAATAAAAAATAAGTGAACTTTTAGAATATTGATATTTTGTTACGATTTTACATAACCAATAAAGTAATCGAAATAATCATTTCTTCGGCAACCAAAACCACAAGGGACGTTAACCATGGTGGTTCTTTTATAAATGGCTTCACTAAAATAGCTCTAGTCATGCGTGTGTCAGATTAAGTAAGAAATAAATAAATAATTAGACAATTACAAACAAGGCTTACACTATGTATTGTATGTTTTAATCAATTCTCTAATAATAATAATTTAATCTTAGTTATTTTTGAATTGTGTTGATTACATTGATATTAAATAAGAGGGTAATTCGACTTTTCTGTTCAATATTGTGAGTCACGTGATTTGTAGTAAGGCTTATATAAGTGATGGAAGCTCGGTACAGAACACTTTTGACTTTACGTTTACTTTTCACTTTGATCCTGGACCAGCAAGCTGCTGCTAACATTTAAGGTACGATATGATTTTGTGATATAATATAATTGTTATTGCTTGTTAAATTATTGATGAATATATGAATTGTGTTTTTGCAATTATCAATATACAAAGTTCGTATTATATATACAAAGTTAGTTTAATTTTATTTAACTAAAATTACTGTATTTTTGGATATTGAAAAAGGGTAGAATCTACATTCCGAACCGGTGGTAGCTTTACTTTAAATAGTTGGTTAAATGACGATTGAAAAGTGCTTGCTTCAAGTAGGCACTTGAATAAAGTATATTTTGATTAAGGTAATTGGTTTTATTGCAATTATTAATTGATACAATATTACGTTTACTACAGCTATTATAATGGCTAAATAAATATTTGTGTTTCATATATAATCTTTTATTGTCTTATAACCTTAAAATATAATAAAATAATAAAGAAATAGAAATTATTTTAAAATATCCTGACGTCATGTATTAAGTCTCTCTATAAAAAATCTAACACATGCGACCGAGGCGAGGCTACTTACAGCAGCTGCAGGCGCGGCGTGTGCAGGAAGGTGTCGGCGGCCACGCGGCGCAGGCGGTTGCGCGCCGCCAGCAGGTCGTGCAGGCGCCGCGCGCCGCGCAGAGCCTCCTCGCCGATCGACTCGATCAGGTTGTCCGACAAGTCTCTGCAGAAAGCAACGCGACATTTACACATAGTACGAAGCATGTACGAGATCGGAGAATAGACGGACGAATTTTCATTGATTTAGCTAATTCTTGTGATTCGTATATGGCTTAATTGATTATTGTCCGGTATAGCATTTGAGATTATTTAGAGATTAGTCATTTTGTAAAAGAGTAAAAGTAACAAAATAACAATAAATATTCACAAAAAGTATACATAATAATATCACATCGCAAAGGAGGCAAAAACGTACAAAGTTTGCGTGCGACGGCGAATATCTTTATGTTTTAGATTACGAGTGTAATTTAATTTGTTATCGTAGGAACATTTTGTAATTAAATTACAAATATATTTCCAGCCTCGTTTTTACTTACATTAAGTAAGTCGTAAGGCTGGCAAACCAAACTTATTTGTAGTAAAATATGTACGTAGTATATACTATTTGTAGCACTGGTTTAACACATTTTAAACTTTCGCTGCACGTGACGAATAGAATATGTTTTTGCTTCGAAGTAACAAGCGAAGAATTACAGAACTGACTATTCAAATTTTCCCGTCGATTTCACTTTCTTTATTTCGGGTTTCAAAATATTTTCGCATGAGTTATAGATTTGTACGATCACTAGATACCACATTAAACCCGTTGTGTAGAGGATTACTCACAGCACTCGAAGCTCCGCGCATTCGTGCAGTCGAGGGACGCGTTGTAGCTGGTTCGATCGAAGGTCCCTGTCCGAAGCGAAACATTCTATCAACTAGGTCGGGCTTATTCACAGACAGAAATTATTTTCAAGATAGTAGATATCAGTTAATAATTAATATATATATTTAAATAATTAGTTAATAATCATTATTTGAAGTTTCTCTGGTTATACGGAAATTAAAAAATAACAAACTATTTTTAAAATTTTATTAGAAATACTAAAAGCACAAAAAGAAATATTGTGACAGTAAATAAATACGAAAATGAGCAAATGTTATTTTTATCGTTTGATAATTTATCTGCAAATTTCAATGTAGAGTAGTTCCAAAAACTTTTATATCATCGAAACGTTGCCAAACGCAGTTCATTCTGCCCACGTTAATTGCTAATAGTAATAATTCAATGATAGTACGCTCGAGGTTGCCGTGAAGTACTATCGAAAGGTTTCGAGATGTAAGCGCGGTTCGCTTTATGTGTACGGCTTTGGCCTCGGTTAGAAGGCGACATAAAAATTGGCGTTTATTTGACATTTACGTTCAGTTAGGCTAAAATAGGCTTTGGCGTCATTATTTTAATAAAATCAAGTGTACGCTATAAATTTTCTCGTAGTCCAAAAACATATATGTACATAAATATTACGTACAAGGTTTATAATTTTTAAGCCAATGGATATCGAAAAGCATAATGAACACTAACAAGGCTCGTAGCTGCGGTGCGTACACGCACAGGTCGTGCGGCACGTGCGTCAGGCGCGCGCGGTCCACGCGCAGCGTCCGCAGGCGCGACGAGCCGTTCAGTACTGGCAGACGATCTAGACCCCGAGCCTCGGACAGTATGCTAAAGATAAATGAAAATTAAATCCTTAGATGTTACTTCGAGATTAGAGATTATTAAAAGCGTCAATGTCTAAACGAAACTCTCATAGTCAACGCTCTCCGTCACCGCTATATCCATGACCTAATAAAATATAAATTATTGCTTAATTTAATGACGTCAGATCGAAACCGCGAGTGGACCGTAAGTTCATCACACATTAAAGCGCTCAGGTCGCTGGATGCTGACATTATCTATAATTGGCCACTCGTCGGGCAGCATATCCGCCGTGTGTGTATTCTGCACTTCGCGGTTCCCGTTTCCCTCCCCGAGCCCCCCTCCGCCCCGGCTCCCTCCGCCTCGCGCACCGAATGACCTCGTTCCGCCAAACTTGCAACGGCTGACTCATGTTTTGCTTGCTCCAAGCACCGAGCAACGCACGATGCACGCCTTACCAACGACGATTATTACGTGTGCATGTTACGTAAGCTCATTGATTAAACAGTCGAGGGAAATTTTATTTGTAGCTTAATCAACTCATCAGCTAGGGCAGTATTATGCTATTAAAATGGATGATCAACGAAATATTTATTTTCATGGTATACATTTTTTCATCTAACTTCATATATACAGGGTTATCGGTAATCCGACGTATTCCCGTTAGGAGGTAATAGGGGTGATTATTTGCGATAATTTTAACCCCCATATGCATGATGCAAAAGTGAACCATTTTTGAGTTATCACGTTTTTTAGATTTTTTCAAACTAAGTCAAAAATGCAACTTCAAAAATGTATTAAAAAAAAAGTATCAATACAAATCTATTTTTTTCTTCTGATTTATAAAAACGAATAAATACTGGTTATTTGTCAATATTAAAATAATAATTATCGGTCCAAATGTAAAAACGAGAGACGGAAAAAGATATTATTTCAATATTTTTTTGATTTTTTTTCCACAAAAATGCCTTAAAAACAAAAAAAATCGTTATGAAACTTGTCCTGCAGATTATGTTAAAAACAGAACTGTATTATCAGCTCTCCAAAAATGTATAACAACTAGGAACTTATTTCAAAACAACCGAAATAAAATGACCACAAAGGACGTTTTTATAAATCAGAAGAAAAAAATAGATTTGTATTGATACTTTTTTTTAATACATTTTTGAAGTTGCATTTTTGACTTAGTTTGAAAAAATCTAAAAAACGTGATAACTCAAAAATGGTTCACTTTTGCATCATGCATATGGGGGTTAAAATTATCTCAAATAATCACCCCTATTACCTCCTAACGGGAATACGTCGGATTAACAATAGCCCTGTATCGTCCATCAACATCATCCTCCTGCCCTTATCCCAATTTTACTTGGGGTCGGCGCAGCATGTCTTCTTCTTCCATACTTCTCTGTCGGACGTCATCTCACTAGTAACATTCTTTCTAACCATATCGTCTTTCACATAATCCATCCATCGTTTCTTGGGTCGTCCCCTACCTCTATATCCATTCACATCCATTCTCAAAACCTTTCTCACAATATGGTCCTCATTCCTCCGCATAACATGCCCATACCAAGACAGCCGGTTTCCAGATAGCTTCTCGGTTACCGGTGCCACTTTCAAACTTCCTCTTATGTACTCATTCCTTACTCTAACCATTCGCGTAACACCACACATTCCTCTCAGCATTCTCATCTCCGCCACATGCAATTAACCAATAACCCTGTATATTTTTTAAATAATCTTGAGGTTTCACATCAACTATAAGTTTTAATTTTAGCTAAAAGTGAATGAACACGACATTTTCTTAAAGGTTTAAGTTTTATATGCTAGCCTACCTTATACCGAATTACTTCATAAAGTCCTAATAAATATATCATGATAACAGTTACTTTGACGTGAAGGACTTAATCCCTTATTTTATTTTTGTTTAAAATACTTTATTGCACAACACAGGAATACATAATATAAACACAAAACATTAAATAAATGGTGCGCAAAGGCGGTCTTATCGCTTAGGTATAGCGATCTCTCACAGACTACCTTTGGTGATAGAAGCTTAGAACGAAAACAGGTAAGTGCAGACATAGTCTATCTATTGATGATGAGAGGCGATAAAACTATAATATAAAATATTTATACTAATGTATACACACATAATAATATTGTATATATTATATAATTATAGACTATCAATATATATACATAATTATAAACTAACCTTATGTAATGATTTAGAAAAACTTTATTAATATTCTTGTACAAATCATGACCACGGACAATTACTTTTGAATCGAGTGATCAATCTTTTAAAAGCATTAAACGCAAATAGTCATTCTTGTCTCAGGTAAAATAGTATAATGTATTGATTTACGTTTGTCGACTTCAGAACCAAATGTTTCGATTGCAATTGTCATTAAGCAAAAATTAACCATCGTGCTGTGATCGTACTCGTATAACCCTTGTGTTGATCGGAGGGTTTTACTTGGATTATTGGGGTGTTAATTTTTATTTAACGAATAGTTGATCTTCATCCTGTGATCGAGCAAGTTAGAAGCCCGTTAGATTAATTTCGGAGGTATAACCGCAGTCTAAAGTAATGTAGCTCACGAGTTTGTAACTTTGTGTTGCAGTCTCTTTCCTACGGACTCTTAGCCAATAAACACGATAACAAATTTGTATTGGGGACATCGTATCAACAGAAGTAGGACAAGTCTTGAAACAAAATGAGGTTATTCTGCGCTTTTGTATTGGTATCGCGGTATCAGCTTTTCTTTGAAGAAATAAGAATGTAGTTAATAATTGTTGCTCGGTATTGAGGGTACATACGTACGTTGAATAAACCGGAAACACTCCAGATTCTCCCGGATCCGTATTTGATGGCCTATTGTCTAATAATATTCTGCAGGAATACAAAAATTGGTATTTGTACACAGAAAGGTGATCCACTCAGGGGCTGAAGGCTGGCTCATTATTTCAGTAGAGAATTAGAATTTCGATTCAACAGGGAAATGTTGTCAGCACTCTTCGCGGTAATAACTTGAACAGTAGCTATTTGTAATTTTGTTGCGTATATATTATTAGATAAGTCCTTAATGTAAATTAAAAGAAACGAGGGTTTATTTTAGGCCTACAGTGTGGTAAGACGAGGCAGGTGTGCGAGCGCGTGTTGATGCAGTTGCGAGAGCGGGTTCGCGCGCAGCTCGAGGCGCACGAGTCGCGAACACGCGTGCAGGACTCTTGACACGCGCTCTATGCGGTTGTTCGCCAAGGACCTATAGATAGTATTTCTTTAGTATTCATCCTATCCATTATATTATATTGTTATTTAACACAAGCTCATGTTTAATAGTATTTGTTTATAGAGCAGCTGAATACTTTAACACATTTTAATTGATAAATATCAATTAAAAATGTTTCACGCACTAACTAAGGGTCTAAGGTGATTGCGATGAATTATTTTAAAATATAATATGACCCGTCGTTAGGTGTAGATACACCTAATATATTTTTGTTGGTTATAATTTTTGTTCATTTGATACTCACAAATCTTCAAGCATCGGTAACAGATGGACAGCGGGTGGCAGCTCGCTCAGTAGATTTTCCTCAAGTCGCCTGTACAAACACAGATTAATTACAAAACCATTTTGTGTCAAGGTTTAACAAAAAGTGTTCTCTGTAAAGTAAAAGGACGAACAGTAAACATCCAATTTAATGACAAGGAAGATGTCCGGACGTTGGACTAAGTACTCGCTGTTTAACAATTCTTTGCATGTCTTTCATTTGACCTCAAGGTACGCAAGAGTAATTCGGAGTTATTCACAAATTGTTTAACTCTATCGATACAAATTATATTACATGAGGAGATTACATTTTCATTTTAATAGGTTTAAGTTTTCGGGGAATTTAAATGATCAAATAAACGAGTTTAGTATTTAATTGACTTTGTATAGATACTAAAACAAATTGGAAACCTCTCCTTGTGGCCTTCAAGTATGTATCGGATATTATTATTTATTATGTTAAGAAGTTAAGGTTTAATAAATATTATTGGCTTATGCAAAGTCAGTTCAGTTTAATTTATTGACATGTATATCTTAATAAATCGTTTGAAATACAATTTGCAACTTGTTGATTGAGTAAACAAGGATCGACAAACCGAGTCTCAGAGGGATACACTCGCTCTTCGAGAAATTAATCACAACGAATGATATTTACGCTTCTCCTTACGCGCCGAAACGCTCCGAGCTCGAACTGGTTCAATTTCGCGCTCAAACACTCACATTCATCAAGTTACTGTTTGTGTTGCCAAATAAATCCAGCGCCCCGATAAATAATGACAGTCGAATTCATGGCTAATAGCCGTTTTCAATAATGCTTATTTCGTACCTAAATATAAGCTTATAAATTAGATACATTCTGATCCGAATACATAAAATGCGCGTTCTTTGTTGCCTTAGGGTTCGCCATGTTGAAACAAGGCAAAGAGCAAAATCGAGTTTTTTAAATATTAAGTGATTATTTCGAGAAATACATATGTAATTACGCATGTCAAATGACATTTTTCTACATAGAATTTAATATTAGTTTTTAATTAGTTTAAAACAGGAACTCAAACTCTTATAAATTCGTTGTTTCATAAACTGGACGATGTTACACATTTTTGTGTTAAGGCAGTTCGTTGCAGGTAATTTAAAACTTTCCAAGAGATTGGTTTATGAGCAAGTAGATGAGTGCGTAAAACGCGGAGGGATGGGGGTGAAAACGGACATTGGAGGACATTAAGCGGTCCGTGGTGCACGATTACGTAATTAGCCGCTGAATGTACACTATGAAAACAAACTGAAGTGCTTTTCACAAGAAATCATTTATGGTAGAATGGTAACAACTTATTTGGCTTTAGAGTGGATAACTCTCGAGATAGACATAATATAATGCTTCTGTGTACAACAACGACACGCTCTGAATACTTTTGACTGGTCGAGCTTCGCGTAGACTCCTTCACGCCGCCTCTGTTATTCTATACAGCGCCAATCAGCAATACCTTATACTATCGTGTTCCGTCTTTTAAAGTGTGTGAGCCTCCTTATTTGCTTTTCGGCAAAAGGGACTACTTAATATCACCTGGCTTATTTGCTCGTCTACTCGTTAAAAATATGCCTAGTATTATTATATGATAAAAGACAACAAAGGTAATGATGTTTTTGCATACTTTAAAATAAGCGAAAGTTATCTTCTCTCTGTTCAGACGGCGAAGCTCTTTTACTGACTTGTTGGCCGCCATAAAACCACACCGGCTATAAATCCTGACGACAATAAAAGCGGCTTTACTAGTACTGAGTGTGAGCTGGGAACGGGGCTGACGCTTTGCATTATAAATTGTGATTGAGATGTAAAATTTTATTGAGTTTCTATCTTTTTTATACTAAAAATATAAATAATATTATCTTCAAATACTCGTATGGAACATATTTCACAGCTTGTAGCAGTTCGACGGTGCGCGTCACACGACCTCCCCGTCTTACAAATACTCGTCACGTGTCACGACCGGATTAGTTTCATCTGATGAGCCTCAATTTTCTCCTAAATTAGAAAGTGTAGTTAAGGCTGGTTCGGCCACTTGGATATCTTCAAATCTTCAGATAATTCTTAGAATTTAGAAATATTCCTTAATTATTAGTTTAAGTTTTGCTGATAAATAAGAAACAAACTGTAATTGATTTCAGTCAGTAATTGATTCAGCAGTCAGCACCAGCACACAAATATTCAGCATGACGATGTCTAAATTAATGAAAAAACACAAAGCGTGTTTTGTTAGTTGTTTTCAGCGGAGTAAACAAACATTATTATCAAACAGAAAAAAAAAACTTAGTAAAACAAACTTATTTATTGGAGGTATTAAAACGAATTTAATTTAACTTAAAATATTACAATGCCGCTTTTGATGATGCGTGGAACTTTACACCAGGCGAAGTTCAGTCAAATAAAAAAACAATTTATACTTTTCTTTCCAGTGAAAAGATAAGATTCTTTTTTAAAATACACATTTTTAGCATTCTTTCCTATGATGTATACTCGTAGTATTTCGAGTCGAAACGGCTACGTTTATGATTATATAACAACAGCATCCAGATACTCTCGGTGCAATCGATCGGCCGGCCGCGCCGAGATCAATGATACTTGCAGACAACGGTCGCGACCGCAACTCGCAACGTCTGTATGACTGACTGCTTACTCACGACACTGACCGTCGGTCGTTTGCCTAGCGTCTACAAAAAGATTGAAACACCATTACTAAAAACAGATATGCAAGAATTCGTGTAACCGTTTTATAGGAATCGCATTCGGAATTGTACTCGTTTAATTAAATAGCGTTTTTAAATTTGTAATGGCGGTCAATGCGGTCACTGAGCCGATTTCTATGCGAATGATTGGCGATGAATAGTAAACCCGTGCTCGCAACCCAATCGCACGCACCGGGTGCTGCTGCCGATACAATCCAGAATATTAAAATAATGTTGTAATCATACAGTTCGAAATGGCCGACGAACATTGGTTTGTGTTTAAAAGCTTTTGTATTTGTACATTTTGTATATCAAACTCAAATAATTATTTTATCTTTTCCGATCCATACACCAGTAGTAAGACAAACTTAGATGATCAAATGGCCCTGAGTGAGCTAATAGACAGGTTGCATCACTACCTGACTATTGTTAGTGCATGTTAATAATTACGCTATCTTTGTAGTGCAGATAAATAAACGCCTACGCCCTAGGCCTAGGTCACGCAGGAAGATAAGATAAATTTTGCAAATGAAATATATACTGGTAATACTTCTTTTGTTACGTTTTAATGCAAATTATTATTAATAAATCGCCTTATATTCGCCGAACTTTACGGTGAACAGACAAATAGAAAAGGCTAGAGATTTGACCAAAATGTATGCTATTTTCTGTAAGATAAGTTCCAAAAAAATAAAATACGTTTCATTCAATATTCCACGTATATATGTAGCCTTCAAATAAAATAAAAAGTATTAGTTAAATGTTGTTTGACTATGTTGCTGTGTAACAAGGAATTGAAGCTTCATCCTTCTAATGGCCAGATCATTTTGAGCCATTTAATTTAGTTGGAAGGAGAAAAAGCATCATGAATGACATTAATAGCGTGCTTGTCCGGTGGCAGGTTAAGTTCATAAAAAGGCTATATATATATATGCTCAAATTTTATCAGCTAAAGCGAAATGGTCTTTTATGTGCTAGACATCTCGAGGAACTCGTTTTTATTAAATTACTGGCTGGTACCCGCGCCTAAATTCGCGTGACTTTAAGCCTCAAAAGTAGGGGTATTATATGGTTGACATACCCGTGTCTTTTTTTTTACATTGATGACTTATTTGAGTGGTTTGCCATCGATAAAAAACAAACCACAAAAACCAAACGTATTAAATTTATAATTTAATCTTGTAATATTAAAAAGTTATGATGTATTTGACTAACTGCGTAATGTCTATTACACGATATTACACGTAGTTCTGTCGGGGTTATAAGCATAGATTTTTTGCAGTTGCGAACACGCGACATAGCCACATAAAGCTGGCCGTGTGCACTGCAAACTGGACTCGCTTAAAAGTAAGTTTTTTGGAACGAGAAGGAACCGGGGTTTAAACATAAAATAATTTGCACCGTACCTCTTTATATTTATAGCTTATTTATTTTCAAATGTAAAGGGATGATGTAACACCATTGGAACTCTAAAAGGTTTTAACCTCATCAGCCCTAGTTCCATAACATCCCAATTTTAATAAAACAAACGCTATATATTCCCCAAGGTTACTACAATACATCAGTGTAAACCGCATACAAATCGGTTTAGCCGATTCCGAGAGTAGCGGTAACAAACGAACAGACAAACAGACAAAAATTCTAAAAATCATATTTATATGATCTATTGCGTTAATAAATACCCCCAGTAATATTTTTTCTAAAATATCTTTCATGTAAAAATTTCATCATCACATCAGTCACGATTTTAATATATGTACCGATTGCCAACGTGGCGAACAGTCCAGTTGTATATTATTTTATTTTATCAATATCAATCCAACATTACATATGTCCACGTTGTGTTTATTATATACACAATTCGAATGCACCGAAAAGTAACGATAAGCTTGTATCATCAAGCTTTCGCCTTGTCAACGTTGTCACATGCTTCCTCCGGCTCTGGCCCAGAAAGCGTGTACTAACTAATGTACGCGCAGCTACAGTTTTCGATTCTTTAATAATATTCCGCATTACATTTGACATTTGCCTATAGCTGAATTTAAAACTTGATAATATATAAATAAGAAAGATTGATAAATTAGGTATATTAGACTGTTCACGATTATATTAATAAATATTCATATTATTAATAAATATTTTATACTGAAAGGTGCTCGCGGCTCCGTTCGCGTGACTTAAAAATACGGTTATTATATTATGCTTGACATATTTATGTATCTCTGTCTATCGTGGCATTGTAGATCCCGAATTGATGGATCGACTTTGATTTTTTTTTGTTTGATCGATGATTTTATGTTCAATAAAAAACGGTTCAGCATTTTAAAAATTATGGGTGTTAAAGTGGGAGTGACAACCGAACGTTTTAAATTTATAATTTAATCTTGTTAGTATAAAGTTAACATGTATTTGTCCAACTACTTAATTTAAAAGAAAATGGAAGAGATGTCGTTACAATCACAATTATTATCAATAGTTGACGACGTTTTTCCAACAAATATTTAGATAGAGTTCTTTTAAAAGACGTATCTTTTTTATTTGAGAACCGAGGTTAGCGGTAACAAAGGTACAACAAACATAAAAACATTCTAAGAATCACTGTTATGTTATCTATTGCGTTAATAAAGACCCCCTTCATGTAATTTCGGCTTCTTTCAGTTACAATTTAATTATATGTATAGACATTTTGATTTTGTATGAATAGATAATGAATTACAATTTACTAATGACCACTTGATTTCTTTCTAAACAATATTTGCATTACTAACATCGATGGTGAGTTTGATTTCCGAAATCCTACGAAGTAAGGCCTATCCAGTGTGCATTAATGAGATTTTACGTAATTACTTTTCAAGTACTCACAGCACACGCAGCGCCGGGGTGCTCGCAAAAGCGCGCTCGTCGATGTGGGTGATGCGGTTTCGTTTTAATATCCTGTTGATAGACAAACATAACATAAATCCAATACATGTTTCAACTTAATCCAAAACTAAATATACTTAAAAAGGCTAGGCGTTTGTTTTTCTCAATTCGAATATAGTTATAGTCGTCTTGAATAATCTCTAGTTCTTCAGTTTGCATGTATCTTTCGAAAACAATCGCTTGCAGATCGCTCGTCTATCAAAAATCACGTTGGAAGTACGCAGTGACGTGAAAGCGACGGCGGGTGGTAGACGGGGTCTCGGCGCGAGGCCGTGTTATGTTAATTCGACTGCAATAAAGGCGCTCGTCGTTATATCGTCCTTCACCGGGACGGCCGGGATGCCAATGCAAACAGCAACGAGGCTCTTACACACGATAAGCTAGTTTTAATTATCCTCTTCCCTACTTTATGAATTAAATAAAATTTTAATAATACTAATTTAGGTAGAAATCATCGTATACGTCTGTTATCGCAATCGCGCAGTTACAAAGTTGGGTCAGGTTTAGAGAAGGGAGAACGATGTCGTCTCCTCGGCATATTATTGGCGTCGTATTTTGTAAATTTTATTCGTTTTTAATTTAATACATTTTTAATGTTTTTTAATAAGTTCTTTTTTTTACCCAAAATATAATACAAACTAACTGTCCAAAGTGCGACTTTGTACAGATTTCTACTACAAATGCCTAAAATTTTTTGATGTTTAAGTTTATATTTAGTTCTGCGTTCTGTTCCAGTTGTGACGGACAACTGCCAACTTTCGATTCTTCACCTACCGTTTCGTTTCCCCTTTTTTTTGTAATTTTAGATTGATATAAAATAAATAGAAGATGATGCTTCCGTAAACAGCCAGCGCCGTAATACTACTAGGGTACTCTGTAGATTGTATTAAAGTGTTGATTATTTTTTTAATTTCTTATATTATACTTTACAATTAGGCAACATAATCCATTATCTTATGGTTATTTTGCTTGACATGTATTTCATCGAGCAGCAAATTAACTGTAAAGTGATATCATAAAAAAAATCAGGTGAGCGCCAACCATCGTCTCGACATTATGTTCTTCCGAGAGTTTATGAACAACATATAACAATAATATATGGAAAGTAGCAATACCCCAAATTATTTAAGGAATTACTAATATTCCTATTTAACCCTCATTTTACGCTTATCACTTGTATTAGTGGAGACGACAATAGCCCAAGGAGTCAGGATCGATCCTGCGATTTCTTAAATCGCTAGGCGGCTCGTAAACCATTGCGCTATTGACGCTTCGAATAAAAATAAATACTATCATTTAAAAGGGATGTTTAAAGACTTTTCAATTATTCTTTATGAATAACTTTCAATTATAAATATAAAAATTAAGTTTATGGCAATGTATTGATGCCAACCCAACCTACCCGCTCGTAGTTTCGTGTCACCCCTCTAATGACATTAGTTAGTCATTATTTATAGCAGCACTTACATTTCTAATATATTTATTAGCTTTTATCTTTCTTAGTTGAAGTCGAAGGATAATTGTCTATTTATACGATGGCTTGATAGCCATTTTCCTAATCGTTGGATAGGCCAAAGTAAACCCATCCCGTGGCCCGCTAGGAGTCCGGACTTAACGGTTGATATCTATATTTGGGGTCACATGAAATCCCTAGTTTATGACGACTCGCCTGTGTCATCCGCGGAAGAAATCAAAATAAGAATTATGAACGCTTCAAATAGAATGCGGAATAATTTTACTAGTTAGGTCACAACTTAGAAAAATAATGCGACTTTGCGTTCGCAATAGGGGAAGTCACTTCTTCCCCTCTCCCCCATCTTAATTGTAACTTAGCTACTGAACTGTTTATGTATCTAAATTTTATTTTAAATTTGTATTAAGTAAATAAGTACGTTTTTTTACATTGGTTATTATTTTAAATCAATTTTGTGGGAATTTTAAAGTGCGACCTTTAATACGAATTCCGTCATGTTCGAATACGAATTTCCACCAGCGTCCTTTCTGGTCATTTTATTTCGGTTGCTTTGGAATCAATTCCTAGTTTTTATACATTTTCGGAAAGCTAAGTAAACGATTATGATTTTAAAATAATCTGCACAAGTTTCATAATGATTTTTTTTGTTTTTCAGGCATATTTAAGGGAAAAAATAAAAAAAATATATTTAAATAATATCGTTTTCCGTCTCGCATTTTTAAATTTGGACCGATAATTATTGTTTGAATATTGACAAATATCCAGTGTTTAATCGTTTTTATAAATCAGAAGAAAAAAATAGATTTTAATTGATACTTTTTTTTAAATAAATTTTTAGAGTTGCATTTTGACTTATTTTGAAAAAATCTAAAAACGGCGATAACTCAAAAATGGTTCGTTATTGCAAATAGTCATCCCTATTACCTCCTAACGGGAATACGTCGAATTACCAATAACCCTGTATATTTATCGCTGACAAGTAATTTCTCAGACACATTCTTATTAATTGGTGAATTCATAGTTGACGGCACAACTTGGGAATGAAGTGATTTCCTTCTAAGTTTTTCGTTGTTATATTGAATATTTGTAAACAATTACAAACTGACTAAAAATACCCGCTGAGTTTCATTCGCAGTTCTTCTCTGGTCTACGTATTTTCTATTCCGAACTTGTGGTCGTTTTTAAATTATTAATAAATAAGTGTAATTCAATTGAATAAATTATTTGAATTTGAATTCATAGTATCAGACAAGATGATAATCGCATTTAATATTTATTGCAGGACAATCGAAGTAGACGGGACCACTGTTTTATATTAATTCATTGATATTTCCGAAAAAAGTGGTGTTGGATTTCTTTCGTTTAAAACGCTCAGATGAGCGGGTGTCGGGTGAGCACGGGGAGCATGCGGGTGTGCAGGGGGGCGCCGCCGGGGAGGGGGCTATGTAGCCAGAGTCTCATAAATCAGAGCGCGCCGCCTCATCGACGCGCTGAGAAGGGTTGCTACCACAGATGTAATTTTTCGTGGATTTTGATAATTATATGATCAAAAAATATAGCTCAGAATATTGCAGAACAGCAAAAGCTCTATTCATTACCTGTAGAAGAATCTCCTACTTCTCTTTATAATTAGAACTAGCTTCTAGTGGCTATTTATTAAGGTATATATGTTTAGGTCTCCGTTGGAAAAAAAGAGTAAACTCTCTCTTTTGCGCTCTAATTTTTATCTCCACCGCTTCCACTTCCTTTGCTCAAACCTTGACATCGGCAGCTATAGCGGAACATTGCTTAAGAAATTATTATAAGAAAAGTTGGTCTTGGAATAACAGCGACGGACCTAAAATATGTTCACATACGACTTCCAGTAAACTTAGTTCATGGAAGACGTGACAAAGGACGGACGGGCGACGACCCGCGTCGCGGCGGGCGAGGCTGCCCGTTCATTGAATACGAAGCGTCGTACAGCTTGAATGAATATCCGCCAGTGCATGTTGCAGTTTGTACGAGTATATCTGCTTAATCGGACCAGCCAATGATACTAAAATTATTTATAAAACTTCGTGTCACAAAATCTCAACAATCGTCATGTTTGTTGATTAGTATAAGATAATACCGAGACGATTGATACCGATTGATTGTTTAGACGTCTAGATAGATTGAAAAATATGAGAACGCGTCGGAAAAAATATTAGCCACTAGGCGCACGCACACTAGAAGAGCACTACGACGTTTGTCAAGTGTCGAGCGTAGCCGTCACGCAGCACCTATATGAAGTTGGCTCATTTGTTTTAGCTCTTTCGTAGTGCAAAGCTCTATTTAGATATATAAATAATCTGAGACTGGGACGTGGCTCCGTCACCTCGAACTTCATTCGGAACACGAAAGATGGTCTCTTAT
This sequence comes from Vanessa tameamea, assembly GCF_037043105.1. Lineage (NCBI taxonomy): Eukaryota > Metazoa > Arthropoda > Insecta > Lepidoptera > Nymphalidae > Vanessa > Vanessa tameamea. The sequence continues at coordinate 41,160 of NC_087330.1, read as the reverse complement.
TTAAATCGAACTATTGCTAAGTAGTAAGTATGCGTACATATGCGTCGTCGACGTTACAACTTGTAGACTATAATTTATGCCCGATGCGTGCTTATCATAATATAACATGAATCTAAATCAGTCTCAGTTGTGTACTACGGATAATTAATGTTACCACATAACTCATATTATATACTAAAACGGTAATGTAGGTATGTTAATAAAATACATACACGTGCGACCTCTATGAGATACAACTGAATTTACTCGTACTTGAATTCTAATTTTAGGAATATATAGTATTCAATATAAGATTTCAAATTAACATGGTTATTATTATTACTATAAGTATTCGAAACGGGATTTTTACCTTGTTTTTTATTTTCAATATAGATATTTAGTATTCAGTTTTCTTATTTATAATATTTCGTTTTGTTTTTAATTTTAGTGAAAATAATTCCGTATGAACACGTAATACATTCGGTAGTCTCATTACGAATTCCATATCGGTTTATTATTCCACTTTAAATATAACTTTCAGCGCAATGGCCAATAAAGTTTAAAGCTTTTTAAGCCACATAAGGAATTAGATGTTGCGTTGTCGGCAAATTCCATGTTGACTTTCAGACATATTATATATAATTGGGTTAAATACAACGTAACTTTGTTATTCAAATGTTGAAAAAGAGTAACTACTGAGTTTCTTGCCGGTTATTCTCGCTAGGTTCTACATTTCGAACCGGTGGTATAATAATGTTTAATGCATTTCGGTAAAATGTCGATTCAAAAGTGATTGTGAAAACCTACTCAAATAAGTACATTTTGATTTAATTTGATTGACGTGTCCAACAATGAAAACTAATGAAGACTATCACTTTGAGAAAGATTTCAGGTAATTTATATTTACAAGAAATCAAATTATGCAACATTTTCGCCCTTGTTAGCGTTTAAATGTTGTCGTCTTCGGATTGGATCCGACGAATGTGAGGTGGACGAGAAGTAAGACGTGTTCGTGTATCACAGTACAGTAAACGAGCAGAACGGGCAAATCGTTCATCCGACGGTATGTAAGAGTATAACACAATACACATGCACGTACTCAAAGCGCTGCCCACAATATGATATGATTTTGGCGCCTGTAGTTACGCTGACTTTATAACTTTATAACAATACAAAGTATTGACGTTTGGCAGTAGAATAATTGATGAGTGGGAGGTACCCAGGCGGCGGGCAAGGCGCTGCTCGCAGTAAAACGTAGTTCCAAAGTAACCAAATCGTGAACGAACAGCATTTTCCAATTACAGAAATATCGAAGAAAACAATCTTTAGGAAAACTACTTTATGTACGTTTGTTGTCAATTTTAGCACATAGAAAATTATCATTAAAATTAGGATTTTTATCAGGATTGTTCGGTTTTACTAAAGTTGAATAGGAATTTAATTTTTAAAAATTGCAATAGTGATCAAAGTTAGAGTTCAGATCATTGTCGAGTGAAACATTTCAAAGAGCGTCTCAGTGTGCTTCTTTTGACGGTCGCGTCGAAGGAAGCCGTGCAGCGTCTTAAGTATCGACTGATTTTATTACCAGAATCCTATTATCCCTGAAATGAACATAAACATTACGACATTGTGAGCAAAACTAACTTAGTCGTATAATTTAATTAAGCCTTATTCAGTTATAACACGTTTCTATGTAGGTTTGATAAATGCTTACGAGACTTATTTATCTTACAGAAAATTAAAAACATTTTTGTATATTACGAAAATGACCTTGCTAAGAATAAGATTATGTACTCAATGTAGTCTTCTGCCCTTATCTTACTGATAAAGTTGTCTGTCGGGAGTTGTTTGGAATGGATTTTGGATTTTTATTTGGAATTGGAATGGTCGAATATTACGTGATCAGCGGGTGTTCTGCTTATGTACCTAAAACTCTCTACGTCCAGGCTACGTACTTAAGGGTAGAGAGCCCAGCTTCCAAATATCTCAACCGATGATTGCGGGTTCAAACCCAGGGAAGTACCACTGAATATTCATGTGCTTAGTTTGAGTTTATAATTAATATCGTGCTCGCCGGTGAAGGAAAACATCGTGAGGAAACTTGCATGTGTCTAATTTAAACAAAATTCTGCCACATGTAAATCCACCAACCCAAATTGGAGCAGCGTTGTGGAATATGCTCCTAACCTTCTCCTCAAAGGGAGAGGAGGCCTTAGCCCAGCAGTGGGAAATTTATAGACTGCACATGTATTTAAGGTTAACTTCTTTAAATTAAGTAACAAATACTATGATAGAACAAGGATAAGCCAGTTTCTATGTTTTGAATAAATTGTTTAAAGATCAATAAGTACGAAGAGTTATCGAATCATATTTATAAGCTTGGAGCTCTAGACTTGGTTCACTGTATGTTTATTTGCAACAATATTATGTACGTTCACACAATAAAGAAATTTTAGACAGAAACAGTGACAATCATTAGATAGACATGAGGAGAAAAGGTAAGGTTACCCTTTCTGCTCATGTCTATCTACAAGTTTACATCGTGTTTGTGAGACTATTCTACCTTGGACATGGTATTCGTTTCGATGATAAGATTCCACAGTTATTTTAATAAATTTAAATATTGTGTCAAAAACACAAATATGTATTAAGATAAATAGGGCATACTAATCAATACAAGATTTACGAAAAAGCGTGGAGTTTGTAGTTGTTGATTGTTAGACATGCATGTATATGTATATGTACATACATTCAAATATTACTGACTGCTGTTTTCTTGCCAGTTCTTCCCAGCAGGATCTATTGTCCGAGCCACTGGTGCCTTTACATTTAATTCAATGCGGTTACGTTAGGTACGGTCGGACGCTACTTCGTCGTGGTAATAATACGCACGATATTTTTAAGGATTCAAGTAAACGCTAAATCTGTATCTAAAAAATTTCATAGAATTAACTGACATTTATTATTTCTTACTAAAAAATATAAGTAAAAAATAAAGAACCTTAATAACAGTTTAATAAATAAAAACTTGGACATAGATATAATTATTAGACGACTATTGCAAAGGCAACTCGTATTGCTTTACGTTCTAAAATGGGATCTCCATTAGGCCATTGTATTATTCAGATAACCCTCATATTATTCCACCGTTTATTGGTTATCTCGGCGGCATTAGGGAACTTAACTTTGAATATCAAACTAACACTACACGAGCCCGGCCGTTAGCATTCGAGCTGTATTGTTGGAGGCCTGTTTGAATGGCGACGATCGAAGATTAATCGTAACTCATTTAAACATTGTGGTTACTGCGTTGAAGGCTGGGGCGACGGTTAATAGCCCGATAAGGGTGTTAGAGGTTGTGGCCCGTTTATCTGCTTTATTAATGGGAATTTAACGATAACACGTAATGCTTGCATGTATATCTTTTAGGTCTGAGAACGTGTAGTTTGATTAATACTTAAATAGTTGAGTGAAGCAGCACATGAATGTCGGTACATTTAATTGGTTTTTAATAGAATTTAGTAAGAGACGCTTGAATTTACATGGTATGTAGAAGTTGTGTACAAATATAATAGTACTGCACGCTCACGCCTCGCCCTCCGGAAAAGCCAGAGTTTAAGAAATTTAAGCAAATTTATTGTAGTTACGTAATTACGTTTGGGTACAATGTACGGCGCGGGCGCGTGAGTGATCACCGACCTGCGCGTACCGCTTGCAGGCTCGTCACTCGCTTACCTTCACTGGCAGCCTCGCGCACGCCACGACTCGTACACTTGAGGACCTCTACACAACCCCTCCTCCCCTCCTCCCCGTCCCCTTACTTCGCAGCTCTCATTCGAGTCACACATGTTATTCAAGCTCGAAATGTGCTTGCTTGTTAAAAATGTATTATTTTTATATTGGTACCAATAAAACTATATAGGATATGAATATAGGAATGTATTGATTTAATGACTGCTGTGTCAAGCTGACACGTTTACGTTTTATCGTTCTTGACGACGCTTTATTGTAACTGAATACCTGTGATTATATACATTTTATGTTATTTATACATCACAAAAATGACCAACAAGTTCATGATAACGTCTTCATAATTACTTCGTAAATTGTGGATATTAATATGATAAAATGTATATTATTTGGCCACTAGATCAACGAGGAATGCAGATAAAAAATGAGCTTAATACGATACCTACATAGTTAATAGTTTGGGCCAAGCGGTAAGGACGTCTTAGCAGGTACATGGTACACGTAAGATTACTGGTAACCGACTGACAGGCCGCTTGGAGCGACGTCCACTGTTTTACAGTTTTTAGTTGAATAAGAAGGCAGGTCGCAAGCATATTTTTGAAGTCAATTTTTTTTTACCAACATATGTACCGATTTGACTATAAATTAGGGCACGATTTAGTACTAATTGTACTCACAAGGTGTGTAGCACCGGCAGCGGAGGCAGCGAGGCGGACGTCAGCTCACCGATCTGGTTGCCGGCCAGGTTGCTGCATCGAGTCATGTTAGTAGTTAAACATATTATGAATATTAGTACTACACGTTATACGTTAGATGCCAGAGTTTATAGAATAGGATAGCATTTGATTTTGACGATTTTATAAAAACTTGACCACATTAACTATTCCGTCTACTCTTATATTCGTCTATAAAATTAAGGAGACTTCTTGAGCGACATCATATGTTACATGAGCCTTGCCGACACCCGGCGACAGTCAGACATCCGCGAGAAATGAGACTACACTAGACTGTGAGTGCTAGTGTAGACTTCGTTCATAATATTAAAAAGTTTTACTTCGGCGTTGACACTTCTAATCGCTAAGAGTTTTTAAATCACTTGTAAAGTGCGAATTGACTCATTTCGTTTGCAATATAGTTAAGAATTTAATTTTAAAATAAATGGTGTTGACATATTTATTTGTCGTGCAGTTTCCCGTATAAATTCAGTATATTATTAATGTCTCCTTAATGCCGGCACGGCGCCGGCGCACGTGGGTGGGCGCCACTGATAGGCATCGAGCGAGTGGCCTAGTATGCGTAGATATATTTCTAGTTAAGTTTAATAATAATAAAAACTCTGTATTATTACATAAATATGCTTATTAATATATACGATGATATACACTGTTGACCTTGCTCGGTACATATATGCCGCGAAAAGTATTACGTTCAGAAAAGCGTGTTCACTTAGTGTATTTTTTTCTATGACTTTTAATTTATTTGACTTGGGTGAAACGATAATATTTTCTGCATTGTATGAGGGTGGCGGGAGCGTATCACATACTAACAGCGCTTGCAGGCGGGGCGTCTGCGCGAGCGCGGCGGCGGGCACGGCGCGCAGACGGTTGCGCGAGAGCCGCAGCACGCGCAGGGCGCCCGCCTCCTCGAGCGACGCCGCGTCCAACTCCGATATCTCGTTATCCTCCGCTGATCTGCATATAATTTCTGTGATAGTTTATTGTTTATAATATGACATAATATATATCTGATAAGACAGGAATAGTATCATAAAGTTTATATATTGCTGATAATTTCTTAATATTAAACTTATACTAATTTAGGGCTCCATTGCTTTGCAGTTTGAACACGACAGCTAAGTACTTCATCTTGGCTAAATGTAAATAGAGTTAAAAAGGAGGCTGTTTTCTGAAATTGAAAGGGAGAGAAAAGTGATGTTGATAAAATCAAATATAAATATTGGCCGCATACATTGTTGTTACAAAATATATTGGTTTGAGAACTAAAATGCTTTTTGTGTAAACGTTTATTTTAATAATATGGGAGCACTGTAACCTAAAGGCTAAAATATCTTTCCAATTAGTTAAAAGTCCGTGAAGGTCAAAAGAACGTATGATTCATACGTTTATGAGCACAAAACATACTTGGACGATGTAGTTGTACATTTAAATAAGTGCCTGTAGATTAAAATATAAAGATCATTTTCAACCTGTGCATTTGTTTAAACTGCCATTAACTACCTTTGAATAGATAAAACAAAGCAAATACTGAGTCTTTACTATTGTCCACGCAATTCTTCTGAAGGATATTTATTATTATTATTTACCTACTAGAGTTATATATTGAAAAAATACTTTTCACACAGTATAACTCATACTTCTGTAATTAATGTCGTGGCATATACATTTTAAGCGTTTGGTTATCAGTACATTAAACAACTAAAAGATATTAAAAAAAAGAGCCAATTTAATTCAGAGGTTAGATTGTGTGAATCTCATTCGGTTTAGATTCACACGTTTTATTGCGTGTTCTCTATTCCCCGTGAGAAAACGCACCAAATCTTCTCCTCGAGGCGGGCGGCTGAAGAATGTTTTTATTTACTACGCGAAAAAGATGTGTGGTAGAATGTATTAATCCTTAGCACGGTGAGGGCGAATAGAGCGAGCGGCTCGATGCTGATTGTGTTATAAAATTCGATTAGATTATTTCAACTGATATCACGACAGTGCGAAATCATAATCATCATATGTCGGTACGAATGTCAGTAAACGCGGACAAATAAGTTTCGAGACTCCCCAGGGCTATCAATTACAATGTTTTTTATATAAATCTCCTGGATACTAGGCGAGGGCGGCTTCCCTTGCTCGGCGGCAGTGCGTCTCTGTTGACGACATAAGTAGCGCCATTTATTACGTTTAACGTAGCGACAGAGCGCGCTGTAATAATATAACAGGCGAATAATGTTGAGCGATTCCTCGCGGTGTTTACATATTTGCCGCTTTACCGCTACCTACTTAGAAAGACCACAGCTGAAGACCTTGAGTTCATCGACGTCTGCGTATCCGGCGACCTTACTTCTATCATCAAAATTGCATCCGCGTCGCACTTGCGAAATGTTTGCATGTGTCGTGTGAAAGCTCCATGTGGTGATTCGCACGCACACATGCATGCGTAACGTTATCGAGTAATAAGTTTTATTTATAGGCGATTGCAGCGCGCCTAGCGCGGCCTCGCGGCTCCACGTCATCACATTTGCATTTGCGCGCGACCCTCATTGGAGGTCACACATGCGGCTCTTCGCCCTCTGTCACTACTGTCTGCTTCGTGGACCATCGTAGATATACATTTATCAATAAGCGTTGACTATAAATGGCAATCTTCGTCTCTTATAAAGATACGGCACACTGTAGGTAACATGTCGAATATTTCCCTCTGCTTATTGATTGATCACAAATAAATACCAAATATTTTTACAAAATGGGTCAGAGTACAGGCAAATGGCCTACGGTGTACCGTCGCTAAAAGTGCCATGTGCGTGTAGCAAAACAACCCTGTCCTCGTCTTCTCGCTTTAGAAGCGTAAAATCACCGGTACGGGCCTATCGGGTATGCATGTGCTAGAGTATCTATCGCCATTCATATTATATATTTTTAAATAAGAAGGGTCTCTTGTAGTCAAATCTAATGACAAAATCACAGATTAAAAACTCGTTTTAAGTAGTATGTAACTACATACATATATTGTAGTTACCGTGCAACTGCATTGTTTTGCTTTGTATTCTTTTACTCGTAGTGTGTGTGTGTGCGTGTGTGTGTGTGTGTGATACGAGTCAGTGTGCGTCGGTGGGCGCCGGGATCGATGTGTCGAGACTGCTCTGCCCGCGAACACGGTGACCGTTTGTGTAAGTTTTGTGCCACGTCATTTATAATCATATTGAATGTCTTTCAAATTTTAATAAATATTTGATGAAGATTATTCTTAAATATTTAAGTTTGAATTATTTGTTGTTAAATTCGATTGTTCAGTTTTTCTGTTTATTAGGTTTAAACATAAAACGAATTAGAGCTCCGGCTAAGCTCGTGTAAAGCTACAAAGTGGACACGATTACGACCAGCTGCGGCGACCGGCTTTCTAAAGCTGAATCAGATGATTTATGGCAGGTATTATATTATTATACCAAATTTGGCAACACGCTTTACGCTCTTATATTTGTATTTTTTAAATTGTATGTGTAGGTGAATGATTCTAATAGTACGAACACGTTGTTATATCCGTTTTTTTAAAACAGTGCACTTACAATAACTAACGTAACAATAATGGACACACACCATGAAGCATTTGGAAGTTTTTCTTTATGACGACAGACGAGAATTATTAAAATATATTTATGGATACTTTATACTTTGAAGATGTCTTCGACTTAAGTCAATTTCTGTTGTCTGTAGCTTCAGGCGCAATTAAAGAGCCAGTTGCGAGTGATGTGACAGTGGCTTTCATAACTGTACTATTTTATAGATTGCCACTCGGGTATCTTAGATACACTCATATACTCAAGAGGAAAAAATTTACTTATAAGCCTATTAGTCTGAGAGAACTAAAGGCAATGTCCTGATTTACTACTTATAAAAGGACAGCTAAACTGAAAGTAATAGAAACTTAAAATTTTGAGGGTGTGGACCACGTCTTTCAAGAAGGACGACGAAGCTCCAGAGAAGATCTGGTGATGTTTAGTAAATAAGAAAAATTGTAAACCGCCTCACCTAATTAAAACCAGCCCGTGGATGTGGCTTTCCGTGTAACGTCCGATAAAAACTTCAACTTCGTTCAATCGATCCGTACCAACCGGCTACTATTTGTCTCAAGATCGCAAGACGTAGCATATACCTCCGATAAGACATAGCGGATACCATTGGTTTGTAGTAGGTATTCCAGTATATTTGGCGCCGGCGAGTGAAGCAGGGGAAACGCGTAAATGGTTTTTTACAGGTAAAAGGGGTGACGTGCTGAACAGGCACTAATTTGTTATTATTTTATCTTTCGGCAGGCGTAGCCTGACCGATTTAAATTTATGTAGTTGACAGTTTATTCAAAGAAAATCATCAAATGATGGAATGGTTTTTGTTTAGAAAATTGTAATCAGTATTTATATAATCTTCCGAATTATCATTAGATGAAGTAAACTGAAACGTTCATTTATTTTACTTTAATTTAAAAAAAGAATCCGTTGGATTACGAGTCTGAGTAGAGCATTGTGGAGTCCGCGCCGTGCTGCAAAGTCTATGCCCAAAGATGTTATTCCCACTTTACCTTGTCGATTTTCATGAATAAATATTTGTATTTCCACCAATTTTACTAACTTATATATAAAAATAACACTATCTACTTTTTGGGTACCATGAATACATTTTTATAGTCATGGAATAATAACCGAATATAATAAAAATGCGATACAGGCGATCTTTCGTGTAAAAGCTTGAAATTCAAAAATAATGAATAATACAGACGGATCACATTATGTAAATACTTTTTTTTAATTAGCTGCTAGCATGTAGTTCTGTGTTGTGCTAAAATATATTAACAGCTATTCATATGTAGTTTGTTTATGCGTTGATTGGCACGCAAACAAGCGTGTCCCATGTTTTATTTACATTACTCTGACTCTTGACATTACCACTACTCCCGTGACAACATCTCTCCAGAGATTTAATACTTTGTTTGTCGTCTGTCTGTTGTCTCTCTGTCGCCTGCTGGCGGCGCACTTTCGGATAGTTAATTAATTGTGTCCATTGATTTATAGTTACTTGTGAGTTACGTCACGAAATGTATTCGAATCAGCACACGGGTGCGAGTTAACGACCTCTGCGACGCGTCACGCGAGTAACTTGTGGCGAATATTTTTTTCTCAACCCTGCTCACTAACTAGACTTAGAAGATTCTGCGAATTAGAAGATAATAGAAGTATTTTTGGTTTGGTTTTTCTGTGTGAAATATCTATTTAGGTGTACCATTCTCCCAATTACACTTAACTGGAAAATTAGAGAAGCGCTATAATCTATTTTCACATTTTTTTATTAAAGTGGGCATGGGTATAAGCAAAGTCATCACTTAACTTCGACATAAAATATGAAGATCATTCATAACATTTTTAATAAATGTGATCCATGCGCGAATTTTATCTCGAAGTCTATTCATTTATTTCTATGAATAATAATTAAGAATAACTTTTCGACCGACTCCAAAAATGAGAGCATTAAACCGGTTGTTTTAATTTCCGATCGCTTACAGATACGTAGCTTTATCGCTGCAACATTTCGTCTGTCAACGAGAATAGGCCACAGAAGTATTCATTTTTCGCCACTTGCCAGTTGTTTCGCTCGTTTGCTTCACTCCGGAATTTAAATAACACCTCGAAAGACCCTGTGGAACTATTAGTGATTCAAGAAGGAATCGATAAATATTTATTGTAAGTAGATTATATTATTCTATTTCGAAAAGAAAAATGACGGGTTTGTTCAATAGAGCGGAGCTAATTTGAATGATATTAAAGGCACAGGCGTCGAGCGGCGGCTCGGCGGTGACGAGGCAATATCGAGGATTTACATAGCTGAAAAAACTGTCCGCACACGGCCTGCATGAATAATTTATAATCGATCTATCAAGTAAGTAATATATGACGGGATAACGCGAACGCGAGAGGTCGCTGGCATCACGTCTCTTGTGTTCTGTTAATGCTAACAGATTTCAAGAGTCTGACATAACACAAATATAAATCTCTGCGTGTCTGAGCAATAATATCCTTTGCCCTTAGCTTTATATAAAATCTTGATCAAAATCTATGGACCTAAGAAGACAGTTTTTGTTTCTTTTTTATATTTCTTCGTTAGTTGTCTATTTCTAGTACATCTCCATATTAAATAATTATATTATTATTTGTGATATTATTCTTACATTGTTTTATAATTATTTTGCGTCTTTGTACAGGCGGTAGTGCATTTCGCGTCGCGGAGTAGCGATTTAAGTACCGCATCTCTTTCTCAAAAACTGCGATGTCTTTGTTCTTCGGGGCGTTTCTGTGATTACGGTCCCTAATAGCGTTACTTGAAACAGTTTCAGCCTTCCGGATGAAGGGAATGGTTGCGTCATTGTAACAGTTACGCTCATGCAACCACCAGTGATGTGTAGTAAATCATGTTCCCCGTGACACTGACACGTGACACATAGCAACAACTGTGTGAGGTACGCTATCTCTTGGAGCTGCAATTTCACAGTTACCGCACGCGCACTATGTTTATTTGAATGAACATTCCAAGTTTCTTTTTATAAAATATTTGTGTCGTATTCGTGTTTTTGTTATTCGGTCTCTTAGCTTAAGGGAATTAATAAAGAAAGTTTTTGCCTGAACTACTGACACGAAACACGAAACTAAATATATAGTTACAACAAGATGAAATTCTATGAATGCCTCCGAGGAAAGGGATTTATTCGCCGTGACCTTCTCTGTTTTTAGTTCAGAATTGCGAAAATATTTTTGATGTATTTAAGGAAGTATTTTTATACCAATAATACGAGTCCTGTGAACACATATCGATATAACTACGTAGAGGTGGAGGAGTATCTTTCCTTAATATAAGGTAAACTTTGTTAGTAATTTATTGTGCCTTAACACTGACTAATGGTTCCAAATGACGTAGTACTCGGTCAGCGATCCGGCTTTATTCCAATAGGTTAACATAATATTATATAATAGATTTAACTCATAACAGGTAAAGTTAAATTAAAGCTTGTAATAGTACACTTCCTTGTCTAAATGTAAACACTTACAAGTAATGCAATCGAGGGAGTTTCATCGGAGGAAGTCGCATGAGCCCGCACCGGTCCAGCCATATCCGCGCGAGCGCCGCGCCCCTCAGAGCGCCCGCTGACACGAGCTCTAACCGATTCGCTGATAGGTTTCTAGAAGAGTACATTATAATTAGAAATACTAGATAATATCACTCAGGAAAGTGTTATTACAGGCACAAGGGTATTAACATCTCGGATCGCGAGGTGCGACAAAGTAATGATTTATAATACTCATAGCGCTACTATTGGCGAAGGTAACATCAGGTGACCCGCCTTAACCGATTAACTCGTCCATAACCGTTTCAGTCCTGAGTGTTCTGGTATTAAATGTTGACAGGTTCCAAGTCTAGCATTCGAAAGATACAGTAGTATAATTTGTGGTGGCCGGAACTCATAAACGCGCTATTTTGCATCAAAGAATAAATAATTTATTATAAACATGTATGTATGTATGTTTGATTTTTTTTAATGATACGTATATAAAATATATTAATGCGGTTGTCGTATAAGTGTGCTCATTGCTTTGCAAGCTTTCTGGTAAATGTGGTGAAGTTGCAGGTACAAGTAATCCACGTTGTAGGTCCTTATAAAAGTAACGTCACAGCCGTAGTTTTATGTGTATGTGTATCAGTAGTACTCACAGGTCGCGCAGGCCGGCGGCGGGTTGCAGCGCGTCCGGCGGCAGCGCACTTATGTTGTTGCTGGAGACGTCCCTGTTCCGAGAGGCAAGGACAAATACATGAGAAATGTCGAAGATCAATATTGTTTGCTTCTATTTTGTTCTACTATAATTTTTTGGCACATCAACACAAATATACATATAAACCTAATCATATATGTTTTTGGGATCAGATATACATGCGTGTTCTACTAATATTGGGTAATACATGCATGTTTTCAGTTTCAGAGTAAGTCAAGTCAAAATCTTTATATGCATTACTCTTCCTAATTTATTGACAAAAAACTACACCGGTACGGAAGGAAACACCACAGAAATGAGAAGAATCTACAAAAAAACTTCACCAGGTTTTCCCCTTTTTTATTCAAATACACGGAGTGCACGCACTTTGCGCGATCAATTGCCATGGCATGGCATATATAGTAAATAAATAAGTAGTGTAATTATATGGGCGTGTATTGCCTGTTTTTGAACATTTTATGTCTTACATTTAATACACAAAATGCATCAGCATTTCTCGTATGTTTATGATATTTGTAACGTTGTCTTTCGCGTTCACTGATGTGTGTCACCCACACAACTGTGCGTGTAATTTTTGAATGATTTATAGTAATGGTTCGATAGTTGAGCGATACGGAGATGTCGAGGCGATGTGTCACTTTTTACTACGGAGAGTTGTAAGAAGTAGGACGGGGCGATACAAAGTGCGTCACATCTTCGCGTGCGGAGTTGTTAATGCTTCTTCAAGAGTCTCGTCGAACGGGAACGACGCTTTTAACTATTTATTTTTGTTACGTTATGAATTTTAAAATTGTGTTTATAATCTTACGATCTACTTATTTAATGAATGCTAAAATATTTGGACGTTAAATGTCTTTAGCACTCTTTCGTAAAATGTTTTTATTATATTTATTTAAGAGAGGAACTAATGAGCTTCGTGATGCCGAGTATTCGCTTATACATATATGTCATCATATTACGAGATATGGCGATAAAATCTCATCTAATCAGAGGCAGATGTTTAGGGTTCTCGTGTCTAAAAAATTTGTAAGCAACATTCCAAAATATGATTGTTTATAAGATTTTAAATTAACATGGTTATTTTTATTACTAACAGTATTTAAAACGGGATATTTACCATGTTTTTTATTTTTATTTGGTGGAGCTCGATATTTCGACATTATATACGAATGTCTTGTTCACGAGACTTATTCACGAGAAATATCGAGCTCCACCAAATAAAAATAAAAAACATGGTAAATATCCCGTTTTAAATACTGTTAGTAATATGATTGTTTATCACAAGACATACATAACTATATGTGGTATGTCATATACTTACAAGTTCGTATCCACTACCTACCTACCCAAGCGTATTTTTTTGGTGACACTTTTGAACAAATTACTTTAGTAGGACTTTCTGCTTGTAGTGTAGATAAAGTTCATCTAGTGCAGAATTTTACCATTAATAAAAGTGTGCGTAAAATTTAAGCTCAATCAGTCGAGTGAAACCGTTGCAAAATTGGATCGTCCAAAACTTTGACTACTTTCAAACAATTCGTATAAAAACTTGCGAGTAAACTTAAGACTTCTTAATATATAATTAATGATTTTTTTTTTAAAAGTTTGTCAATAAAGTCTTATTCTTAAGTAATGAAGCCTGCTATGCAATCTTTGTAAACACAAAGATCCTATTTATATTCATAAGAGAATCGATCGTTTTAGTTTTCAATTCAAAACTCGCCGAATTTAGATACTACATGGAAATGGCTAGTTTACAGCAGTAAGTGATCGCCTGATAGGGAGGTGCGGGTTAGAGGGGGCCGGCGGGGGAGGGCGGGGGTTCCCATGATAACGAGCGCGGTGCGTTATTGCCGCCATCCATCATCGCCCGTCAGCGCCACCGCCACTGCCACCCCTCCGGTCGCTACATCTTACGAAGGTACTTTCTAGAATTACTAGGAAATTTCCTTTCATTTTTATTGCTAGCATTTCGTTGACAAAAGACGTTATGGCTTAAGTCCATCTTTTCAAATCGGTAGGTTTGTCACTTGACACAAATTAAAAACTGTTTCAACGCAGACATCATTATAGTTATTGTCAGTTGTAAGTCAGTTGTCTGTTCAATGCCTCGACAGTTTAGTGGCTATCCTGGTTGGCTGCAGTTCATGCAGCTCGGAAAGCCGATCATCTTATGCCAGATGTGTCTCCGGTCGAGTCAGTTAGGCCTGCCGTGACGAGGTGACGAAGCACCTGTTTTACTGTTGGCAATTTACCTTTATATTAATTATTATCTTAATATTTATTATTTTTATCAGTATATTTTTATAGAATAGATTTCTAATCGAAACTTCGTCAAATATTCGATTATAATGCTCAAGCATTATCAGATGCTTAAGATAAAATGTCCAAGGACGCGACGACGTGACGAGCTCTTCGGGCTAGGTCGTAACATTCATTAAATACTTTAGTATAATTTTATATTTAATCTGGGGCAATAATATCGGGTGGCGGGGGCGTCGCTCGCACCGCCTCGCTGTTTCGCCCGCGGCCAATTATTTTGCATAACCTCTCCAGAGGCTAAACGTCATAGCGATTAATCGTATAATAAATTTGTAAACGCAAGGTTTCATGTAAATATACAAAATCGTTTAATGTGTACTGGTACAAGCAATACCGTCAAAAGTGTCAAAAGTGTCACTGTGAATGATTCCTGGCTGATCGCCATCTAGCTGTATATGCTCCGCATTTTTCCCACGTCCTCTGGCGAAGTATGCGTGGCCCGCGCGGAGCGCCGGCCTCGACCTGCGCCAGTAGTTGGGTCGCACGCGCTCGTGTGTACGACTTACATGATAAACGAAACCACACATTCTTTTTCTTTATTTCATACACGAATGTTCACCATCGACAATCAGAATATGTTTATTGTAACTAATCGCACCGAAATCTCACTGATAAAGTTATTCGTTAAGTTGGGTAAAGTAAGGCACAAATATTACAATAAAAAAATATCCTAAACAAGTGACTTCTCCGCCAGTATTTGTTTATGTTTTTCAATTTTGTTAAACATATTTGATACGGCAATGTTACCTTATCTATTAAAGGTAAATATATTCCGTCGCGGAATTTTTAGTAGTAATTATTAGCGTTCGGAAAGATCTCGCACCAATAATTTTGTCCCGATTACATTGAACAATAATAAAAAATAAGCTCTCCAAAAATATGCAACGTGTAAGCCATAGTACCTGCCGCCTTGAAATTATAAGCTATAATAATTAGAGAGTTATCTGTCAACCGAATATTTGAATTTGTGTCAAATCGAGAAAAGTAACGCGTTATACTGACGTGTGAGCGTTTACAACACGTAACACATGTTTTTTTTTTTTAAATAATAATTATATAATTACGACCACAGCACAAAATAAGCACGTAGCTGAAGTTTTGAGTAAATGTCTAGTTTCATCATTTAACACACTTGTAAGTAGAAGAAACATTTAACACTACGGACTTTGATGATTACATTTTCTCGACTTTGTCGACAGTCTTTCACAGGCGGCCTAAAATATTCAATAAGAGCAACTGGAGGCTGTGGGCCTGTCGGGTTGTTGGGAAAGGCTTGCACGCTTTACTAAGGAAATTAGTTCCAATCTTACGTTTAATGTAACAAAGCTTAGAAAATACTTTTGTTCAAGCATCGTAATTAATCGAAAAAATTACCTTTCCTAAAAAACAAAACTTTTATTTTCTTTTAACACCAAAAAGTAAGGTTATTTGTTTTTGTGTAATTCAAAATTAAACTAAATATAATATAAGTTTATTTTTATATTAGGTGTTGCTGCTTTCGATCGTGTCTGGATAGATACATGGGGCTCTACGTTTATAAAAAAGGAATACAGTCTATACATGTCTATTTCAAAGATTCACATAGAAGCTATTATATACTAAATATTTTGTTGACGTATTGGTAATTTTCTTCCGTATATAAAATAAATGAATCCTTGTATTGTTTCGAAGGGTTAGTAGTAATATCAAATCTTTATGCTGGAGATATTTGCAGTCGTCAGAAATACGTTCAAGAATTCGTTAGTACTCTTCAGATATAATACAATGACTTGTCATTCTGAGATATTCAAAACCAGTTGAAATATTAATTTATTATATATTATGGGTTTTTAATTTATTTTATGATGTATTGGTTTTATAAGTATTTAAGTACGCAACCATCGCTCAAGTCGTGTGGTTTAAATTGACGACCTAATAATTATGAACACAGAGCAGTAATTTGTAGATAAACATCGTGAATGTTTTGCGGGCTTATCATGAAGTATTTGAGCATAAGCGGATTTCCCTCACGAACTCTATCTAATGCCATTGAAGTTTTAAATTTGATCAGTTTTTGACTGCTATTCAACATATTTAAAGCTTAAATTATTTGGATTAGTGTCAAGAGAAGAATTAAATTAAATAAATACAGACGAAAATTAGCAAATAATTTCGTTTATGGTTTAATTTTCATGAAAAGGTCTAATAACTCTCAGGCACATAAACATAAATAAAATAATAAAATGAAACGAAGTAATGAATAAATGGTAATATTAAAATTTAAGGCTTCTAGATAGGTAGGATTGCATGTTAAGACATTTTTCAGATCGTATCGCGATGTAGTTATGTCCCTGCGCCAGAATAGAATGACCAAGGACAAGGAATGTGGACGGTGTAAATGGAACGGTAGAGCTAAGTTTCAAAGCATTCGTTAAGTTAAAAGTAAATTGAATACAACGGGACAACAAGGTAGTAAGAGCGGGAAGTCTGAAACGGTATTGTATCAATATCGTTTCCAAAATAACTGTTAATTTTGCAAGAAATAAAAAAGAAAATCATGTAAAATATAAGACTTTCTTATTACAGAAGTTCCTAATCCGAACTTGAGTTAAAAGGGCACAAATATTTTACGGCCTCCACTTGACTTAAGCCGCCACGGAGAATGACTTAAAAGATTACGTCGGTTAAAAAGAATTTATAATAAGCTATATGATATCATTATACTTTTACTTGTCGTCATTCATTATTAAAAATAACTATAGTATCTAGGTTTTATTTTTTACATGGAACTTGTTGAAACAAGTCTTCTGCAACGACGACGACGACGACGACGACGACTGACTGACGCGGAATACGATCGGATAATGTTTACTCGTCGACGAGTTTTGAGTGGATATTCTCGCACCGTTTCCAATTACTATAATATGTTTAATGTAGGTCACGAATAAATTGTACAAATAATATATTCCGCGCGCCGATCCAAGGAGCTTATCCTTCTTTACCGAGCCGCGCACTCGCTTCCTTCAAGTCATTCCTGCGTTAATTTCGTTAGCAGTAATTTAAAAAAAAAAGTAGTTAAACGTATGTATTTTTCAAAAAGTAATATCAATACCATATCGTTTATACTTTAAGGTAAGATTAGCTTAAGAGCGAACACATACAATACATACAATAAATAAATTCACGAAAAAAACTTTTAATGAAAACGAAATCAACGACATAAAGTAACAGGAAACGCCCCAAAACGTGAGACAACTCAATTGAGTTTTTCTTAAAATGGTATTATATATAACCGCTTCCGAACTGTTTGAAGTCGGTGCCAAGCTCGAGAAATATGATTCACTTAGCAATATACACAACTTTATCAATTCATTAAGGAATATCATTATAATCAATTACAGCTCCGAATTATGTTATAATGGCTCGTGATAGTAATACTTGCTAACGACGAGTTGGACATGTCAGTTTTTATATAGGTTGGATTTTGTACACATCTGCGTGCCGCATGCTTGGCATAGAGTTGTCAGTTTTGTAGTAAAAGACTTTTTATCATACTTTTGAAGTTTTTTAAGACGTATTAATTATTTTTATCACACTTTTCAGCTTCATTATCATATACATCTATTTATCTGTGCATGTAACGGAATCTTTAAACGTGAGTTTTACTGTTTTACTTCAAAACGTTGGACCAAATTGAAACTTTGCACACTTACCCAAGATCGATGACAATACAATAATATTGTACTACTGAGATTATCTGATGATTATCTGAACTGGAAAGTGGCTAATAAGACCCTGGAATGTCTCCTAGTAAACTCATCGATTTTGGCATCATTATATCCACTTTAATAAATTATTTACTTTTTATTTGTTATCTAAACTTAAAAGAAGACAAGTAATACATAAGACTAAGATATAGTACATCGATCGAACTTTGGAAAAAATAAATTTAAAAGGGATTTAAATCTATGATACTTTTATAATCGTGTTTACAATGGAAATGAATTTTGGCAAGTATTGCAAACATCTTATCAAACCTCTAGAAATACAATTACCATGACGGCGTTGTTGGCATGTTACGTGTTCTCTTGAATTGGACAATTGGTCGTTATCATCATATTCCATTGGTCACCTCTACATATATTAAATAAATTATAAACATGACTTTAGCTCTAAGGCCCTAACGGGTAATTATAGAGAACTGGCACGATTTTTTTTTGATATTTTTTTTTGTTAGTGCCATTATTTGATTGAGGTTCATTAACAATACGTTTGATTTCTCATCGGGTTACGAACCGGTTTTATGTTTTATTGCACATATCGCACATTCTACATTAAATAAAGTGGGTTCTCTTGTTTTTTGTCAATAATGTTATGTGAAGATTTACACACAATATGTACAATAAATCAGATTTCTTCCTTTTTAGCGTCTATAAATTACACGACGTAGCAACGTATAAAATAATCGTAATACCGGCAACTATTAATGGTATAGCATTCCAGACGAACGCTGGGCCCGAGGAATTCGCTTTATAGAGACAGGAGAATGTTACTATTGGGGCCGCGTCGGATTATTATAGGCGCGAGGCTCATCAGGCACGCGCGAGCGCCGCTTCGCGTTCACCGCACCGAGTTGTCCGTCTCCACTTTTATATGGAAACAAGTTTGAGATGTCGTAACGTTTACGAGTTCGCTTTGGGCGATCCTCTGGGTACTGTGGGTCGTTATTGTTGCTGATACGTTATGCGATTTTGCTAAGCGGCTTATCGAAACAGCACTGTAAGCGCAGTGTGCGCTGTTTCAGGATAGCTCAAAGATGGTGAGTTTTCCTTTTTGTTATGTTGTAGGAGGTGGTAAGCCGGGCCCACTAGGGGGAGGGGCTGTCGGGGGAGTGGGTGACCTGCAGCCTGCAGCTGTGTGCCCTCAGTTCTATAAATAGACAGCCTAGATCCTGTTGCGTCCGCCTGATAGCACGTTTCCGTGAGACAAAAGCTTAATTTATTTATGTTTGCGCTGATAACGTTTATCAGATTATGCGTGCAAATTTATTAAATTGAACAACGTCGCATCTAATTATGAAAATTGCTCTTAAATCATAGCGATTTCTTGACCTATTTTTCTTATCAACTGGTTCGTGGGGGGCGGCCAAATTATTTATTAATTTCCTTTTCTGTAGGTAAATCATCAGGCGCTGCGTCGGTAATGAGGGGAGGCGAGCGGGAGGAGTACGAGCTCCTAATGGCATTATCATATTACCATCGATTACCTTCGAAACCGGCGCAAAATACTTTACTAAATTAACTGTTTCTTTGATATATTCGTTTACTAGATCTTTGCGGAGAACAATATTGATCTTTAACGAAAACATTTCTAATATTGCGACTGAAGCTTACGCAATTTAGTAATTGCCATTTTTAAAATTTCAAACTCATTCGTATACATTGAGCGCTTTGGAGGCACGGAGGTTGAAAAATGGTAGGCATTTCTTGCGTTAATTAAAAGCAACCGGGTGTGACGCGACCTTCTTTATCCTCATCGTTAATCGCGTCGTCCTTCCGCTGCTCCACGAAATCACGAAAGAACTAGTTTATTGTTATTCTCATCACCAGATTAACATTTATATCGAGTGTAAAATAAAACACCTTTTCAAAATAATTTAAAATTAAATGTGAATTGAGCGCAGGACTAATCTCGGAATAATCAGTTTTATATAATATAATGTACATATTACAACAGACTTGAGCTTATCGTGTTGTATTTACTTCCACGAGTATTTGTCAATTTGGTCAAAATTTTTATGACCTATTTGATATTTTTTTCTTCAACAATTTTATCCACATAAATATACAAATGATTAAAATTAAATGTCTTCCTGTGATTTCAAAAGTTGTTTAGAAATAAGCCTCCTTTGAGGTTAATATGGCTGTTTGCGAGTTACTAAGTTTTGGCTTTCCGTCTCTATGTCCTGGTGTAATCTTCAAAACAAATTGAAATAATTATTATAAGGTATATTCCAAGGTAACATTAGGTAAATCTGTTTAATATTTGGTGAGTCATTCACAATATACAATGGTTAGACTGCTGAGTGGTGCGGCTTTCATTTAAATTACAATTTTAATTTTATTTTCAAAGCCGAAACCACGAACCTCCCTTTTCGCCATCAAATTTCAAAGTATGCAAACAATCAAAACATGAAACAAAATATGCAAATAATTATGTATCTTCAGTCACATAATGTCTTTAACAAAAACATTTTAAATTGTGGATATTTTTCATGTAAATATTCAAGTTGTAGTATAATATTACTCGTACTAGAATATAAATTTACTTTACAAGCAAATCATTCATGAAATCACCGTCGTTCCCGACGTTCTCTAGATATTTTTCTGTTTTCGTTTACAACGCAACGTTCCCGTGTTGAAACCGTGAAGGATTAATCGGTTTATCTTGTCTTATATTTAATTTGTTGCACTGACTGTTACTTTCTAGTGCACAACAACCGACAGTGCAGTCGGTTCTCAATTATATACAAAAGGTACACAAGGCCTGGGACCTTTGTACTCAACTCTGCATTTCGAATTGCAACTCAAAGGCGACCGTAAGTTTTTTCATACGAGCTTTGATCATAATTCTTCTCAAAATCAAAATAACTTATTCTATATCGTGTGCCGCTAAACCAATAGAGTCGTAATATTTATTACGACGTAATGTATAATAAATAGAACAGATTGTAAAACACTGGATTGTACTGTCACAGAAAAACTCTTTTGGTAACACAGCACATGTAACACATACATACATATTAATTACTAAATCAGAAATAAGTTACAATGATAATATATTGTAACACTAGTATAAATACATATATATGCCAGCCATGCACAAGGGCTATGTGGTCATATAATTTTCTCACTGGAAAAACTCATTACGCGTTTCCCCCACCTAAAATGGGGGTGCGTCCTAGTAGACCGGAATACCCACTAAAAAACCAGCAGTTCTCTCTCCGTCTTTTCCACAGGATCGCTTCCGCACGTTACTTAGTTTATAATGCTCATACTATTAATCCGAATCCGTAACTGGAGGCTAGTATGTAGTAATTATGCGCGAGTACCGAGTGACGCAGCAGAGCAGTCGGTATGGCGACAGTGAAACGAAGAGTCGAAGACTCGATATCTTCGGTAACCGTGTGCGTGTTCTGTGCATTGAGAGTTTCACGACATACTCATCCGTTTCAGATGTAGGGATTGCATACTCCGACACATAACCCTTCGAATGTCCACAGGGCTGGATTGAGAGATCCGGTGTTCCTGGGGCAACAAGGAGCGGAGGCCAATAATTATTATTTTATAAATTAATCCGAACAATTTCTGTAAGGCGGCATTCAAACTCGTCGGAATTATATTTTTCTCTATTGTGGCACCCCTCTTGTGGAGGAACCGGGGCGGTTGCTCTGGAATCCCTCCCCTAAATCCGACCCTGTCTGATCGAACATAACATACATGAAACTAAAACCCCAAAATGAAGTAAAGAAATATGTTATAAGTTAATGTATCGAAAGCACGACGACTGAGAAATGTACCGAGCAGTAAACGAATCGGGGATCGGAATAGAAATAATCGACACTACGTCGACATTTCTGTTTTAATTAAATAGCAATACAGTATGAGAGTAAACAAAACGTACGTAAATATAGTCAATAAAGCGCCGACGTAGATGTTCAAGTCAGTTGTTGGTTTTTTCCATGTCAACAAAAAATTAGCACCAGTAAACTTGTTTTAGTTAAAACTACTATAACCTATTATTGGTCGAAGCCTTAGATTGAACGTATGTCAACGCTATCATGTATCGACAATAAATAGATTGTATTAAGATAGTACTAATAGTGGAATGAACATAAAAGTAAGCATTTATTGGAAATATTTTAAAAAAAAGATAAAAACCTCCTTTTATCAAAACGGAGCTAAGAGCTACTGGCGAGGTGACCAGTAGCTCTCAGATCCATTTTGATGAGACAGTTTGCTTTACTTGCAAATTATTACAAAAAATAATAGTAAGGAAGACATCAACGCAATACTTTTTTGACTTATAAATAAAAAAATAAGTGCCAACGGCGTCGTAAGTCGTAAAGCAAAGTTATGTTAATTAATTGACGCCCCTAACATCGGCACGAGGAAGTCGTTAAACCACAACTAATTACTTGATCTTTGAACTTAACCAAGGAAGTTGGAATTGACGCGATATATTACAAAATTGGCGTAATTGAATTAATATCCGTAACCAGGATATTAGTACGAGTCGCCATACTTACAGGATAAGAAGGCGTTCGTGCAGCGGCGGCAGCGCGTGTAGGCCGGCGGCCCGGCACGAGAGCCGCGCGCCGCCCTCGGCGCAGGCGCAGGCTGGCGGCACCGTAGCTGGGCAAGCCGCCGTTGCCGCCGCCAACGCCACCACCAGCGCCAGCGCCGCCGCCATGCTTCACCTTGCGCCTCCATTCGCGCCGCTGTGTCGCCTCGAAAGAAACCCTCTCATCCTATCGTCAAACTTCCACTTGCCTAGCGGTTAAATTTTTTTTCAAATCTCGAAAACAATGTTTTGCATTTGCTTATATCTGAGCCTTGGGAAGGCTGTTTTTTCAAAACAAAGTTATATTTTCGATAAAATATTAAGCGGTATCGCGTGATAAATAGCGTTAAATCTTCAACCGTTACACACAAGCGTATTTTGCGACGGTGCGACGCGTACTGGCGGACGCGGAGGCCGGAGACCGGAGTCGCTCAGCGCGAGCCGGGGGGCGGCGCCGGTGCCGCAGAGTCTGGCCCCGCACTAGCCAACGCCGCCGCCTCTGCGCACCTTCTGTTCGCAGCATAACTTTTAACAAATAAACAGTACGTCGTCCAAACAAAAGATGTTTACAGTTTTAATGTGGAAATAACAGTTTTCTCTTACGCGGTAACTAGTCAAAGCTAAAATTAATGTTCGTGAGATATTGAGTGTTTATTTTATATATATTACGCGCTTTCGTTGTTGGGGCGCCTATTGTATACCTGCTGCAATAATTTAATTCTAATCAAAGTCATCATCACTCTATCTATATCTTTCTGCTGCTGCTTACAGCAGAAACTTGAACTTGTAACTTTTTTGTAGAATAGGGGTGCAATGCAACTTACAAAAACACAAATATTATTAAAGTTTTGTAAATTTGAACGCTAGCAATAAACTTTTTGTGTATGCGTATAAGACGATAATATCCAGAAAACTTTCGTAGAGTTATAATTCTGAATGCTTGATAATAATAATAATTTACTATTATGCTCTAAAAGTTCTAGTAGGCACAGCGTCATGACCTTTTGTTATTTGAAGGATTGTCCAAACCATAAAAAAGTATAGTTGTAGAGTCTAGAGTTTGCCACTATTATTGATTTTTTAAATCGACACGTTGAATTGTTATTATAAATATTGTCATAAGGCCGACTTGCTTAATTAAAATAACTCGGTTGTGGATGTACTCATATACACCGACAAATCGTCAACTCGTGGGAACTAAGACCTTGTGCCAGTAAATACACTCTCTCACTCACCCTTTACGCCGAAATACAACAATACTAAGCTTACTGAGTGAAGGTGTTGTCGCTAACTGGAAAAGTCCCACAATGCGCGTTATTTGTTTTCAACGGTTCTAATTTATGGCAATTGAGACTGACTATTTTAAATGCGTTTGAAATACTTTTTTTTTGTGAAGGTAATATTGATCTCGTTTGATTATTATTTATATATCTAGATAGTCTGTCAAAGCTGAGAACGCGTCTAAGAAAATAGTGACCAAACGTAAGTATCGCACTCCAATATAAGGTATAACTGTTCAAATCTTCAACTTCATAATAAGGTTGGTCCGTCTGTTTTTGTTCTTTTGTAGTTGGACACTATACTAGAGATTTTTTAGTTATCTATTATTATTTTTTACTTATCTTAATAAATTCGGACACTGTTTCTGTAATGGGTAATAATTTACTAAGAACTTTCATTATTATTTACTAAGAACTTCTATTTTTACAAAAATGTCCAATTGCATTCTTCGATACTGCAAAAAAATATCAGAGAACAATAGAATCTTCTGAACTGCTATAAATAATGCCTAATAATTAATAGTTTCTGTCTATACATTACACTGACGCCATTTAACTAGCTTGAAGAACTTGTATTATTAAAATCGCATATAACAACACCTAGACCCGAAACAAACACGTCGAGGTGAAGTTTCAACCGCCGTCGAAGTCGACTGTCATATTAGTATTATTATTTTAATACGTACAAAGCACACGCCTGTTTAACAAATATTGTTTATAACACAACCCGTCTTCCGGTACCCTGGCTGTACTGGCTCACCTTCTGTTTCATTAATTAAATAAGGTGTGTAATTACTAATTGTACCTACATTTAAATATGAATACAAATCGAGAAACAAGACGTCCTCTTATGTGCAACTTTTAAGCTTAACATTACTTCAAAGTGCCTTTTCAACTTGGCATTTCGTTTATCGAAATTAAAAAAATTACGCAGGTTCTGATCCCACTTTTTAGCAAATACACTAAGGAGAGTACACAACTTTTTTCCTGATTCCGGAAATACTAGTGTATCGAGGGGTTCTATGTATAAGGGTCAAAGCGCAAACTCATAACATTTCAATTGGGGCTCTCAAAGATTCCATTTGATTCTTTTTACACGCTACAACTAAATTTATGAAACTGCATGTTAACTATGACATGTTATTATATCGCTTATTAAAGCTGTTATTGTGTTTCAATACATATTTTAAATTTCTAAAATTATATTGTGTCTATATTTGTTAACTTTTATTATTTTTATTTAACCGCAAAAAGAAGTAAAAATGACAAAGTGTCACTCTGGGCCTGTTTCTGTAGGAGAAATTTCATGAAGTACAATGAATCGGTCATTTCCTATATTTTAACATTAAAACCGGTATATTCTACCTAAATTTATTGTTTTTTTTTCCTTAACTAAAGTCAAATCTTTTGAAATGAAAAACTTGTATATTTTTAAATGCTATCGACAAATTCATAATTTACTCGAATTCGTGCTGTAGAATCGAGTACCCCGATATTTTTCATATAAAACAATTAGATTCTCACCATTAACTGCGGTAAAATTCTAAAAAATATGAAAATGAATTGAGGCAAAAATGTAAAAAAAATAAGTTGAATCATCTCACTAAATAATAACTGTTTGAAAAAAATTCAAACATGTCACAAATTTTAATATTTCTCACAAAGTCTAATTAAACTTCAACGACCTAACCAATTTCGACCTTTATCTAAGAAAAAACTAAAAAAAAAATAACTCAATAATTCTTATACTCGCATACTTAATCATTAGAGTTTGGCACTTTTAATTCAGTATACATATATTAACTGTTTAAGACTATTAGCTCAGGCAAATCTCTAAAAAATCTCCAGCATCTCACTATTTCGTATATTTCTCAATAATTAGACTATGGCAACATCACCTGACGGAAATCTGTAAAAAACTTTTCTAGCATTTTAGCAATTTAGATATTCCTCATACTAAATAATAGTGTGCGATAATATTGCCAAACACTGCAATGTTATCTCATCAAAAGTCTGAACAGAATTCCAATATCTCACCAATTTCGATATTTCAAATCAAATCAAATCAAAATACTCTTTATTGTACACCAATAAACAGATACTTAAGTAACGTTCAAAAAAGATGCAAAAGAGGCGGCGTCATCGCTAAAACAGCGATCTCTTAAGGATGCCTATAAGAGATCGCTTTTCTTTCCTCAAGGAAAGAGATAGAAAGAGGTAGGGGAGGACATAGCATATATAAACATAATATATAAATGCACTAGCTGTTGCCCGTGGTTTTGCTCGTGTGGAAATTGATAATATATAATTTAACAGACTAATTTAAAATATGACATTAATTTAAGACCTCTTTGTATACAACATTTGTGGTACAACTTTCGTGGGCTAGATCCACCAGACTGTTCGTAAAGCTCACTCTCGAACAGGCTATTTAGAATTTTCCATTCGAAAAACAGTATTCTCGTAGGTCTACTCCAGCCATTTTAAAGATTTGACCTTGTGCTTTATTAATTGTCATGGCGAAGCAGGCTTTAAGCGCGAACTGTACTCTCTTGAACTTAAAAAGGTATTCTGAAGGTATCAAAGATATTCGTGGAATATATACTGTTTCTCATCCATCCATCATCCAGTGATAGCTGTAGTCTCTATGACATTACGATTGAGTGCTGTTACTATTAGTCTGGTGCTATTGCATAATGTTGGAGGTCTTAAATCCCTCTGTAACAATATTGGCAATCTTAAAAAAATATGGACTTCAAGACTAACATATATACTAAATTTCAACCTCTATTTTAACCCTTAGGGGTAGTATCTAGAAATGTTTAAATACGTACTCATTTCTAATTAGTATCCCAAAAATAAAGTTTCATGTTTCTAACTTCAAAAATGGCGAATGTCTCCAGGGGTTAATTCAACACTGTAACGATTCAAAAGTGCTCTTGTGAGCCTACTTGAATAAAGAAAAAATTGATTATGTTTTAAAACAAATAAAAATTATTTACATAATACAGGTCAGGTAAGAAATCACAGTGACGCTTAGTACTACTAGTATTTGCCTAGTCTCTCGATACTTATAAAGTTCAAAAAAATTAACTTCGAATATTAGATAGTTTACTAAAAAAGACACAAATAATATAAATGCTTCATCCCCGATTCGCTGCTGCTGGAAACAATACGACGAGAATGTTTGTTACGTTTTCGTAATTTGTTTTTAGTGGAACGCCCAAGAGTTTTGACCTCGGAAAATGGTTACAGTAAATGATTTTTTTTGGTTGAGGTGGCATTTTCTTCTTAATATTATTACTTTCAAAGTTTACCAAAAACTTTTTGTGCTTTTTTAATTTTTTTATTGAAAAAAGATAAAAAAAAATATTTAAAAGAAAAATGAACTTCTCCTCAAGATTTTTTATTTCTTCGTGTGGTAATAAATAATAAATAACGTAATTTGATTAAAAACTGCAATTAATATTAAAGAATTGAATAATTGGTAGATAAGTAAAATAAAAAATGATAAAAATTAATAAAACGCTGTAAATATTGTTACTTTTTATTTATTATAGGTTTCAAAAAAACCATTTACCAGTATTATGGCTAATAAGCATAGTGGCATACTATGTGAAAAATTAGGTTCATCATCCGAAACGAACTCATATTTGGGTGTAATTATAAAAATAGGCAGAGGAGTAACCACTTTGAGGGTTGCTTCGAGCGAACGACAGAATGGATTATTACCTCACCTGCAAACTAAATTCCAACCATTATATATTAACAGAAAATTGGTACAATTAAATACACAATAATAAAAAAAGAAGCGGAATTTCAAATAAAAGCGAAATTTTTAGAAGGGACATAAGAGCTCAAGTTTACGATTATGAAAATTACACAGCAATTTTCAATCCGTCAATTCTGCAATCTTTAAAGTTTATATTGTCAGAAAAATTTAAAAAAAGTGTCATTACAAAAAAGGAAAAAGAAATTAAAATAATTGAAGTGGAAGAGAATATTTGACGCAGATCAATGACTTAAAATGCCTAAATAAACCAAAATTTTATTTTAAATCTATTATTCCATTTGCCCACTTATTACGCTTATAGAAAAATATACGTTAAATTAATTTTGATATAAAAAATCATTTTGCAGCCTAATATGCCTCATACTATTTGAATCAATTATTATTATTTTTTTTCTTTTTAAAAATCGAAAGCACAAATTTTCAATAAGTCAACTTTTTCATTTATGTTATTAGCTAAACATTCCATTTTATTATTTATTTTTTCCTCCCCTGTAACAAAAGTCCGAGGTTTGCATGATTTTGACGCTCTAGGCACTCCACTATCTCTAGTTTTCTCATTTTATGACGAATGTATTGTATTGTTCTTTCCTGCATTCTTCTATATTTTAATAAGATTCAAACAAACTACCGCTATGTCCTAGAATCGGTATTACCATCACAGAAACAAAATATGCACATTTTAAATCTCTGAAAGTACATGTTTAAGGATTTTTATTTTTAACATATGAGTATTTTTTTGTTTTTTTTTTTATTGTTTTTTTTCTATAGAGTATTTGTGCTGCAGAAGAGGGCTATTCGCGCAATCTATAACCTAGGAGCCAAGGAATCATTAAGGTATAAATTTAAAGAAATTAAGATATTAAGTGTTGCTTCTCAATATATATTCTGTAATGTTTTGTATGTACGGAAAAATATTAATGTTTTTATGAGAAAATGTGATTGCTGTTACTCGACTGCATAGAGTCAGTAACTCTTTTGTGGGGCAATGTGTACGCTTCTACAACAGGATCCCAGAACGCGTTCAAAATGCTTCTGTTGCCAAATTTAAAAAAAATTGTTAAGGAACGCTTGTGTGCGAAAGGTTATTATACAATTAGTGAGTTTATGTTTGATAACACACCTTGGGAATGAAACGATCGCCTCCTGGCTGTTTCTATTCGTATACAATTATGTATGTAATTAATTTGACAAAAAAAAAAAAGACCCGCTGAGTTTCTTTCGCCAGTTCTTCTCAGGTTAGGATGTTACTTTTTCTGAACCGGTGGAAGTGTTTAATTTGACCATCAATAAGTAAGTGTAATGCTTCAATGTTGAATAAAGGAATTTTGAGTTTTGAGTTTTTTTTTTTTTTTTGAGTCTACGTCTTTATTATTATATTTTATAAGATAAAAGTCTAAAACGCGTAAAACTTTTATTAAAATAATTATTTGTAAGCATAATACTGTTATTTATCAGGATATAGGATATTTAATAAACTTTTGATTGCTTTAGTCTTCGGAAGATAAGTGATAATAGATACTAAATGTATATATGGGCGCTCGGCCGTGCTGCCATCTGGTTTCAGTGAATGTAACAAATCAAAACACAAATATATCCATGGACGTTTGCCGTGCTGCCATCTGTTGTCAATATATGTAACAAATCAAATAAAAGTTATAATTTGTACAGCGACATCTATCAGGTAATTTGGGACTTAATAATATAGGAAATGTTATTATCTACTTTTAGCAATAAAGTAAGTAGAATGTAGAATAATAAATTGTAATTCATATTTTAAAATCAATCTTAGATAATACTAAGTTATATTTCTTATTTTGGTATGTAGAATGTATCAAGAAAGTCATTAACATTATTTTGTTTTGTACATATGGCGTTAAGCCTATGATTTCCGGACAGATTTATTATAATTTGATAACGAATTAAATAAATTAAGATTAATTAGAAGTTTCGGCTATGGCAATTATTAACTAAAAATGTTTAAATAATTTAGAAATATAAATGTGATAAATTTTTGTCATAAAATTTGTTTTAATATTTTTGAAATATAAATATGATTTCTTTTTGTCAAGTAATGTGTAAATTTGATTAGTCCGGTATATTTTTTAATATATATAATGACAAAAAATTTAGCTAATTACAACATATTTGTATTTTTAATTAAGATCAAAAATAACTATATTTTTTTTTTTTTATTATAATAAGCCATTAATAGTTATTATGTAATATTACAAACAAAATAAATATGGTCTTGATGTTGATTTAAAAAAACGATGTCGTAGTTTAGTAAGAGGAAAAGTAAGTTTGGGCCGGCCTGCCTCCAACAATTGTTGAACTATTCAGAACATTAAATTTATTATTAAATATAACTGCAAATATAATTAATTTGAAGTAAGTAGTTTTACAGTTTTATTTTAGAATTAGTTTATTATGTGGATGATTATAATGTGGATACAAATATCCGTTTTAGGTCTGCACTCTTGCACCAACCAAGTCTTGTTAAAACGACGCCGTATATAGTAATACAACTTTGATAAAAAATAAAAATTAAGTGTTAGGATAGCAGTACTGAAGAACGGTAGGTAGGTAGGTAGGTAGGTAGGTAGGTAGGTAGGTAGGTAGGTAGGTAGGTAGGTAGGTAGGTAGGTAGGTAGGTAGGTAGGTAGGTAGGTAGGTAGGTAGGTAGGTAGGTAGGTAGGTAGGTAGGTAGGTAGGTAGGTAGGTAGGTAGGTAGGTAGGTAGGTAGGTAGGTAGGTAGGTAGGTAGGTAGGTAGGTAGGTAGGTAGGTAGGTAGGTAGGTAGGTAGGTAGGTAGGTAGGTAGGTAGGTAGGTAGGTAGGTAGGTAGGTAGGTAGGTAGGTAGGTAGGTAGGTAGGTAGGTAGGTAGGTAGGTAGGTAGGTAGGTAGGTAGGTAGGTAGGTAGGTAGGTAGGTAGGTAGGTAGGTAGGTAGGTAGGTAGGTAGGTAGGTAGGTAGGTAGGTAGGTAGGTAGGTAGGTAGGTAGGTAGGTAGGTAGGTAGGTAGGTAGGTAGGTAGGTAGGTAGGTAGGTAGGTAGGTAGGTAGGTAGGTAGGTAGGTAGGTAGGTAGGTAGGTAGGTAGGTAGGTAGGTAGGTAGGTAGGTAGGTAGGTAGGTAGGTAGGTAGGTAGGTAGGTAGGTAGGTAGGTAGGTAGGTAGGTAG